>NC_134354.1:572331156-572634960 GCF_048569485.1 Anomaloglossus baeobatrachus
GATTAGCCTCCTTCTTAGTCAGGGCGGAGAGAGGAGCAGTCAAGGCAGAGAAGTGAGGTATAAACTGGCGGTAGTAGTTGGCGAATCCCAGGAAGCGTTGGATTGCCTTCAGTCCAGAAGGAGGAGGCCAGTTGAGAATGGCGGAGACCTTCTTGGGATCCATCTGCAGTCCGGTATCAGAGATGATGTACCCCAGGAAGGGGAGAGAAGACTGCTCAAAGACACACTTCTCATACTTTGCGTACAGACGATTTTCTCTCAGTCTTTGTAGAACCAGCTGTACGTTTTCTCTGTGGGTTTGGAGGTCCGGAGAGAAGACAAGGATGTCATCTAGATACACTACCACACAGATGTAGAGAAGGTCCCGGAACACGTCGTTCACCAGTTCTTGAAAGACAGCAGGAGCGTTACACAGGCCGAAGGGCATCACGCAGTATTCATAATGTCCATCGCGCGTATTTAACGCGGTTTTTCATTCGTCACCAGAGCGGATGCGGACCAGATTGTAAGCACCCCGAAGATCCAGCTTGGTGAACACACGAGCTCCTCTAAGCCGGTCAAACAATTCGGGAATGAGCGGCAGTGGGTACTTGTTTTTTACGGTGATTTGATTCAAATCCCGGTAGTCTATGCATGGGCGTAAGTCGCCCTCTTTCTTCTTGACAAAGAAGAAACCTGCTCCAGCAGGAGAGGAGGATCTCCGAATGAACCCCCTTGCCAGGCTCTCTGAGATGTAAGCAGACATGGCCCTTTTTTCGGCTGGAGATAAAGGATATATCCGTCCTCGTGGTGGTGTTGTTCCTGGGAGCAGGTCGATGGCACAATCGTATGGACGATGTGGCGGCAGTACCTCGGATTCCTTTTTATCAAAAACATCTGCAAAGGACCAATAGGCCGAGGGCAGCCCCGGTAGGTTCTCTGGAACCGGAGGTCGTCGGATGGGTTGTATGGACTTTAGGCACCTCTCATGACACGAAGAGCCCCATCGGGTGATTTCGCCAGTGCCCCAACTGACTGATGGTTCGTGTGTCCGCAACCATGGAAGTCCCAGCAGGATCTGGTGGGACATGTGTGGGAGGACGTAGAAAGCGATGTTCTCGGTGTGAAGGGCACCGATACGCAGTTCGACCGGCCTGGTGATCCAGGAGATGGTGTCAGAGAGGGGTCTCCCATCCACCGAGGCAATCACTAGGGGCTTGTCGAGTGGAATAACAGGCACCCGGTACTTGTCCACCGTGGTCTGCTGGATGAAATTGCCTGCTGCCCCGGAATCGAGGTAGGCATCAGCCGTGAACCGCGTCTCTCCTGTTGTCACTTGCACTGTCCATGTAACCGGGTCAGAGAGAGTCCCAGCACCTAGGGTGGCCTCTCCTACCAACCCTAGGCTTTGGAGTTTCCCGGCCTCTCTGGACAGGAGCGTAGCAGGTGTGTGCCCTCACCGCAGTAAAAGCAGAGACCCTTGGCGAGCCGCTCTGCTCGACGTTGTTCAGACTGACGCACTCGGTCGATCTGCATGGGCTCGTGGACGGGAGCCCCAGCTGTCGATGACTGAAGTACGGAGGGTTTCTGCGGAGGAGGGGAATGCCGTACCGGACGTCTCTCACGGGACGCTTCCTTGGATCGCTCCTGAAAGTGAATGTCCACTCGAGTCGCTAGGGCAATCAGGGCATCTAGGGTGGTCGGTACGTCACGACCCGCCAGCTCGTCTTTAATTCGCCCTGAGAGTCCTTCCCAGAAGGCGGCGGTTAGGGCCTCGTTGTTCCACCCTAGTTCTGAGGCCAGGGTGCGAAACCGGATCGCGTATTGACCCACCGTCAGAGTCCCCTGACGTAAGCGGAGAAGAGACGAAGCAGACGCGGAGGCGCGTCCGGGCTCATCGAAGGTGCCACGGAATGCCTGCAGGAAGTCCTGGATGTTCGTGGTCACAGGATCCCCCTTCTCCCACAAGGGGTTCATCCACGCCAGTGCCTCACCCTCTAGATGGGACATGATGAAGGCGACCTTGGCTTGGTCGGAGGCAAACAAATGCGGCAGCTGCGTGAAATGGAGGGAGCATTGGTTTAAGAATCCCCTGCAGGTCTTGGGGTCTCCGGCGTACCGGGGTGGTGAAGCCAACCGAAGTCTGGTGGTATCTGAAGAAGTCGCCACAGGAGCTGGAGCCGTGGCTTGACTAGTGGAAGCCCGGGATGTTGAAGTCGTAACTGCCGCTTGTAGCGTGTTCAGGCGGGCGTCCACAGAAGACATGAATTGCAGCATGCGGGTCTGAGTCTCACGCTGGCGTTGGAGTTCCTCCTGTACGGCTGCTAGTGCTGCAGCGGGATCCATGGCCTGATCTTACTGTCACGGCCAGGTGGACGGGCAGACCCAGGAGGTGGATCCACTGGGCCGAACTCCTAGATGGTAGTAAAGAGTCCGGTAGCTGGAGCACTATAAACAGCAGAACAGTCCGTGCACACGAGTATAGCGGAGAAGTCCCTGGGACCACGGAGTCACGGGTGGTAGTCCGGGTGACGCAGCTCTGGTTCGGAAGCCGAGATGATGTCAGGCGGGGTCCGGAACCTTTGGAGCGAGGTGATGAGTCACCGCAGGGATCCGGGATGGTGCGGACTGTCAGGATGGCAGATGGACAGCGTTCGGGGTTCGGGATACGGCAGGACTGGATGGCGAGGCAGGCACGGCTCTACGAGAGAGATAGGTAAGTACATGCACAGAAACACCAGGAGACCTGACTCCTAGCTTAGGAAACACGAAGATCAGGCCCCGCCCCCTTGGACAATAACCCCCTTTATACCCTGTACCTGTTTAGCCTCATTTCCTGTTAATGGACGCTGGCCCTTTAAGAAAGGGTCAGTGACCGCGCGCGCGCCCTAATGCGCATGCGCGCCGCCCGGGTGCCAGAAGCCAGGGAAGGAGGCTGCGAGGAGGACGCAGGGGAGCCGGCCAGGGCCTGGGAAGCCGTTGGGCGCCGGGATCGGGGACCAGGGGGCCTGGGAAGGACGGGCACCGGAGGCTGGAGAGCGGGGAGCGTGGCAGGTGAGACGGGGAGCGGGGGTGAGGACCCGGTTGGCGGAACCGAGGACCCGGGGAGCGTGACATATACTGACTTTTGTGCTCCTGGACTCTGCAGCAGCTGATTATGTGCTTTGATACTGGTTGTTTATCACTAGAGTTGAGCGCGGTTCGTGGTTCGTGGTTCTCCAGTTCGCGGCTCGAGTGATTTTGGGGCATGTTCTAGATCGAACTAGAACTCGAGCTTTTTGCAAAAGCTCGGTAGTTCTAGAAACGTTCGAGAACGGTTCTAGCAGCCAAAAAACAGCTAAATCATAGCTTGGTTTCTGCTGTAATAGTGTAAGTCACTCTGTGAATCAAACTATTATCACATTTCAGTGTATAGTGTGCGTGAACAGCGCCTTCAGATCACTGCTGTTTCTATAATGGCGATCGCCATTTTTTTTTTTTTTTTTTCTTGTCTTCCTTCCCTAAGTGCGCGCGTCTTGTGGGGCGGGCCAGCATGTCAGCCAATCCCAGACACACACACAGCTAAGTGGACTTTGAGCCAGAGAAGCAACGGCATGTGTGATAGGATCTGCATGTCACATGTCCCTGCATTATAAAACCGGACATTTTCTTCACGGACGCCATTATCTGCCTTCTGCGTCTTTGGTGTCAGACATCACTGTCGCAGCTCCGTCTTCCTGAGTCCTATAGCCGATACAGCTGTATGCGCTGCATACACAGCGTTAGACAGCTTAGGGAGAGCACTTTATAGCAGTCCTTTTAAGGGCTCCAACCGGCAGGGTCAGAGAGCCATAGGTGACAGGTCCTGCAAACAGCAACAGCGTCTGTGTAGCCCAGGTCAGGGATTTCCTACCTGCATTTCACCATTAGGAGGGAATAGAAAGGCAGGCTTCCATTCCTCTACCCAGAGCACCACAATCCTGCCACTGTACCCTCTTGTCCTCTGCACACTCCAACTGATAACTAAGCCATTATACTAGCAAACACTCAGTGTACCTAGTGGCATCCTATACGTGGCTATTGGACTTTGCTATAGTCCCACTAGTGCAAAGACATTTGCAGAGCGCGTCTGCCTGCATTGCACACTACAACTCATTCTAAACAAGCCATTATACTAGCAAACACTCAGTGTACCTAGTGGCATCCTATACGTGGCTATTGGACTTTGCTATAGTCCCACTAGTGCAAAGACATTAGCAGAGCACATCTGCCTGCATTGCACACTACAACTCATTCTAACCAAGCCATTATACTAGCAAACACTCAGTGTACCTAGTGGCATCCTATACGTGGCTATTGGACTTTGCTATAGTCCCACTAGTGCAAAGACATTTGCAGAGCGCGTCTGCCTGCGTTGCACACTACAACTCATTCTAACCAAGCCATTATACTAGCAAACACTCAGTGTACCTAGTGGCATCCTATACGTGGCTATTGGACTTTGCTATAGTCCCACTAGTGCAAAGACATTTGCAGAGCGCGTCTGCCTGCGTTGCACACTACAACTCATTCTAACCAAGCCATTATACTAGCAAACACTCAGTGTACCTAGTGGCATCCTATACGTGGCTATTGGACTTTGCTATAGTCCCACTAGTGCAAAGACATTTGCAGAGCGCGTCTGCCTGCGTTGCACACTACAACTCATTCTAACCAAGCCATTATACTAGCAAACACTCAGTGTACCTAGTGGCATCCTATACGTGGCTATTGGACTTTGCTATAGTCCCACTAGTGCAAAGACATTTGCAGAGCGCGTCTGCCTGCGTTGCACACTACAACTCATTCTAACCAAGCCATTATACTAGCAAACACTCAGTGTACCTAGTGGCATCCTATACGTGGCTATTGGACTTTGCTATAGTCCCACTAGTGCAAAGACATTTGCAGAGCGCGTCTGCCTGCGTTGCACACTACAACTCATTCTAACCAAGCCATTATACTAGCAAACACTCAGTGTACCTAGTGGCATCCTATACGTGGCTATTGGACTTTGCTATAGTCCCACTAGTGCAAAGACATTTGCAGAGCGCGTCTGCCTGCGTTGCACACAACAACTCATTCTAACCAAGCCATTATACTAGCAAACACTCAGTGTACCTAGTGGCATCCTATACGTGGCTATTGGACTTTGCTATAGTCCCACTAGTGCAAAGACATTTGCAGAGCGCGTCTGCCTGCGTTGCACACTACAACTCATTCTAACCAAGCCATTATACTAGCAAACACTCAGTGTACCTAGTGGCATCCTATACGTGGCTATTGGACTTTGCTATAGTCCCACTAGTGCAAAGACATTTGCAGAGCGCGTCTGCCTGCATTGCACACTACAACTCATTCTAAACAAGCCATTATACTAGCAAACACTCAGTGTACCTAGTGGCATCCTATACGTGGCTATTGGACTTTGCTATAGTCCCACTAGTGCAAAGACATTAGCAGAGCACATCTGCCTGCATTGCACACTACAACTCATTCTAACCAAGCCATTATACTAGCAAACACTCAGTGTACCTAGTGGCATCCTATACGTGGCTATTGGACTTTGCTATAGTCCCACTAGTGCAAAGACATTTGCAGAGCGCGTCTGCCTGCGTTGCACACTACAACTCATTCTAACCAAGCCATTATACTAGCAAACACTCAGTGTACCTAGTGGCATCCTATACGTGGCTATTGGACTTTGCTATAGTCCCACTAGTGCAAAGACATTTGCAGAGCGCGTCTGCCTGCGTTGCACACTACAACTCATTCTAACCAAGCCATTATACTAGCAAACACTCAGTGTACCTAGTGGCATCCTATACGTGGCTATTGGACTTTGCTATAGTCCCACTAGTGCAAAGACATTTGCAGAGCGCGTCTGCCTGCGTTGCACACTACAACTCATTCTAACCAAGCCATTATACTAGCAAACACTCAGTGTACCTAGTGGCATCCTATACGTGGCTATTGGACTTTGCTATAGTCCCACTAGTGCAAAGACATTTGCAGAGCGCGTCTGCCTGCATTGCACACTACAACTCATTCTAAACAAGCCATTATACTAGCAAACACTCAGTGTACCTAGTGGCATCCTATACGTGGCTATTGGACTTTGCTATAGTCCCACTAGTGCAAAGACATTAGCAGAGCACATCTGCCTGCATTGCACACTACAACTCATTCTAACCAAGCCATTATACTAGCAAACACTCAGTGTACCTAGTGGCATCCTATACGTGGCTATTGGACTTTGCTATAGTCCCACTAGTGCAAAGACATTTGCAGAGCGCGTCTGCCTGCGTTGCACACTACAACTCATTCTAACCAAGCCATTATACTAGCAAACACTCAGTGTACCTAGTGGCATCCTATACGTGGCTATTGGACTTTGCTATAGTCCCACTAGTGCAAAGACATTTGCAGAGCGCGTCTGCCTGCGTTGCACACTACAACTCATTCTAACCAAGCCATTATACTAGCAAACACTCAGTGTACCTAGTGGCATCCTATACGTGGCTATTGGACTTTGCTATAGTCCCACTAGTGCAAAGACATTTGCAGAGCGCGTCTGCCTGCGTTGCACACTACAACTCATTCTAACCAAGCCATTATACTAGCAAACACTCAGTGTACCTAGTGGCATCCTATACGTGGCTATTGGACTTTGCTATAGTCCCACTAGTGCAAAGACATTTGCAGAGCGCGTCTGCCTGCGTTGCACACTACAACTCATTCTAACCAAGCCATTATACTAGCAAACACTCAGTGTACCTAGTGGCATCCTATACGTGGCTATTGGACTTTGCTATAGTCCCACTAGTGCAAAGACATTTGCAGAGCGCGTCTGCCTGCGTTGCACACTACAACTCATTCTAACCAAGCCATTATACTAGCAAACACTCAGTGTACCTAGTGGCATCCTATACGTGGCTATTGGACTTTGCTATAGTCCCACTAGTGCAAAGACATTTGCAGAGCGCGTCTGCCTGCGTTGCACACTACAACTCATTCTAACCAAGCCATTATACTAGCAAACACTCAGTGTACCTAGTGGCATCCTATACGTGGCTATTGGACTTTGCTATAGTCCCACTAGTGCAAAGACATTTGCAGAGCGCGTCTGCCTGCGTTGCACACTACAACTCATTCTAACCAAGCCATTATACTAGCAAACACTCAGTGTACCTAGTGGCATCCTATACGTGGCTATTGGACTTTGCTATAGTCCCACTAGTGCAAAGACATTTGCAGAGCGCGTCTGCCTGCGTTGCACACTACAACTCATTCTAACCAAGCCATTATACTAGCAAACACTCAGTGTACCTAGTGGCATCCTATACGTGGCTATTGGACTTTGCTATAGTCCCACTAGTGCAAAGACATTTGCAGAGCGCGTCTGCCTGCGTTGCACACTACAACTCATTCTAACCAAGCCATTATACTAGCAAACACTCAGTGTACCTAGTGGCATCCTATACGTGGCTATTGGACTTTGCTATAGTCCCACTAGTGCAAAGACATTTGCAGAGCGCGTCTGCCTGCGTTGCACACTACAACTCATTCTAACCAAGCCATTATACTAGCAAACACTCAGTGTACCTAGTGGCATCCTATACGTGGCTATTGGACTTTGCTATAGTCCCACTAGTGCAAAGACATTTGCAGAGCGCGTCTGCCTGCGTTGCACACTACAACTCATTCTAACCAAGCCATTATACTAGCAAACACTCAGTGTACCTAGTGGCATCCTATACGTGGCTATTGGACTTTGCTATAGTCCCACTAGTGCAAAGACATTTGCAGAGCGCGTCTGCCTGCGTTGCACACTACAACTCATTCTAACCAAGCCATTATACTAGCAAACACTCAGTGTACCTAGTGGCATCCTATACGTGGCTATTGGACTTTGCTATAGTCCCACTAGTGCAAAGACATTTGCAGAGCGCGTCTGCCTGCGTTGCACACTACAACTCATTCTAACCAAGCCATTATACTAGCAAACACTCAGTGTACCTAGTGGCATCCTATACGTGGCTATTGGACTTTGCTATAGTCCCACTAGTGCAAAGACATTTGCAGAGCGCGTCTGCCTGCGTTGCACACTACAACTCATTCTAACCAAGCCATTATACTAGCAAACACTCAGTGTACCTAGTGGCATCCTATACGTGGCTATTGGACTTTGCTATAGTCCCACTAGTGCAAAGACATTTGCAGAGCGCGTCTGCCTGCGTTGCACACTACAACTCATTCTAACCAAGCCATTATACTAGCAAACACTCAGTGTACCTAGTGGCATCCTATACGTGGCTATTGGACTTTGCTATAGTCCCACTAGTGCAAAGACATTTGCAGAGCGCGTCTGCCTGCGTTGCACACTACAACTCATTCTAACCAAGCCATTATACTAGCAAACACTCAGTGTACCTAGTGGCATCCTATACGTGGCTATTGGACTTTGCTATAGTCCCACTAGTGCAAAGACATTTGCAGAGCGCGTCTGCCTGCATTGCACACTACAACTCATTCTAAACAAGCCATTATACTAGCAAACACTCAGTGTACCTAGTGGCATCCTATACGTGGCTATTGGACTTTGCTATAGTCCCACTAGTGCAAAGACATTAGCAGAGCACATCTGCCTGCATTGCACACTACAACTCATTCTAACCAAGCCATTATACTAGCAAACACTCAGTGTACCTAGTGGCATCCTATACGTGGCTATTGGACTTTGCTATAGTCCCACTAGTGCAAAGACATTTGCAGAGCGCGTCTGCCTGCGTTGCACACTACAACTCATTCTAACCAAGCCATTATACTAGCAAACACTCAGTGTACCTAGTGGCATCCTATACGTGGCTATTGGACTTTGCTATAGTCCCACTAGTGCAAAGACATTTGCAGAGCGCGTCTGCCTGCGTTGCACACTACAACTCATTCTAACCAAGCCATTATACTAGCAAACACTCAGTGTACCTAGTGGCATCCTATACGTGGCTATTGGACTTTGCTATAGTCCCACTAGTGCAAAGACATTTGCAGAGCGCGTCTGCCTGCGTTGCACACTACAACTCATTCTAACCAAGCCATTATACTAGCAAACACTCAGTGTACCTAGTGGCATCCTATACGTGGCTATTGGACTTTGCTATAGTCCCACTAGTGCAAAGACATTTGCAGAGCGCGTCTGCCTGCATTGCACACTACAACTCATTCTAAACAAGCCATTATACTAGCAAACACTCAGTGTACCTAGTGGCATCCTATACGTGGCTATTGGACTTTGCTATAGTCCCACTAGTGCAAAGACATTAGCAGAGCACATCTGCCTGCGTTGCACACTACAACTCATTCTAACCAAGCCATTATACTAGCAAACACTCAGTGTACCTAGTGGCATCCTATACGTGGCTATTGGACTTTGCTATAGTCCCACTAGTGCAAAGACATTTGCAGAGCGCGTCTGCCTGCGTTGCACACTACAACTCATTCTAACCAAGCCATTATACTAGCAAACACTCAGTGTACCTAGTGGCATCCTATACGTGGCTATTGGACTTTGCTATAGTCCCACTAGTGCAAAGACATTTGCAGAGCGCGTCTGCCTGCGTTGCACACTACAACTCATTCTAACCAAGCCATTATACTAGCAAACACTCAGTGTACCTAGTGGCATCCTATACGTGGCTATTGGACTTTGCTATAGTCCCACTAGTGCAAAGACATTTGCAGAGCGCGTCTGCCTGCGTTGCACACTACAACTCATTCTAACCAAGCCATTATACTAGCAAACACTCAGTGTACCTAGTGGCATCCTATACGTGGCTATTGGACTTTGCTATAGTCCCACTAGTGCAAAGACATTTGCAGAGCGCGTCTGCCTGCGTTGCACACTACAACTCATTCTAACCAAGCCATTATACTAGCAAACACTCAGTGTACCTAGTGGCATCCTATACGTGGCTATTGGACTTTGCTATAGTCCCACTAGTGCAAAGACATTTGCAGAGCGCGTCTGCCTGCGTTGCACACTACAACTCATTCTAACCAAGCCATTATACTAGCAAACACTCAGTGTACCTAGTGGCATCCTATACGTGGCTATTGGACTTTGCTATAGTCCCACTAGTGCAAAGACATTTGCAGAGCGCGTCTGCCTGCGTTGCACACTACAACTCATTCTAACCAAGCCATTATACTAGCAAACACTCAGTGTACCTAGTGGCATCCTATACGTGGCTATTGGACTTTGCTATAGTCCCACTAGTGCAAAGACATTTGCAGAGCGCGTCTGCCTGCGTTGCACACTACAACTCATTCTAACCAAGCCATTATACTAGCAAACACTCAGTGTACCTAGTGGCATCCTATACGTGGCTATTGGACTTTGCTATAGTCCCACTAGTGCAAAGACATTTGCAGAGCGCGTCTGCCTGCGTTGCACACTACAACTCATTCTAACCAAGCCATTATACTAGCAAACACTCAGTGTACCTAGTGGCATCCTATACGTGGCTATTGGACTTTGCTATAGTCCCACTAGTGCAAAGACATTTGCAGAGCGCGTCTGCCTGCGTTGCACACTACAACTCATTCTAACCAAGCCATTATACTAGCAAACACTCAGTGTACCTAGTGGCATCCTATACGTGGCTATTGGACTTTGCTATAGTCCCACTAGTGCAAAGACATTTGCAGAGCGCGTCTGCCTGCGTTGCACACTACAACTCATTCTAACCAAGCCATTATACTAGCAAACACTCAGTGTACCTAGTGGCATCCTATACGTGGCTATTGGACTTTGCTATAGTCCCACTAGTGCAAAGACATTTGCAGAGCGCGTCTGCCTGCGTTGCACACTACAACTCATTCTAACCAAGCCATTATACTAGCAAACACTCAGTGTACCTAGTGGCATCCTATACGTGGCTATTGGACTTTGCTATAGTCCCACTAGTGCAAAGACATTTGCAGAGCGCGTCTGCCTGCGTTGCACACTACAACTCATTCTAACCAAGCCATTATACTAGCAAACACTCAGTGTACCTAGTGGCATCCTATACGTGGCTATTGGACTTTGCTATAGTCCCACTAGTGCAAAGACATTTGCAGAGCGCGTCTGCCTGCATTGCACACTACAACTCATTCTAAACAAGCCATTATACTAGCAAACACTCAGTGTACCTAGTGGCATCCTATACGTGGCTATTGGACTTTGCTATAGTCCCACTAGTGCAAAGACATTAGCAGAGCACATCTGCCTGCATTGCACACTACAACTCATTCTAACCAAGCCATTATACTAGCAAACACTCAGTGTACCTAGTGGCATCCTATACGTGGCTATTGGACTTTGCTATAGTCCCACTAGTGCAAAGACATTTGCAGAGCGCGTCTGCCTGCGTTGCACACTACAACTCATTCTAACCAAGCCATTATACTAGCAAACACTCAGTGTACCTAGTGGCATCCTATACGTGGCTATTGGACTTTGCTATAGTCCCACTAGTGCAAAGACATTTGCAGAGCGCGTCTGCCTGCGTTGCACACTACAACTCATTCTAACCAAGCCATTATACTAGCAAACACTCAGTGTACCTAGTGGCATCCTATACGTGGCTATTGGACTTTGCTATAGTCCCACTAGTGCAAAGACATTTGCAGAGCGCGTCTGCCTGCGTTGCACACTACAACTCATTCTAACCAAGCCATTATACTAGCAAACACTCAGTGTACCTAGTGGCATCCTATACGTGGCTATTGGACTTTGCTATAGTCCCACTAGTGCAAAGACATTTGCAGAGCGCGTCTGCCTGCGTTGCACACTACAACTCATTCTAACCAAGCCATTATACTAGCAAACACTCAGTGTACCTAGTGGCATCCTATACGTGGCTATTGGACTTTGCTATAGTCCCACTAGTGCAAAGACATTTGCAGAGCGCGTCTGCCTGCATTGCACACTACAACTCATTCTAAACAAGCCATTATACTAGCAAACACTCAGTGTACCTAGTGGCATCCTATACGTGGCTATTGGACTTTGCTATAGTCCCACTAGTGCAAAGACATTAGCAGAGCACATCTGCCTGCATTGCACACTACAACTCATTCTAACCAAGCCATTATACTAGCAAACACTCAGTGTACCTAGTGGCATCCTATACGTGGCTATTGGACTTTGCTATAGTCCCACTAGTGCAAAGACATTTGCAGAGCGCGTCTGCCTGCGTTGCACACTACAACTCATTCTAACCAAGCCATTATACTAGCAAACACTCAGTGTACCTAGTGGCATCCTATACGTGGCTATTGGACTTTGCTATAGTCCCACTAGTGCAAAGACATTTGCAGAGCGCGTCTGCCTGCGTTGCACACTACAACTCATTCTAACCAAGCCATTATACTAGCAAACACTCAGTGTACCTAGTGGCATCCTATACGTGGCTATTGGACTTTGCTATAGTCCCACTAGTGCAAAGACATTTGCAGAGCGCGTCTGCCTGCGTTGCACACTACAACTCATTCTAACCAAGCCATTATACTAGCAAACACTCAGTGTACCTAGTGGCATCCTATACGTGGCTATTGGACTTTGCTATAGTCCCACTAGTGCAAAGACATTTGCAGAGCGCGTCTGCCTGCGTTGCACACTACAACTCATTCTAACCAAGCCATTATACTAGCAAACACTCAGTGTACCTAGTGGCATCCTATACGTGGCTATTGGACTTTGCTATAGTCCCACTAGTGCAAAGACATTTGCAGAGCGCGTCTGCCTGCGTTGCACACTACAACTCATTCTAAACAAGCCATTATACTAGCAAACACTCAGTGTACCTAGTGGCATCCTATACGTGGCTATTGGACTTTGCTATAGTCCCACTAGTGCAAAGACATTTGCAGAGCGCGTCTGCCTGCGTTGCACACTACAACTCATTCTAAACAAGCCATTATACTAGCAAACACTCAGTGTACCTAGTGGCATCCTATACGTGGCTATTGGACTTTGCTATAGTCCCACTAGTGCAAAGACATTTGCAGAGCGCGTCTGCCTGCGTTGCACACTACAACTCATTCTAACCAAGCCATTATACTAGCAAACACTCAGTGTACCTAGTGGCATCCTATACGTGGCTATTGGACTTTGCTATAGTCCCACTAGTGCAAAGACATTTGCAGAGCGCGTCTGCCTGCGTTGCACACTACAACTCATTCTAAACAAGCCATTATACTAGCAAACACTCAGTGTACCTAGTGGCATCCTATACGTGGCTATTGGACTTTGCTATAGTCCCACTAGTGCAAAGACATTTGCAGAGCGCGTCTGCCTGCATTGCACACTACAACTCATTCTAAACAAGCCATTATACTAGCAAACACTCAGTGTACCTAGTGGCATCCTATACGTGGCTATTGGACTTTGCTATAGTCCCACTAGTGCAAAGACATTTGCAGCACGTCTGCCTGCGTTGCACACTCCAACTAATTATAACTAAGTTGCATTGTCAGGGATATTTATTCTTTATTATTCTGCTGTTAATAAAGCTAGACCACCACTGCAATCTTCACCACCTCTCAATTTTTACTACCACATTTTCAGTCCACAATCTTGTCGCAATCAACATGAGTGGCAAAATGACAGATGCTGGTGGAAAGGGGAAGAGGCGTGGTGTAAAAGGCAAAAAAGGTTTTGTCCGTGGGGAAGGTGGCAAAGCTCCATTATCATCTGCTGAAGATAGACCATCTACCAGCAAAAGTAAGATGTCTACTACTTACCGTGGACAATCCGATGTGCTCCCTTTGTTACGGACACGAACAACAGGAACAAAGGTAGATGATGGGCAAAAAAGGAAAATGCTTGAATGGATCTCAAGTGGTCCAACAAGTGCCCTCTCTGCCACTTCAAGTACCGCATCCAAAAAACACCAGTCCTCTGAGTTGTCATCCCAATCAAACTTGCTTTCTCCCAGCTCTGAAGTCTCCATCAGCCCTGCACAGTATGGTGGAACTGAGATGGCTGAGTCTGCAGAGCTGTTCAGTCACACTATAGCCTGGGAATCAGAGGTCTGCTCCCAAGCTACAGTGAGTACAGAACAGGAAATGGTCTGCAGTGATGCCCAGAACCTTTGTGACTCAGATTCAGGCCGTGAGGACCAAGTTTCTGAGCATAATGTTGACCCTTTGTCACAAACTGTAACACCTGTGGTTATAGACAATGAGGAACATACTGATGAAGATGAGACGCAGATACCCGATTGGGATGACAACTTAAATATTCGTTCAGGGCAAGAAGAGGCTCGGTCTGAGGGGGAGGGGAGTGCAAACACAACAATTGATGATGACGTTCTAGATCCCACCTACTGTCAACCCCCAGTCAGGCACTCGAGGAGGTCAACAGAGGCGGTGGAGGAGGATGCAACCGACGACGAAGTTACCTTGCGCCTTCCTGGACAGAGTCGGAGAACTGGTAGCACGTCTACAACTGCATCCTCAGCCACCACTCTGCCTATGAGCATTATTCGTGGTGGATCAACAGGTCGCATGGCCTCTAAGCCTTGCCTAGCCTGGTCCTTTTTTCACATCGAAAAAGATCGCCCAACTCATGTGATATGTAACATTTGTCATGATTCTGTTAGTAGAGGTCAAAACCTCAGCAGTTTGACAACTTCTTCCATGAATCGTCACATGACTAAATATCATAAGTCCCGGTGGGAAGCTCACCGTGCTGCAATGCGGCCTAGTGGAGCGAACCATCCACCGCCCGCCCCTTCCACTGCATCCGCGCGCTCTTCATCTTCTAGGACTGTGGGGACAGCTGCCACACCTGTTTTTCCACGCAAAACTTCCACCACTGTAACCGCAACAGGCAGTTTGCTTGTAAGGTCGTCAGTTGGTTTGGAAGGGGAAACAAGTGAGTGTGTACAGCTCTCTCAGACATCGATAGCACCAACGTTGGATGAAGGCAACATCATGTCTCCGCCTGCACTTTCCTCACAAACCTGCATTTTTCCAGGGACACCCTACTCAACACCGTCTACACACAGCAGCCAGATCTCTGTCCCTCAGATGTGGTCAAATAAAAGGCCACTTCCTCCGACCCATGACAAAGCTAAGAGGTTGACTCTATCCCTCTGTAAGCTGTTGGCTACCGAAATGCTGCCTTTCCGCCTAGTGGACACACAGGATTTTAGAGACCTTATGTCTGTCGCTGTGCCCCAGTACCAGATGCCTAGTCGCCACTACTTCTCTAAGAAAGGTGTGCCCGCGCTACACCAGCATGTCGCACACAACATCACCGCTTCCTTGAGAAACTCTGTGTGTGAACGGGTGCATTTCACCACCGATACTTGGACCAGTAAGCATGGACAGGGACGTTACATGTCGCTGACTGGGCACTGGGTAACTATGGTGATAGATGGTGAAGGGTCTGCTGCACAAGTCTTGCCGTCCCCACGACTTGTGTGTCAATCCTCTGTCTGTCCAAGTTCCGCCACTGCTTCTGCATCCTCCACCTCATCTGGGTCCTCCACCTCCGCCCCAAGCCTGCCTGGTCAGGCCACCAGCGTTCTCACTGCGCAGAAGGAATCACGCACCCCTCATTACTATGCTGGCAGCAGAGCGCAACGGCATCAGGCGGTCTTTAGCTTGACATGTCTTGGTAATAAGAGTCACACAGCTGAGGAGTTGTGGTCAGCTTTGCGGTCCGAGTTTAATAAATGGTTGTCTCCACTCAAACTGCAGCCTGGTAAGGCCGTGTGCGACAATGCTGCAAACCTGGGTGCGGCACTTCGCCTGGGCAAGGTGACACACGTACCTTGTATGGCTCACGTGTTGAACCTTGTCGTGCAGCAATTTTTAACACACTATCCCGGCCTAGATGGCCTTCTGAACAGGGCACGAAAACTGTCAGCTCACTTCCGCCGTTCAAGCGCCGCAGCAGAGCGACTTGCATCGCTCCAGAAGTCTTTCGGCCTGCCGGTTCATCGCCTGAAATGCGATGTGGCGACACGCTGGAATTCAACTCTCCACATGTTACAGCGACTGTGGCAGCACCGCAGAGCCCTGGTGCAATACGTCATGACGTATAGCCTGGGCCAACGAGATGCAGAGGTGGGGCAGATCACCCTGATGGAGTGGTCTCAGATCAAGGACCTATGCACCCTTCTGCACAGTTTCGACATGGCGACGAATATGTTTAGCTCTGACAATGCCATTATCAGCATGACGATTCCAGTCATTTACATGCTGGAGCACACGCTAAACACTATTCGGAGTCAGGGGGTGGGACAACATGAAGGGGAGGAACTACAGGAGGATTCATATGCGCAAGGGACAACAACATCACGAAGGTCCAGACGTTCATCATCACCAACGCAGCAGGCATGGGACCATGGGGGACAGGGATCGACAAGGGCGCATAGTAGCAGGCGAAATGTTGAGCAAGGTGCAGGAGAACATGAAGAAATGGAGGACGAACTGTCCATGGACATGGAAGACTCAGCGGATGAGGGAGACCTTGGTCAAATTTCAGTTGAAAGAGGTTGGGGTCAGATGTCAGAGGAAGAAAGAACGGGTAGCACCTCTATGCCACAAACACAGCATGGACTTGGTCCGCATGGCTGCGCAAGACACATGAGTGCCTTTTTGTTGCACTACCTCCAACATGACAGTCGTATTGTCAAAATTAGAAGTGATGATGACTACTGGATTGCCACACTATTAGATCCCCGGTACAAGTCCAAATTTTGTGACATAATTCCAGCCATAGAAAGGGACGCACGTATGCAGGAGTATCAGCAGAAGCTGTTACTAGATCTTAGCTCGGCTTTTCCACCAAACAACCGTGCAGGTGCAGGGAGTGAATCTCCCAGTTGTAACTTGACAAACATGGGACGGTCTCGTCATCTTCAACAGTCTACCCGTACCAGTAGGACCTTTTCTGGTGCCGGTAACAGCAATTTTATGGAATCTTTTCATAATTTTTTTAGACCCTCTTTTGCAAGGCCACCAGAGACAACAAGTCTGACACATACTCAACGGCTGGAGAGGATGATACAGGAGTATCTCCAAATGAACATCGATGCCATGACTGTGCAACTGGAGCCTTGCTCCTTTTGGGCTTCAAACATAGAAAAATGGCCAGAGCTCTCCAGTTACGCCTTGGAGATTTTGTCGTGTCCAGCTGCCAGCGTTGTCTCTGAACGTGTATTCAGTGCTGCTGGGTGTGTGCTGACAGATAAGCGCACGCGTCTGTCCAGTGACAATGTGGACAGACTGACGTTCATCAAAATGAACAAGTCATGGATCCAGAAGGAATTTACTACCCCTGTGTCATCCTGGGGAGAGTAAATGCTTGTGGATTTGGAATGTGCTTGATGCAAATCAAAACATCCTGTTTGCAACTAGGGCCCAAGTGCTGCCACTGATGTGGTGGGTGTCTGTGTGGCCCAATTTTTGGAAAAAAGGGAGACTCCGCTTGGAGTAACCCTTGCTTGCTGTGTTTTTAAAAGAAGCCAAGATGAACAGAGCTGGGATCAGGAAAGACTTTGCTACCTACCCCGGTGTCATCCTGGGGACGGCTAAGAATAGCGTATTTTTGAATGTGCTTGATGCAAATCAAAACATCCTGTTTGCAACTAGGGCCCAAGTGCTGCCACTGATGGGGTGGGTGTCTGTGTGGCCCAATTTTTGGAAAAAAGGGAGACTCCGCTTGGAGTAACCCTTGCTTGCTGTGTTTTTAAAAGAAGCCAAGATGAACAGAGCTGGGATCAGGAAAGACTTTGCTACCTACCCCGGTGTCATCCTGGGGACGGCTAAGAATAGCGTATTTTTGAATGTGCTTGATGCAAATCAAAACATCCTGTTTGCAACTAGGGCCCAAGTGCTGCCACTGATGGGGTGGGTGTCTGTGTGGCCCAATTTTTGGAAAAAAGGGAGACTCCGCTTGGAGTAACCCTTGCTTGCTGTGTTTTTAAAAGAAGCCAAGATGAACAGAGCTGGGATCAGGAAAGACTTTGCTACCTACCCCGGTGTCATCCTGGGGACGGATAAGAATAGCGTATTTTTGAATGTGCTTGATGCAAATCAAAACATCCTGTTTGCAACTAGGGCCCAAGTGCTGCCACTGAATGGGTGGGTGTGTGTGGGGCCCAATTTTTGGAAAAAAGGGGAGACTCCGCTTGGAGTAACCCTTGCTTACATTGTTTTTAAAAGAAGCCAAGATGAACAAGTCATGGGTCAGCAAAGACTTTGCTACCTACCCCAGTGTCATCCTGGGGACGGCTAAGAATAGCGTATTTTTGAATGTGCTTGATGCAAATCAAAACATCCTGTTTGCAACTAGGGCCCAAGTGCTGCCACTGATGGGGTGGGTGTCTGTGTGGCCCAATTTTTGGAAAAAAGGGAGACTCCGCTTGGAGTAACCCTTGCTTGCTGTGTTTTTAAAAGAAGCCAAGATGAACAGAGCTGGGATCAGGAAAGACTTTGCTACCTACCCCGGTGTCATCCTGGGGACGGCTAAGAATAGCGTATTTTTGAATGTGCTTGATGCAAATCAAAACATCCTGTTTGCAACTAGGGCCGAAGTGCTGCCACTGATGGGGTGGGTGTCTGTGTGGCCCAATTTTTGGAAAAAAGGGAGACTCCGCTTGGAGTAACCCTTGCTTGCTGTGTTTTTAAAAGAAGCCAAGATGAACAGAGCTGGGATCAGGAAAGACTTTGCTACCTACCCCGGTGTCATCCTGGGGACGGATAAGAATAGCGTATTTTTGAATGTGCTTGATGCAAATCAAAACATCCTGTTTGCAACTAGGGCCCAAGTGCTGCCACTGAATGGGTGGGTGTGTGTGGGGCCCAATTTTTGGAAAAAAGGGGAGACTCCGCTTGGAGTAACCCTTGCTTACATTGTTTTTAAAAGAAGCCAAGATGAACAAGTCATGGGTCAGCAAAGACTTTGCTACCTACCCCAGTGTCATCCTGGGGACGGCTAAGAATAGCGTATTTTTGAATGTGCTTGATGCAAATCAAAACATCCTGTTTGCAACTAGGGCCCAAGTGCTGCCACTGATGGGGTGGGTGTCTGTGTGGCCCAATTTTTGGAAAAAAGGGAGACTCCGCTTGGAGTAACCCTTGCTTGCTGTGTTTTTAAAAGAAGCCAAGATGAACAGAGCTGGGATCAGGAAAGACTTTGCTACCTACCCCGGTGTCATCCTGGGGACGGCTAAGAATAGCGTATTTTTGAATGTGCTTGATGCAAATCAAAACATCCTGTTTGCAACTAGGGCCGAAGTGCTGCCACTGATGGGGTGGGTGTCTGTGTGGCCCAATTTTTGGAAAAAAGGGAGACTCCGCTTGGAGTAACCCTTGCTTGCTGTGTTTTTAAAAGAAGCCAAGATGAACAGAGCTGGGATCAGGAAAGACTTTGCTACCTACCCCGGTGTCATCCTGGGGACGGATAAGAATGGCGTATTTTTGAATGTGCTTGATGCAAATCTAGCTGTGAAGTGTACAACTGGGGCACAACTGCTGCCACTGAATGGGTGGGTGTGTGTGGGGCCCAATTTTTGGAAAAAAGGGGAGACTCCGCTTGGAGTAACCCTTGCTTACATTGTTTTTAAAAGAAGCCAAGATGAACAAGTCATGGGTCAGCAAAGACTTTGCTACCTACCCCAGTGTCATCCTGGGGACGGCTAAGAATAGCGTATTTTTGAATGTGCTTGATGCAAATCAAAACATCCTGTTTGCAACTAGGGCCGAAGTGCTGCCACTGATGGGGTGGGTGTCTGTGTGGCCCAATTTTTGGAAAAAAGGGAGACTCCGCTTGGAGTAACCCTTGCTTGCTGTGTTTTTAAAAGAAGCCAAGATGAACAGAGCTGGGATCAGGAAAGACTTTGCTACCTACCCCGGTGTCATCCTGGGGACGGATAAGAATGGCGTATTTTTGAATGTGCTTGATGCAAATCTAGCTGTGAAGTGTACAACTGGGGCACAACTGCTGCCACTGAAGGGGTGGGTGTGTGGGGCCCAATTTTTGGAAAAAAGGGAGACTCCGCTTGGAGTCACCTTGCGGTGTTTTACATGACTTTAGAAGGGCGTGCCATGCCTATATCTGTGTGTCCTCCTCTTTTTCCTTGTCCAGCTGTTTTGTTTTCGCATGAGTACATGTCCTTGTCACTTTCCCATGTGTTTGTGTTGTGTTGTGAGTTGTTTGTCACCTTTTGGACACCTTTGAGGGTGTTTTCTAGGTGTTTTACTGTGTTTGTGATTGCCTGCCATTGTTTCCTATGGGCTCGAGTTCGGTTCGTCGAACGTTCGACGAGCCGAACTCGAGCCAGACCCCCCGTTCGGCGAACCGCCTCGAGCCGAACCGGGACCGGTTCGCTCATCTCTATTTATCACACAAACACAAGATGAGCACTATTCCTTATCACTTATCATATGCTTATTGGGTAAGACCCTATTGTGCTTTCTATCCTTAGCTTTCATCTAATTTCTGAAAGCGGCATTTCCCACATGCTGGCAGGAGATCATGTCATTCCTCCTGTCCAACTGCATGCCTGTAACGTGATTGCAAGATGCCAATGGGTTGTAAAGACAGACAGCATTCATAGCAGATTGTGATTTTAGCTACACATTGCATTGCTGTAGCACTGCTATTTGTAGTACTGATACACTGATGAGCAAAAGGGAAACAATGTTTTGAACTTTTGTCTTTCACAAGCAACTACAGATTTGAATGTGATACTACCTTCACTTTATAGACAATCATGTTTGCTATCCTATACATAAATTAGACTTGCAAATATTTAGCATATGATTCAATATGCAGATTCTTGTCATGTCACTGCATTGTTACTGTTTTGCTCCTGGTGATGGAAGAATCTTTTTCTTCCTGTATACTACAAATAACAATCTGTTGTAACATTCCGTAATAGCTCAGTGTGTTATTAAGTTGATTCCCAAGCAAAAGGTCAGCACTTCGAAGCAAGGAGCAGTCATGAAGAAGATTTTCTAAGAAAAGAGAAACAGCATAATCCAGCTCATTGATAGCGGTCTATTGACCAAGAAAATTGCTAAACTGCAGCATGAAAGTGCCATGACAGTTTGTAGAATATGAAATCAAGTCCACTCATCCATTCAAAATATCAGCGTCATTACTAGGTCTATCAATTCTGGTGTGCTAAACACGGAAGTGGAGGTGGCTGATATGCTTCCCAATAGAGAGATCACAGATATCCATGCAAGCACCATGAGAAACATGTTACAAAAATCTGGAAAGATGACCCAAATGAAGATGAACAAACTTCAACTTCAATGTCATAAGAAGAGTCAGCTCAAGTTTTTCAAAAGCACAAAATTAGCAGAAAGAAAATGGGTAATTTGAAGAGAGGAGATGAAAAACAATGCGCTAGGCTCTAATAGGTACAAATGCGTCTTTAAGAAAAATGTAAAAAGAGGCTCATGAAATTGAAGAAACAGTCCAATTCAGTGGAGAAAACCTGATGATATGGGGATGTTTTGTGGCCAAAGCCATTGGATTCTTGACCACGATTGATAGTTGTCTCAATGCTGAGCTACCTGCGAGTATCCTACAAGACAAGTTACTTCACACGCTTGAGTACTATGGGTGTAATTTAAAAAGGACAACATAGTGTTCCAGCAGGTCAATGACTCAAAGCATATTTTAATTTTGGTGAAGACATAGTTTAAATGACAAAGAAGTTCAGATTTCTTTCAACTTATAAGGTTAGTAATGGGAATGTCTCATAGACACCTATCCATTATTTACCTAGGGCTTGATGGCAGCTGAGATTTTTGACAAATCACAACGATCATCAACCCCATATGATACACCAATTGCCACCGCACCAGAGCAATTCGGAAGAGTTAGGTAAAATGTCTCTTTTCACCTTCCTGACTAGGCCAAATTTTACAATTCTCATCGATGTATCTTTATAAGGTAATAGTTCTAAAATACTTCAACTGCTTGGTGCTCGATCAAGCATCGGGGTGATCGGGCACACTCGATACTCAATTGAGTATCCTTAATGCGCTAGCACAATGCTTGAATCCCCGCTCATCATGTTTCACAGGCTGCCAATTACGATTATGTCGTAGTCATGTTGGCTACTGGCATTTCTGTGATTGGCTGGCCTCATTGCATCATTCGGTCTATATAAGACCCAGTCTACCCCAGAAACAGTGTAGGGAGAGTTACTGGAAAAGGGAGGATATTAGAGAGATAGAATGACGATGAGTGGGACAATTTAATCCCTAAGCATGAGCAGAATGCCTTCCATAAATTATCAATAAATTGAGTACTCCTTTTTGTGACAATGTCAGATGGGACTCCTTAGAGTCTGACAATTGTACATATAAATACCTGAGCTAATGTCTTAGCATTTGGTAAAGATGGGAAGTTGAAAAAATGTGTCATTTTGAAAAACCTGTAAACCACAACAAAAATAACTGTAGTGCCAGCAGGAGGAGAAAGTTCTGTAATGAATTCCATAGAAATATCCATCCAAGGTTTGCTAGATACACTTAATGGCAGCATAAAATAAGACAGATGATAGTGCAATGGATTAGAATGCACACAGGTGGTAAAAGCAGACACATAGACCACATCCCTCTAGATTTTGGACCACCAAAAATAATGCCACAGGAGATCCAGCATGCCCTTCACCCCAGAGTGACCAGCCATGACAGAATCATGCTGCTCCCCAAAAACCTTACTGCAAAGGTTCAGGGGAGCAAATTACTTATTAGCTGAAATCCCAGATGGCGCCTCATCCTGGGCTTCAGCAATCTCAGACTCAACCTGTGTACTGAGTGCCAACACCACCACTCCCTTCTACAGGATGGCTACCGGTACCCCATAAGCTTCCTGACCTGGAAAACTCCTGGATGATGCATCTGCCTTAGTCTGTATAGAACCAGGATGGCAGGTAACGACAAAATTAAATCAGGGATGAGATTGAGGACTTTAATGGCTAAGTACCTCTTTACTCTAGGCAAATAACAAAGTTATGATATATCTGATTGCAGACAAGTTATTTTACAGTCGTAATCTTAAATAGAAACAGGTTATTATTATTATCTATTTTTATAGCGCCATTTATTCCATGGCACGTTACAGTGAAAGAGGGTATACATACAACAATCATTAACAGTACATAACAGACTGGTATAGGAGGAGAGAGGACCCTGCCCGCGAGGGCTCACAGTCTATAGGGAATGGGTGATGGTACAATAGGTAAGGACAGAGCTGGTTGCGCAGTGGTGTACTGGACTGAGGGTTATTATAGGTTGTAGGCTTGTTGGAAGAGATGGGTCTTGAGGTTCCTCTTGAAGCTTTCCACGGTACAGGAGAGTCTGATATGCTGTGGTAGAGCGTTCCAGAGTATGGGGGAGGCACGGGAGAAATCTTGTACGCGATTGTGGGAAGAGGAGATAAGAGTTGCGTGCGGGTAGGTATCGGGAGACTAGGTCACAGATGTAAGGAGGAGACAGGTTGTGGATGGCTTTGTATGTCATGGTTAATGTTTTGAACTGGAGTTATTGGGCGATGAGAAGCCAGTGAAGGGATTGGCAGGGTGGTGAGGCTGGGGAATAGCGAGGGGAGAGGTGGATTAAGCGGGCTGCAGAGTTTAGGATAGATTGGAGGGGTGCAAGAGTGTTGGAAGGGAGGCCAGAGAGCAGGAGGTTGCAGTAGTCGAGGTGGGAGATGATGAGGGCATGCACTAATGTTTTTGCTGAATCTTGGTTAAGGAAAGCACGGATCCGGGAGATATTTTTGAGTTGTAGTCTGCATGAGGTGAAGAGGGCTTGGATGTGTGGCTTGAAGGATAGAGCAGAGTTGAGGGTTACTCCAAGGCAACGAGCTTGTGAGACTGGGGAGAGTGAGCAACCATCATCAAGTTTAATGGAAAGGCTTCTTGGAGGGGATGAGTGAGGAGGAGGAAAGGCAATGAATTCTGTTTTGTCCATGTTAAGCTTTAGGAATCGCGCAGAGAAGAAGGATGAAATAGCAGACAGACATTGGGGAATTTTGGTTAGTAGAGAGGTAATGTCAGGTCCAGAGAGGTAGATCTGCGTATCATCAGCGTAGAGATGATACTGAAAGCCGTGGGACTCTATGAGCTGTCCCAGGCCGAAGATGTAGATGGAGAACAGCAGGGGTCCAAGAACTGCATCTTGGGGGACACCGACAGATAGGGGGCGAGATGAGGAAGTGGTGTGAGAATCGGAGACGCTGAAAGTTCGGTTAGGTATGAGGAGATCCAAGATAGGGCCAAGTCTGTGATGCCCAGAGATGAGAGAATCTGTAGCATTCTGTAGGTTCTGTGTATTTCTATTATATTATTGTCTTAATGACTGAAGGACAATGAGTGTATACTGTAATTTCTTCTATTTTGACTTTTATAAGCACACAAGCACTTTTTATGGAATAATGGTGATGAATACCATATCATGTGGTAAGTAGGGGCAGAAAACGGATAGTTGATGTGGAGCACGGACACCGCAAAGATTAGGATGTTAAACCTAGTATAGGGTGAGACATCTTATCCCTCTTCATCAGCTCTGGTATCTTAGCCTGGTTCCCTAGGCCCCTACTGCTTCCACGGCTTTAACTTGATTAACATGGAAAAGGTATTTTTTGTGTTCACAGTTCATAACACCTTGTTTTTCTACATTCTTTGGACTGATTTTAACTATTTTAACTATTTAATAATTAAGTATTGATTTTAGAGGGCTCAGTTGGTCGTGCCGAAAAAATTAAACCTGTTAAATAACATTGAACAAGTTTGTCTCAGAGAAAGGCACTTTTCTGATTCCAGGTAAGGGAGATTTTTCTGGTCCATAATTACAGTGACAGGATGAAAAACTCCCTCCAAAAAGTTTTACCATTCCTTAAATGCCAATTTGATGGTGAGTAATTGTTGGTAAGTTACATTGCCCAGCAACCGACTGTGGGGCAAGTGACAGTTGGCAGTAGGGATTAGCCCAATAGGGAGGAGCTAGTGCTGAGGGAGAGAGACATATTCCATCTTAGAGCTTTTCAGGTGACTTGTGGCAGGGATGAGTTAAAGACCAGGCAAGTGTAATGATAAACTACCACGGAATTGCAAAAGTTTGTTACTCTAAAGCCCACTTTACACGCTTCAATATATCTCACAATCCGTCGTTGGGGTCAAGTTGTAAGTGACGCACATCCGGCATCATTAGTGAGGTATCTGCGTGTGACATCTACGTGCGATCAGGATTGAATGCAAAACCGTTGATCGCAAACACATCGTATCTTTGTCTAGAATTGAGCGTTTTGTTGCACGAACCTAGTCAATTGTAACGTGTGACATCCCTCATACGATTGTGGTGTCTGATGCTATGTGCGCAGGTGTGCGCTCTGCACCGCAGCTTAAAAAAGGTCCGCTTCAAAGCACAGCTGAAAAGCTGCGTTCTGAAGCGCTTCACAATGTCTGTCATTCACTAATCTCTGTCAGTCGGTCACTATCTCTGTCCCTCACTCTCTGTCCATGTCAGTCTATCCCCCTCTCTCATACTCACTGATCCCCGGCGCTGCACGGCGTTCACACTGCTCCAGCGGCTTTTACTGTTTTGAAAAAGCCGGCCGCCCATATTCGTATTCCCTGCTTTCCCCGCCCACCGGCGCCTATGATTGGTTACAGTGAGACACGCCCCCACGCTGAGTGACAGGTGTCACACTGCACCCAATCACAGCAGCCGGTGGGCGTGTCTATACTGTGCAGTGAAATAAATAATTAAATAATTAAAAAAAACAGCGTGCAGTCCCCCCCAATTTTAATACCAGCCAGATAAAGCCATACGGCTGAAGGCTGGTATTCTCAGGATGGGGAGCTCCACATTATGGGGAGCCCCCCAGCCTAACAATATCAGCCAACAGCCGCCCAGAATTGCCGCATACATTATATGCGACAGTTCTGGGACTGTACCCGGCTCTTCCCGATTTGCCCTGGTGCATTGGCAAATCGGGGTAATAAGGAGTTATTGGCAGCCCATAGCTGCCAATAAGTCCTAGATTAATCATGTCAGGCGTCTATGAGACACCTTCCATGATTAATCTGTAAATTACAGTAAATAAACACACACACCCGAAAAAATCCTTTATTAAAAATAAAAAACACAAACATGTACCCTGGTTAACCACTTTAATCAGCCCAAAAAAACCCTCCATGTCCGGCGGAATCCAGGATGCTCCAGCGTCGCATCCAGCGCTGCTGCATGGAGGTGACCGGAGCTGCAGCAGACACTGCCGCTCCTGTCACCTCCACACAGCAACTGAGGTGAGTATCGCGATCAGCTGAGCTGTCACTGAGGTTACCCGCTGTCACTGGATACAGCGGTGGCCGCGGGTAACCTCAGTGACAGCTCAGCTGATCGCGCTACTCACCGCCGCTCCTCTCACCTCCACGCAGCAACTGAGGTGAGTAGCGTGATCAGCTGAGCTGTCACTGAGGTTCTCTGACTGAACAACACCTTGGTTTCCTGCGTACAGCTCATAGTAACTAGCAAAACCCTGCTCATAATCATGTACAGAGAGTAGAATAAAGATAATCATGAAATAAATTAAATACAAAATGTGTAGCAGTATAGATTTTAAGATTAAAAACAAATAAGATAGTACACTCTATTTAGAGAGTAAAGAATCAGGATTACAAGACCATTGTGTAAGACATTAGATATATTTTATTAGAATCTATAACAATTGATTATTCTGGTAAGTGAACAAATAAAGGAAAGTAGACTACACAGACTTCTGTGAACATATGGCCAACAGTAGTAATTCCACAATACAGCTATTAATTATTAAAACATTTAGAATAAAGCAGTTTTGCCTCAAACTATTGCAGCTATAACCCAAATAAAGGGAAGACTAGCAAGGGACCAGTTAAAATTGGTACTGAAGTTATTCAAGTGTAAAATGAACACATATACGACATTATGCCTCAGTATAATAACAGGTAATAAGCCTAGATAAAAGCTGTACTGGATGGTTAGATGCTGTAAATGATCTGCTATAAGTTCGATTTGCATTAATAGCAAGTTTGACATTTTCTAGTAGATCTGAGCTCTACAATTATTATTTTAAGACTAAGATAAGAAATGTGGAAACTACAATTTGAGCATAATTAACCTAACATTTGCGATCACAGAAAATTTGTCCTCACAATTCACATAGCTTTCTCATGAGCCAGATCAGACACCCCCATACTTTGCACTGACGAGGGGCAAGCACCCCGAAACACCGTGTCTGCAAATTGGGATTCTGATCTGGCTTATATATCCTGAGTCATATTGCAAAGGATTGTCAAAAATCCACTTGTGACTTTTAGGATCGCTACTTCCAATAGGTGGCGCTGTGCTAGAGTTTGTCTCCTTTACTGGAGAGACAATTTGAATATATCCTAAATAAATATTTCATGGCCTGGGCCACATACATCATAAGGTACAGTTATTGTGCACTTATAGATATGTATTGTAAGTTCACCTGCACTTGCATAAATAATTATGTCCCCATTTACTTAGTTGTAAGAAGCTAGAGAATGTCTGTATAAACAATATAAATATGATATTTGTCCTCCATAAGGGGAATCAAATTTTTATATTTTTTTTTTTCTAAAATTTAAAGTGATTCACCTTGAATTGATTTGCTTATCTCTAATGACATCTCCAAAAGTGTCTTTCTATATAGTATATTTCAGAATTTATTAAAGTGAAACTATACATTTTTTTGATGCAAACATAATTGCTGATAAAAGACACTTATCGTGTTTCAAAGTTTATATTATGCCTAGGTTCAAGCAACATCTTTGCCATGATGATGTCATCTGATGTCTCGCTAAGCCTCAAGTGACGCCATGATGTTGCATGTGACGTAGGCATAGTAGAGACTTTAGAGCATAATAAACATATTTTACCAACAGTTGGACTCCCCTTTATTTGAGTTAGGGGAATCACATTTTATGAAATTCTGTAAAATTCAAAGTAAATTGAATTCACCACTAATTAGAAATTATAATTGATTCAGTCTTCTCTAATAAAAGCTAAAAAAAAGAGTGCCCTTAGAAGAACACATATAGAGGGACTTAGATTTTATCAGAGCTTACCTGTTGATAGCTACATTTTACATTACAGGGCAAACTTACTAATGCTCTCTAACATTAGATAGGCAGACAGAAGATGCACCAAAGCTATCAGTGTGGTGCCCATTTACATATTTGGTGAAACATTGGGGCAATTAGATGAAGTTAGAAGATAGACATAGATTGATGGATTACAGTTTAAGGGGTTCATAAGCTAGAAAAGCACAACCACCCCTCTGATTTATTTTATTCTTTCCACAGCTATTGTACATTCCTCTTATATTGAACTGTGGATACTAAAGAGAAAAAAGCGTTGCTTGATAATCTTCAAAAATAGTGAAAGGCAAAAAAATAAATGAATTAAATAATCATTATTCTTTAAACTACTTTTCTGTAAGATACACACAGGCCCTATTGGTATATGGGAATATATATGCTATATCCCCAACATATGTACCACTGGAACCAGTTTACATCCTGCGGTAAAACTGTATTTTAACCATTTATTAGTAAGTATATGTATATGTAATATGATTTTTCTATGATATGTTTTGGATTTGATGTAGTTTTAGTGAATTGCTTTATGCATTGAAGTTCCCCTATTTATACACCAGCCCTCGTGTGAGGATGTCTTTCTCACCCTTCATATGATGGCTGCAACCAATCACTAGCTTTAGTAGTCACAAGCAGTACATAATAGAGTAGTTTGAGGTTTTTCAATGACTGCAGTGGTCTTATATGTTATCAATGTTATCATTGTTCTTGGATTGCCAGGGACCACCAGAGTTTGGATTAAATAGGTAATACTTATTTTATCATTTTCTACAATTTTCTTCCCTTAATCCATTTTTAAAAAAATATGTCAACCTATTAAAGGCTTTATTATACAACTGAATAGGGATCAGACACATTTTAAAAAAATCTATTAAAATTCTATACACTTACTTTGCAACATATTAAAACTAAGCTTTGAGTAATGAATCTTCAAAAAACCCTGAAGCATGTTTTACTGTAGCCTCTACTGGGGGTTTCAATTGATGCTATAGCGTTTTAATTACCTTTTCCTGTCTGGTTCATCTTTCTTGTTATGCTAGGCTCTGTTACGCTATTGATCTGCACTGTTAATAGCTTTTTGTCTCGTGTCCGGATATTCTAAAAGTGATATAACAGAAAAGCAAAAAAACCCATCCATGTCATATTCTACAAATATTTTAACTTAAGAACCATTTTGTTTTAAGAAAAGAGAAACAGATAAATATAAAGTTCACCAAAATAGTGTTTAACCTTGGACAGAGAACAAACCAAATATTATATGGCTAAATAATCTTTTCAGTTAGGAAAAAAAAATTCAATTAAATAATATAAAAGAAAAACTAAATAAAAGCAAATTCTCCCAGAGCACAGTGCAGCAGCTAGAGAAGCAGGATCATTTAACACTGGCTTTGCAATAAAGGTGGCAGCTTCGTAGCTAGGGCAGGACACTGTCCGGATAAGTGCAACTGGCAGAACATATAGTTACATAGGTTGAAAAAAGTCCTAGGTCCATCTGGTTCAACCTTCCTCCACCAATTATACATTTCATCACAAAATCATTTATGACCGACAATGTTGTGTGCAGAGGAATCATCCAGCCCTTTTTTAAAAGTTGTTATAGTGTCTGTCATTACTACCTCTTTTAGTAGGGCATTCCACAGTCTGACTGCTCTAATTGTAAAGAACCCTTTCCTATTTAGCTGTTGGAATTGCCTTTCTTCCACTTGCAGTGAGTGCCACATAGATCTCGACTGATCCCTGCTATGGGTAAAATCAAAATGAACTAATACAGTGTTTAGCAGAAAAAAATGTGGGTGCCTAAGTTTCCTACTTTTTCTTCTTTCCAGAACACTTTCAGAATTTTAATTGTCACAAAACAATTACAAGTAACCTCTAAATATAATAATAATGGAATAAGTTCCACCAATCACAGCTGGTGATGTCACAGCTCCCCTTCTCTTCACAAGAACCTTTGCACATACTCATTAGATGTTTTCATACAATGGAATTTGGTCAGTCTTTTTGCTTCTAATACACATGCGAATTTCCTGAAACAACAGGAAGCACAGTGTAACAAAGAGATTTTTAAAAACATCACCAACTGTCATAGTGATGTCAGGATCTGTGGAGACTACAGATTCTGGCACACTGCCTGCTGACTTCTCTGATGTCTATGATCAGCGCACGCAGACTCAGGCATCAACCCACACATTTGTGGTTCATAGGTAGACTAGCAAGAGTTAATCTTTGGTGAGTTGCTTTGTTAATCTTCTTTCATCACATACGTACTGTGGGGGAGCTAGTCACATTCGCTCCCTTCCTATATATGCTGACTTGACTCTTCCTTTAATGCCAGCTATAGTTTCTCTCTACTGTTCTGCTGAGGTCTTGTCATCCATATTAACTGGTGGTTGTAAAACTTGGTGGTTGTGAGCAGGTGCGGTTATAACCCTTGTTGTGATTTTGTTGCTGCCTTACTTCTCTTGCTTTTAGCCTTAGTTTCTAACTGGCCATTCCTGTGAGTTTGCAGTGTGTCTGAGTTTTGTTTTTCCCCTGTCTGTTTTAATCTGTGTTGTCATCACATTCCTGCCCTTTCCTTCCCTGGGGAGAACATCTAGTTCTCGACAGGAGAATAGTAAGGCATCAGACTCCGGCATCTCCACCTTCAAGGGTAATCCAGAGGTTAGGGATAGGCTAGGGTCCCCTAGCATAAGGGACAGTATAGGATCCCCATGTCCTTCGCTATCTAAGTCACATCATGACATTATATCTGGCCATACATTCATTACATTTTAGCATGGATTGACTTGCTGCATTAGCAAAACAATTGCAAGTCTTGTCTCTTGAGGAGGCTGAATTAAAAGGAGTGGTATAGTATCAAGCTCAGTCCGCCACACAGGTTTAATCTGCTCTGGTCTCTTACTCATCAGAGCCAACACTGCATCCCCCAGAAAGATTTTCGGGGGAGCGCAGCCAGTTTGCTATATTCAGAGAGGTGTGTAAGTTATATTTCCATTTACCTTCCCACTCCTCTGATGGTGAGGAACAGCTAATTGGAATTATTGTCTCTTTTTTTGAGTGGGAACCCACGAGCATAGGCATTTTCCTTGCCCTCTGATTTACCTATAATTTAGATGGTGAACAGGTTTTTCTAAGTACTCAGTCTCATCTATGATGATCCAGATAGAACATCATTAGTTGAGTTTAAGATTCTTTCATTGCAACAGGAAAATTGGCCTGCAGAGGACTATTGCACTCCCAACCTGGGTCTACATATATCCTCCACAATTTTGCCTCAATATTTAATACCCATCAGGGTTAAGGTTAGGGGGTCAAGTAATTCCTACTATGGTTTGTTTAGACAGTGGTTCAGGGGCAAACGTGATCGATTGAACAGTTTGTTTGTTCCACAGGGTAGAATTTGAAGGTGTTAGCAAAGTCTGTTTATATATTTGCCATTGATTCTTCACCTCTTACTCAGGGTGGCAAATGTGAGTGTGTATAAGGGCCGGAACTCCATATAGGGGTGCTACATTCAGAGTGGATATCATGTTATATTCTCAAGGGACTTTCTGCACAAGTAGTATTGAGATTGACTTACATACCCCCAACGTAGACTGAAAAACTCAGGAGATAATGAAATGGTGTAAAAATTGTAAAGGCTACTTTTTGGGAACCTAACAGAGAAAGAGGGGAGTCAGCACGATCTGAAAATGGCATTCATCATATAAAAAGTGCAAATTCACAGATTTATTCCAACTGTACTGTAATATAAATGAGATTTTTAGCAAATAATTGATCAATTCTTTGAGCCACCCCTGCCAAAGTCACGGCAAATCTCAATAGGGGGGTCCTACTCTATATTCTGTATTTCATGTGCCATGCGGCCTCCTAGATAAAGTTAAAAGCAGAACCATAATGGAGCACACATACCTGTAACCTGTATATATAACCGCTTCTATGTTGCAAAAGAGGCAATTGTGGATAGAGGCCAGCCCAGGTCCCAGAATGTGGAGAAAGCTCTACACATACCAGGACTATATCAGAACTGACCCTCCCAGTGCCAGACAGCAACCATTGATAAAGGCGGACCAGATCCAAGAATGGTGCTTAATTAGCAATGCCTGTGGAAAGGGTGAGGCAACTGAATGTGTACAGCTACCAACAGGAGGAATATATTGCAAACCAAGATCAGGCGTGCATAGCATGGTGGTGACCAGCCACCAGACATTTGTACCTCCTGTTGGTAGCTGTTCAGATTCAGTTACCTCACCCCTTTCCACAGGCAATGCTAATTAAGCACCATTCTTGGATCTGGTCCGCCTTTATCAATGGTTGCTGTCTGGCACTGGGAGGGTCAGTTCTGATATAGTCCTGGTATGTGTAGAGCTTGCTCCACATGCTGGGACCTGGGCTGGTCTCTATCCACAATTGCCTTTTTTGCAACATGGAAGCGGCTATATATAGGTTACAGGTATGTGTGCTCCATTATGGTTCTGCTTTTAACTTTATCTAGGAGGCCGCATGGCACATGAAATACAGAATATAGAGTAGGACCCCCCTATTGAGATTTGCCGTGACGTTGGCAGGGGTGGCTCAAAGAATTGATCAATTATTTGCTAAAAATCTCATTTTTTTTATTATAGTACAGTTGGAATAAATCTGTGAATTTTCACTTTTTATATGATGCATGCCAATTTCAGATCGTGAAAAAACAGGAGGACAAACGTGGTTGTATTGCAAAAATATATATCAAAATTTATTCATTCATCTACAGTTAGATGTAGCACATAATTGTGCAGTGCAAAAAGACAGAGGGCACCTTGGCACCGGACAAGAATGATCATAGGGATTCACATGGCAAGTACAAAGACAAATAGGATATAAATCATTACATACAGATTACAAGGTTTGTTGCCAGATGAAACCAGAGAGCAATAGCTGGTGTCCAAACAGAGGTAAATAGAACAGCACACTAGGCCCATCCATATGTCGGGACGTCAGTACATACCAGCGGCTATTTACATCATTACATACAGATTACAAAGTTTGTTGCCAGATGAAACCAGAGAGCAATAGCTGGTGTCCCAAAAAGGGTAAATAGTATTCACATGGCAAGTACAAAAACAAATCAGGTGTAAATCATTACAGGCAGATTACAAGGTTTGTTGCCAGATGAAACCAGAGAGCAATAGCTGGTGTCCAAACAGAGGTAAATAGAAGTAAATAGAACAGCACACTAGACCCATCCATGTGTCGGGACGTCAGTACATACCAGCGGCTATTTACATCCTTACATACAGATTACAAAGTTTGTTGCCAGATGAAAACAGAGAGCAGTAGCTGGTGTCCAAACAAGGGTAAATAAAACAGCACACTAGACTCATCAATATGTCAGGACGTCAGTACATACCAGCGGCTGTATAAGTGAGAGGATCACCAGAAATTGCTTCAAAGTGCCAAAGTGCAAGAATCAAGGACCAAAAAACAGTCCCCCCTAAGGCAGGTAACGCACGTTTCACGTGTTAGTGGTGTAACGCTTCATCAGACCAGATCTAGTGGTTTGCATGTTTTTTCAATTGATAGAGGCCCATACAGGACACTCTACTTATATACATTGTGAGACTGCTTAGTCATGTTACATTTACTATTGAAGCTTCACACTCTTTCCTCATGGATATTTTTGCTTGCCTAATTGTCTTTTCTGTGTTCTGCACAGTGTATCCGTCAGAGGATATGGATTTTTGCGCCCGGGAAGAATCTTGGCGTTCCCAGCTGAACGAAGTGTTCAGGCATGACGGAGGCAGTGAATCAAGACCTGGGGAGGCAGGGCTCCAGGTGGAAGCAATGAGGTATAGGGGACTCATTCACAGACGAATTAAAATCTGGTGGAACCGAGCGTTCTTAGAACGCTATTTACAAGAAGGACTTATCCCCAGAGGACTAAGGGTCCAGGTGTTTCCCTCTTTTACCATCGAGGATATTTCTTTTAAGGATAAATGGGAGGAATGTGCTAACACGTGCTCTAGGGCCTTCCTCCAACTTTTATGTGACCTTAATAGTACTCAACTTACTACGTTGAAGACTGAGATGGACGAGTTATACAGCAAACTTTCGGGGGGTCTCACTAAGGAGGCCTTTACCAAGTTGGAACTAGAAATTGATTCTGATATTAATAAATGGGAAAAAGAACTGAAGGAGAATAAAATTAAAAAGTTCCATAGAGATCAACAGGATCTTCTCTCCAATAGGGTCTATAAATGGAAAATGTCCGTCGAAAGATCCAGACCATTTAGGCGGTTTAATAACCAGTCACGCTCTAGATCTACCTCCATTAGGTCTTATACATCAGGGGAGGAATCCAATACTGATATTTCAGATCCCCCTACTCTATTGGATAGGGTTAATGGCCCCTCCAATAAAAAGCATAAGAAGAAGCAATTGGATTTTGGGAAAATCAATGTGGACCCTCCCCGAACTAGACAACAATCACACAAAGACTCGTTGCAGGTAATAAATCTGTCATCCCATTCTCTATCACGTACGCAGACTGAACTATTATCTAAAGGTCTGAGTTTTTCTCCCACTGATTCATTTCATTTTTTTACAGCCTTAAAAGACCTTCATATTTTTTCACGCAAAATTCTTTTGAAAAAATTACATTCCAAAAACGTTACATCACTCAATACTTCTGAGCAGGCCGAGAGAGAGGCATTACAGGTCTTAGAAGATCTTCTCATTGAACAATCCTCCGGTTCACAAGGTAGGTTCCCTCCCTCAATTTTGCCCAGGAGTACCAAATTCCCTCCCTTGTCTTTGTGCTCTTCAATTGAGATCTTTACTAGGCTAGTCACGGAAGAATTTAAAACCCTATCCACGAGACGTAGATGTGACAACCTTAATTCATCTCAAAGAGCCGCACTCAGGGACTTACAATCCCTTAGTGATGTTCAGATTAAGCCAGCAGATAAGGGGGGGAACATAGTGATCTGGCCTAACAATCTCTATGAAAGGGAGGCCCATCGTCAATTAAGGGACACCGACACATATCGCAGACTTGACTCGAGCCCTCTCGCCCCCTTCTCAGATTCACTCCACCGGATCTTGCAGGGGGCCTTCGATGAAGGAGTTATAACGAAGAAAGTGTTTGATGGCCTCTTCGTTGTATCTCCAAAAATTCCCACTTTCTATCTCCTGCCCAAGATCCACAAGAATCCCGAACACCCGCCAGGACGTCCTATCGTATCTGGGATAGATGGACTATGCGACCCTGTTTGTCGTTTTATTGATTATTATTTAAAGCCCCTTGTGGAGACATTGCCATCTTATATAAAAGATACGACGGACGTCCTGAATAGGGTCGACGGGATTTTTGTGGATCATGATACCCTGCTGGTCACGGCGGATATAGAGTCCCTTTACACTAATATTAATCATGATAACGGCCTGGAGGCAGTCCGCTTCTTCCTGAGCAATTCCAACCGTGATGGCCATTTATGTGAACTGATCCTGGAGCTGCTCCACTTTATCCTGACACACAACTTTTTTATTTTTAAAGACCGGTTTTATTTACAGACCAGAGGCACTGCGATGGGCGCGGCTTGTGCGCCTTCGTACGCTAATTTGTTCCTTGGCCATTGGGAGAGGGACATCTTTGGCGACGGGGGTGTGCCGGCCGCGTCCCATGCGCAGTGTTGGTTAAGGTACATCGATGATGTCTTTATTTTGTGGCAGGGTACGGTGGAGCAGCTCTCGGACTTTATGGGTTCTTTAAATCACAATTCTTTGAACCTCAAGCTCACTTATAGATATGATTTACAGTCTATTGATTTTCTGGATATTATGATCGGGGTTGACCATGGTCGGCAACTACAGACGGATGTCTTTAGGAAGCCTACCTCGGTCAACTCCCTTCTCCATGCTTCATCTTCTCACCTTTTTAGCACTATCCAAGCCATCCCGGTTGGACAATTTCTCAGGATGAAGCGGATTTGCTCAACAACTGAAAATTTCCAGTCCCAGGCCAATGACCTAACATCTAGATTGAGTGATAGGGGATATAGCCGCCGAGTCATAAAAAGAGGGTACAATAGGGCAAAAAAAACACAGCGATTGGAGCTCCTGCAACCATCCAGTCGGGTGAACACGGGGGCAGGAGAGGCTCGATTCATATCTGCCTATAACCATGAATGGCAGAATATGCGTGCCATTCTGAACAAATATTGGTCAATTCTAAAATCTGACCCTACCCTCAGGGATTTGATCCCAGACTATCCGTTAATGACGGCACGACGTTCAAGAAATCTACGAGACTTTCTCGTACATAGTCACTATGCCCCTGTGACCCCTCATCCTTTTGGTTCTACCAATCCGGTCCGTGGTTGTTTTCCGTGCGGTCACTGTCTCGCATGCACCAATGTTTCTCGCAGCAAGACCTTCTCCACTGCAGATGGTAGCCGGACCTTTGACATTAGGAGTTTTATCTCATGTGCTACCTCGTTTGTCATCTACTACGCGACGTGCAGCTGTCCTAAGATTTATATTGGTCTAACTTCTAGGGAGCTGAGAGTGAGAGTGCGAGAACATGTGAGAGACATTGGTGCAGCAAAGACAGTGACGGATATTTCTACTTTGAAAACTCTTCCGAGACACTTTCGACATCACCACGGATGTAATGCGAGATCTCTGAGAGTCACAGGAATTGACGTCGTACATTGCGGTAATAGGGGTGGGAATTTTAAAAAAATTCTCGCCCAAAAAGAGACTAAATGGATCGTCATGTTGGGCACAATGGTCCCGTCTGGATTGAATGAGTCCCTTAGCTTCGCTTCCTTCCTATAGATCCCTGTGTTTTCCCACTCTCCCCATCCCTCCCCCCTCCCCCCCCCCCCCTCTTTTTCAGAGTGGTATTTTCCACTACTGTGTTTTTATACTGGGGGTATTATGGGATGATACATTTTTTTTAACCTTTTTATATATATATATTTTTTGCTGCATGTTTTTTATGTCATTTTGTTGTTTTTTCCTCTGCAGCTCTTTTCTCTTGCTTCCTTGGGACCTTTTTTTTTTTTTTTTGTGTGTCCATCACATGATTGCCTGAGCATATCGTTTACTGGGACAGCTTTTATAAGAAGACTCCGTTTATGACATATCCGGAAGACGTTTTGGATTCAGGATGAGGGATCATTTTTGCTATTTATGTACTATTGTTTATTATTGATGTGCCCCTCTTCTTCCAAAACATCCATATGCTGCTGCGGTTTGGGAGCTTTCATATTCTGCTCTATGTCCCAATAGGTGTTGTGTGCGCATGCGTGGTCTTCGCTTTCTCCCTGGTATGCCTGGCGGTGTCTATGGGGCGGATTGGTGCCGGTGAGGGGGCGTTTTTTTATCCCCCTCCCCTGCACTCGTCGGCCTGACGCCGCTCGCATCTGCTGGGGTGAGTGGTGTGGATCACACATGCGCCGAAAGATCCTCACTGATTGGGTATTTTTCTATCACATGATCTATCACTTGCTCTTTTTAAAAAGGTCCTGGAAATCAATGAGTCACCACCCCTCCTTGGTCTGATGAAGCGTTACACCACTAACACGTGAAACGTGCGTTACCTGCCTTAGGGGGGATTGTTTTTTGGTCCTTGATTCTTGCACTTTGGCACTTTGAAGCAATTTCTGGTGATCCTCTCACTTATACAGCCGCTGGTATGTACTGACGTCCTGACATATTGATGAGTCTAGTGTGCTGTTTTATTTACCCTTGTTTGGACACCAGCTACTGCTCTCTGTTTTCATCTGGCAACAAACTTTGTAATCTGTATGTAAGGATGTAAATAGCCGCTGGTATGTACTGACGTCCCGACACATGGATGGGTCTAGTGTGCTGTTCTATTTACTTCTATTTACCTCTGTTTGGACACCAGCTATTGCTCTCTGGTTTCATCTGGCAACAAACCTTGTAATCTGCCTGTAATGATTTACACCTGATTTGTTTTTGTACTTGCCATGTGAATACTATTTACCCTTTTTGGGACACCAGCTATTGCTCTCTGGTTTCATCTGGCAACAAACTTTGTAATCTGTATGTAATGATGTAAATAGCCGCTGGTATGTACTGACGTCCCGACATATGGATGGGCCTAGTGTGCTGTTCTATTTACCTCTGTTTGGACACCAGCTATTGCTCTCTGGTTTCATCTGGCAACAAACCTTGTAATCTGTATGTAATGATTTATATCCTATTTGTCTTTGTACTTGCCATGTGAATCCCTATGATCATTCTTGTCCGGTGCCAAGGTGCCCTCTGTCTTTTTGCACTGCACAATTATGTGCTGCATCTAACTGTAGATGAATGAATAAATTTTGATATATATTTTTGCAATACAACCACGTTTGTCCTCCTGTTTTTTCATTATTCCTCTAGTGGTTTGCATGTTTTTTCAATTGATAGAGGCCCATACAGGACACTCTACTTATATACATTGTGAGACTGCTTAGTCATGTTACATTTACTATTGAAGCTTCACACTCTTTCCTCATGGATATTTTTGCTTGCCCAATTTCAGATCGTGCTGGCTCCTTTTTCCCTTTTTGGGAACCTGTATTTCTGCGGTCAATATGAGACTTCCTGGTACTGTCTTTGATTTTTGTGATGTGTTCGCAGAAAAAGGAAGTTAGGAGTTGCCGTGCCGCAGGCCGTATGACTGCACCATAAGTTGATCCCGGGGACAAAATTGCCCAAGGGCAAACTATATTTTTTCTGGTTCTGAGAGATCAACTCTCAAAGAGTACATAACACAGATTGTAGCAAAGGGGCACGTTACACCATCTTTGTTGCCAGCTGCAGCTGAATTTTTCTTTGTAAAAAAAAATGGATGGGAACTCAACCAAATAACAGTTCGGGACTAGAGAGGAGCAATGTTCGAGGTTCGCCAATTTCATGTTCGAGTGATTTTGAAGGGTGCTCGAGATTGAACTCGAACTCGACCTTTTTGCTAAAAGCTCGACAGCTTGAGTTACGTTCGAGAACGGTTCGATCACCAAAAACGGGGCTTTTCACAGTAAGGCTATGTGCACATGTTGCTATCTGCATTCGTTCTGCATCCCCAGCACAATCCCTGTCCCTTTCCTACTCACCGATCACGGGCGTCTCGCTTCACGTCTGTCACAAATCTGCGGCATCTTTGCCTCTTTAGAAAATGCCTGCCGCTTCATTAGTCAATTAGTTATTCTGTGTTTTTCACGCCCACCGGCGCTTATGATTGGTTGCAGTCAGACACGTCCCTAAGCTGAGTGACAGCTGTCTCACTGCAACAAATCACAGCCGCCAGCGAGCGGGTCTATATCGTGCAGTAAAATAAATAAATAAATTAAAAAAAAGCGGTTTCCCCCATATTTCATACCATGATAAAGCCACACGGTTGGAGGCTGGTATTGTTAGGATGGAGCGCTCCACGTTATCGGGAGCCCACTACCCTAACAATATCACCCAGCCGGAATAGCCGCATCCATTATGTGCGACAGTCCAGGGACTCCACCCAGCTCATCCCGAATTGCCCTGGTGCGGTGGCAATAGGGGTAATAATGAGTTTAATCATGCCAGGTGTCTCCCCCAGATACCTTTCATGATTAAACTGAAAGTTAAAGTAAATAAACACATACAGACAAAAAACACCTAGTTCACCTCTTTATTAATCCCAAAAATACTCCTCCAGGTCTGAAGTAATCCACACGACACTGTCAGCTCTGCTCCATGAAGATGTAGTGGCACCGTAGCAATGAAGTGACTCATGCGGTTAGCAGAGACTTCAGTCAGCACTGCAGACTTCAAGATTAACAAATCTGCCTATCTATATCATTAGATGCACAAGACTAGTGGATAAAGCGCCCGCCTAAGAAACAATGTCGGGAGTTCTGGTCCCGGTAAAGAATTTAATTTTTTTTTTTTTAACTTTTAATTTTAAATTATAATTATTATCTATTTATAAAGTGAAAGTAAATAAACACACACCGCGAAAAATCCTTTATTTGGAATAAAAGACAAAAAAACACAGTTTCACCATTTTATTAAAATCCTCCAATACCCCTCCAGGTCCGACGTAATACACAAGACACTGTCATCTCTGCTACAGAACACGAGTACTCTATATGAGCTCCACGTAGTAATTAAGTGAATCACGTGGTCAGTTGAGACTTCAGCAATAAAGACTTCAAGATTACCAAATCTGCCTATCTTTCACATTAGAGCCAATAGCTGAGTGGATAGAGTGCTCAACTAAGAAGCATAAGGTTGCGAATTCTAGACCCGGTAAAGAATTTTTTTTTTAATTTTAAATTTATTTTTATAATATATTTATAATTATAATTTAATTAGGCACTGAGGGGAGGAGCCGGACATCAGTTGTGAGCTCTCTCTCTCTCTCTCTGTATCTCTCTCCTTTCTCTCTCTCCTTTTTTTCTCTCTCTCCTTTCTTTCTCTCTCTCCTTTCTCTCTCTCTCGTTTCTCTCACTCCTTTCTTTCTCTCTCCATCTTTCTCTCTTTCTGTCCTTCCTCTCTCTCCTTTCTCTCTCTCCTTTCTTTCTCTCCTTTCTCTCTCCTTTGTTTCTCTTCTTTCTCTCCCTCCTTTCTTTCTCTCCTTTCTCTCTCTCCTTTCTCTCTCCTTTCTCTCTCTCCTTTCTTTCTCTCCTTCTCTCTCTCCTTTTTTTCTCTCCTTTCTCTCTCTCTCATTTCACTCTCTCCTTTCTTTCTCTCTCTTTCTCTCTCTCCTTTCTCTCTCTCCCTTATTTCTCTCCTTTATTTCTCTCCTTTCTTTATCTCCTTTCTCTCTCTCCTTTCTTTCTTTCTGTCTCTCCTTTCTCTCTCTCTCCTTGCTTTCTCTCTCTCTCTTTCTTTCCTTTCACTCTCTCCTTTCTCTCTCTCCTTTCTTTCTCTCCTTTCTCTCTCCTTTCTCTCTCCTTTCTTTCTTTCCTATCTCTCTATCCTTTCTTTCTCTTCTTTCTCTCTCTCCTTTCTTTCTCTCCTTTCTCTCTCTCCCTCCTTTCGCTCTCTCCTTTCTCTCTCTATCCTTTCTCTCTCTCCTTTTCTTTCTCTCCTTTCTCTCTCTCCTTTCTTTCTCTCCTTTCTCTCTCTCTTTTCTCTCTCTCCTTTCTCTCTCTCCTTTCTCTCTCTCTCCTTTCTCTCTCTCCTTTCTCTCACTCCTTTCTCTCTCCTTTCTTTATCTCCTTTCTCTCCTTTCTTTCTCTTCTCTCTCTTCTTTCTCTCTTTCTCTCTCTCCTTTCTTTCTCTCTCTCCTTTCTCTCTCTCTCCTTTCTTTCTCTCTCTCCTTTCTCTCTCTCCTTTCTCTCTCCCTCTCCTTTCTCTCTCTCCTTTATCCCTTTATGTCTCGCCTTTCTTTCTCTCCTTTCTCTCTCCTTTCTTTCTCTCCTTTCTCTCTCTCCTTTCTCTTTTCTCTCTCTCCTTTCTTTCTCTTCTTTCTTTCTCTTCTTTCTCTACTTTCTCTTCTTTCTCTTCTTTCTCCTCTTTCTCCTCTTTCTCTTCTCTCTCCACTTTCTCTTTCTCTCTCTCTTCTTTCTGTCTCTCTTCTTTCTCTCTTTTTCTCTTTCTCTTCTTTCTCTCTTTCTCTCTCTTTCTTCTCTCCTCTTCTTTCTCCTCTTTCGCTTCTTTCTCTCTCTCTTCTTTCTCTTTCTCTCTCTCTCTTCTTTCTCTCTCTTCTTTCTCTCTCTCTTCTTTTTCTCTTTCTCTCTCTCTCTTCTTTCTCTCTCTCTCTTTCTCAGACCTGGCGATGATCAGCTGATGCGGTCACCTGACGGAATCAGCTGACACTATAAGTCGAGTGGTGAGGCTGGCTTTTTACCGCCCGGCCGGCTAAACTATCAGCTGATGTTGTTGGACAGGAGTCTGCACGGAAGTGTGTAGTTTGTTTTGTTTTTTTTTGCACTGATGCATCAGCTGATTGTATAAAAGCCGTTTATACAATCAGGTGCTGTGTCATGTGATTCAGGCCCTTGAACCTGACACATCATCTGATCGCTTTGTCTTCCAGCAAACCGATCAGATGATATTGGATCCGGATTGGACGGCGCGGGACCCTTGACCCAGGATTACTGCGGAGGGGGGGTTCTTTATTTCAATAAAGGTAGAGTCACTAATTGTGTTGTGCTTTATTTATAATAAAAATGTTTTTCTGTGTGTTGTGGTTCTTTTTATCGGTACTAGAAATTCATGGTGGCCATGTCTAATATTGGCGTGACACCATGAATTTTGGGTTTAGGGCCAGTTGATAATATACAGCTAGCCCTAACCCCATTATTACCCAGTGAGCCACCCGTCACCAGGGCAGCTGGAAGAGTTGGATACAGCGCCAGAAGATGGCGCTTCTATGAAAGCGCCATTTTCTGGGGCGGCTGCGGACTGCAATTCGCAGCAGAGGGGCCCAGAAAGCTCAGGCCAACCTGTGCTGTGGATTCCAATCCCCAGCTGCCTAGTTGTACCTGGCTGGACACAAAAATATGGCCCACGTCATTTGTTTTTTAATTATTTCATGAAATTCATGAAATAATAAAAAAGGCCTTACCTATATTTTTGGTTCCCAGCCGGGTACAAATAGGCAGCTGGGGCTTGGGGGCAGCCCGTAGCTGCCTGCTGTACCTGGCTAGCATACAAAAACATGGTGAAGCCCACATCATTTTTTGGGGGGGCAAAAATCTCCTGCATATAGTCCTGGATGGAGTATGCTGAGCCTTGTAGTTCTGCAGCTGCTGTCTGTCTGTATGGAGGAGAGCAGACAGCAGCTGAAGAACTACAAGGCTCAGCATGCTCCATTCACTAGTGTATGCAGGAGAGCAGACAGCAGCTGCAGAACTACAAGGCTCAGCATACTCCATCCAGGACTCTATGCAGGAGTTTTTTGCCCACCAAAAAAAGACGTGGGCTTTGCCATATTTTTGTATGCTAGCCAGGTACAGCAGGCAGCTACGGGCTGCACCCAACCCCCAGCTGCCTATTTGTACCCGGTAAAGAATTTTTTTTTTATTTTTAATTTTACATTTATTTCTATAATTTATTTATAATTATAATTTAATTAGGCACTGAGGGGAGGAATCGGACATCAGTTGTGAGCTCTCTCTCTCTCTGTATCGCTCTCCTTTCTCTCTCTCCATTTTTTCTCTCTCTCCTTTCTTTCTCGCTCTCATTTCTCTCTCTCTTGTTTCTCTCTCTCCTTTCTTTCTCTCTCTATCTTTCTCTCTTTCTCTCCTTCCTCTCTTTCCTTTCTCTCTCTCCTTTCTTTCTCTCCTTTCTTTCTCTTCTTTCTCTCTCTCCTTTCTTTCTCTCCTTTCTCTCTCTCCTTTCTCTCTCCTTTCTCTCTCTCTCCTTTCTCTCTTTCCTTTCTTTCTCTCCTTCTCTCTCTCCTTTTTTTCCTCTCCTTTCTCTCTCTCCTTTATTTCTCTCCTTTATTTCTCTCCTTTCTTTATCTCCTTTCTCTCTCTCCTTTCTCTCTCTCCTTTCTTTCTGTCTCTCCTTTGTCTTTCTCCTTGCTTTCTCTCTCTCTCTTTCTTTCCTTTCACTCTCTCCTTTCTCTCTCTCTCCTTTCTTTCTCTCCTTTCTCTCCTTTCTTTCTCTTCTTTCTCTCCCTCCGTTTTTTCTCTCCTTTCTCTCTCTCCCTGCTTTCGCTCTCTCCTTTCTTTCTCTCCTTTCTCTCTCTCTCCTTTCTCTTTCTCCTTTTCTTTCTCTCCTTTCTCTCTCTCCTTTCTTTCTCTCCTTTCTCTCTCTCCTTTCTCTCTCTCCTTTCTCTCTCTCTCCTTTCTCTCTCTCCTTTCTCTCACTCCTTTCTCTCTCTTTCTTAATCTCCTTTCTCTCCTTTCTTTCTCTTCTCTTTTTTCTTTCTCTCTTTCTCTCTCTTCTTTCTCTCTCTCTCCTTTCTTTCTCTCTCTCTCTCCTTTCTCTCTCTCCTTTCTTTCTCTCTCTCCTTTCTCTCTCTCCTTTCTCTCTCTCTCCTTTCTCTCTCTCCTTTCTCTCTCTCTTTCTCTCTCTCTCTTTCTCTCGCTCTCCTTTATCTCTCTCCTTTATCTCTCGCCTTTCTTTCTCTCCTTTCTCTCTCTCCTTTCTTTCTCTCCTTTCTCTCTCTCCTTTCTCTCTCTCCTTTCTCTCTCTCTCCTTTCTCTCTCTCCTTTCTCTCACTCCTTTCTCTCTCTTTCTTAATCTCCTTTCTCTCCTTTCTTTCTCTTCTCTTTTTTCTTTCTCTCTTTCTCTCTCTTCTTTCTCTCTCTCTCCTTTCTTTCTCTCTCTCTCCTTTCTCTCTCTCCTTTCTTTCTCTCTCTCCTTTCTCTCTCTCCTTTCTCTCTCTCTCCTTTCTCTCTCTCCTTTCTCTCTCTCTTTCTCTCTCTCTCTTTCTCTCGCTCTCCTTTATCTCTCTCCTTTATCTCTCGCCTTTCTTTCTCTCCTTTCTCTCTCTCTCCTTTCTCTTTTCTCTCTCTCCTTTCTTTCTCTTTTTTCTCTACTTTCTCTTCTTTCTCCTCTTTCTCTTCTCTCTCCACTTTCTCTTTCTCTCTCTCTTCTTTCTCTCTCTCTTCTTTCTCTCTTTTTCTCTTCTTTCTCTTCTTTCTCTCTTTCTCTCTCTCTTTCTTCTCTCCTTCTCTTCTTTCTCCTCTTTCGCTTCTTTCTCTCTCTCTTCTTTCTCTCTCTCTTCTTTCTCTCTCTTCTTTCTCTCTCTCTTCTTTCTCTCTTTCTCTCTCTCTTCTTTCTCTCTCTCTCTCTTCTTTCTCTCTCTCTCTTTCTCAGACCTGGCGATGATCAGCTGATGCGGACACCTGACGGAATCAGCTGACACTACAAGTCGAGCGGTGAGGCTGGCGTTTTACCGCCCGGCCGGCTAAACTATCAGCTGATGTTGTCGGACAGGAGTCTGCACGGAAGTGTGTAGTTTGTTTTGGTTTTTTTTTGCACTGATGCATCAGCTGATTGTATAAAAGCCGTTTATACAATCAGCTGCTGTGTCATGTGATTCAGGCCTTTGAACCTGACACATCATCTTATTCTCTTTGTCTTCCAGCAAACCGATCAGATGATATTGGATCCGGATTGGATGGCGCGGGACCCTTGACCGAGGATTACTGCGGAGGGGGGTTCTTTATTTCAATAAAGATAGAGTCACTAATTGTGTTGTGCTTTATTTATAATAAAAATATTTTTCTGTGTGTTGTGGTTCTTTTTATCGGTACTAGAAATTCATGGTGGCCATGTCTAATATTGGCGTGACACCATGAATTTTGGGTTTAGGGCCAGTTGATAATATACAGCTAGCCCTAACCCCATTATTACCCAGTGAGCCACCCGTCACCAGGGCAGCTGGAGGAGTTGGATACAGCGCCAGAAGATGGCGCTTCTATGAAAGCGCCATTTTCTGGGGCGGCTGCGGACTGCAATTCGCAGCAGAGGGGCCCAGAAAGCTCAGGCCAACCTGTGCTGTGGATTCCAATCCCCAGCTGCCTAGTTGTACCTGGCTGGACACAAAAATATGGCACACGTCATTTGTTTTTTAATTATTTCATGAAATTCATGAAATAATAAAAAAAAGGCCTTACCTATATTTTTGGTTCCCAGCCGGGTACAAATAGGCAGCTGGGGGTTGGGGGCAGCTCGTAGGTGTCTGCTGTACCTGGCTAGCATACACAAATATGGCAAAGCCCACGTCATTTGTGTTTGAATTATTTAATGAAATTCATGAAATAATTAATAAAAAAAGGGCTTCCCTATATTTTTGGTTCCCAGCCGGGTACAAATAGGCAGCTGGGGGTTGGGGGCAGCCCGTAGCTGCCTGCTGTACCTGGCTAGCATACAAAAATATGGTGAAGCCCACATCATTTTTTGGGGGGGCAAAAAACTCCTGCATACAGTCCTGGATGGAGTATGCTGAGCCTTGTAATTCTGCAGCTGCTTTCTGTCTGTATGGAGGAGAGCAGACAGCAGTTGCAGAACTACAAGGCTCAGCATGCTCCATTCACTAGTGTATGCAGGAGAGCAGACAGCAGCTGCAGAACTACAAGGCTCAGCATACTCCATCCAGGACTCTATGCAGGAGTTTTTTGCCCACCATAAAAAGACGTGGGCTTTGCCATATTTTTGTATGCTAGCCAGGTACAGCAGGCACCTACGGGCTGCACCCAACCCCCAGCTGCCTATTTGTACCCGGCTGGGAACCAAAAATATAGGGAAGCCCGTTTTTTTTAATCATTTCACTTATTTCATGAAATAATTAAAATACAAATGACGTGGGCTTCGCCATGTTTTTGTGTCCAGCCAGGTACAACTAGGCAGCTGGGGATTGGAATCCGCAGCACAGGTTAGCCCAAGGTTTCTGGGCCCCTCTGCTGAGAATTGCAATCCACAACCACCCCAGAAAATGGCGCTTTCATAGAAGCGCCATCATCTGGCGCTGTATCCAACTCTTCCAACAGCCCTGGAGCCGGGTGGCTTGCTGGGTAATCATGAGTTAATACTAGCTTTGTTTTACTAGCTAGTATTAAGCCAGAGATTCTTAATGTCAGGCAAGTTTGACCCGGCCATTAAGAATCTCCAATAAAGGGTTAAAAAAGACACCGCACAGAGAAAAAATACTTTAATAGAAATAAATGCACAGACACATTAGAGACTCCATGTTTACTCCCTCTTATCCCTCCACGATCCTGCTCTTCTGTCTTCTTTCTCCTTCAACACATGCAGCTCTGCTACATCAGCAGCGCTGCATTGGAAGAAGACAGTGCTGCTTCCCCATGCACTGCAGTCTTTTCACTCTGTGAGTGAGCTGAGGCTGCATGCTGTTAGTGGCGACGTCACCACTGACAGGCGTGTTGCTATAGCAACGGTGATCTCCGTTATTGACCGGCTGTGGCAGCCGGTGAATAACGGAATGGGGAAGCAGACCGGGAACCCGACCGTGTGCCAGAGCATGTCGCCGGTACACGGAGATACACAAAGGATCACCCGCGTACTGGAGAGATGCACTGACAGGTCCTAGCATGACGTCAAAGCCATGTGACCAGTCTGTAGCCAATGTGAGAACAGACAGGTGACTGGTCACATGCTATTTTGACGTCACGATAGGTCCTATCATCAGTGCTGGTTACCGGGAGGAAGCTGCGATCATTGGAAGGAATAGCGGCAGGAGACAGAGTGCAGGACACATCGCGGGGACCGGTAAGTGTTATGGCAATGTTTATTAACTGTATGTGTACATTTATAATGTGTTTTTATGTGTTTGTGTTTGCCTCCCATTGTTTTCAATGGGGTTGAAGAGGTTTGTCGAACGGCTCGCTGAACCGAACTCGAACGCGGCGTCCATTCGACGAACCGAACTCAAGCCTCTAGAGGCTCACTCATCTCTATTCGGGACCCCTATCCTCTTCCACTCATTAGTGACCTTTATAATTAGATTGCTGGTGCTAAATGGTACTCTAAACTTGACCTTAGGGGGCCCTATAATCTGATCAGGGAGAAACCGAGAGATGAGTGGAAAACGGCCTTTGATATGCCAGAGAGGCACTTCGAACACCTGGTGATGCCGTTCGGGCTTACCAATGCGCCTAATGTATTCCACCACTTTGTTAATGATGATTCTTCTCATCTTTTTGAGAAGACTATAATTATTTTCTGAGATGACATCCTCATATGCTCACAGTATTATGGGTCCCATATGGAAATGTCAAATAGGTACTACAAATTCTCAGCGATAATGCATGCTAAAGTTGAGAAGTGTATATTTACCCTACACAAGAAATTACTTTTTTGGGATATATAATTTCAGCAGCAGGTTTTTGGATGAATCCCACTAAATTATAACATGGGACCATCCTGGAAACAGATGTTGGTGGTATGGGACTATAATTATTTGGACAGACAGAGTTATCTGTCCCTGAGACCGTGAATGCTGAATAGTGTGTTGTCTGATCAGATAAACAGAATGCTGGCTGGTATAATCCAAAGAACTGATGTGACAATGTTAACCCGGGTGCAGTAAGCCAACAAATCACTAGATGTCGCCAGAACACAAATAGACAGGAGCTGCGGGTTAATACACTATGTGAAGCAGAACCTGGTGAGGAACAATCGAACAAGCCTGGAGACGGTACACAGAGAGGTCACATAAGTACAAGGGGAGGGGCCGAGATGAAGGTAAAGAGCTAGCCAGCGTCGGTATATGGAGAAGTCACATCAGTAGAAGGGGGCGGGCAGAAACAAAGTCGGAGAGCAATCCAAGATCATGGTATTAGGGAATGAAGACAGTAGAAAGGAGTCTGGAGAGAAATGGGGAAACAAGATAAAGAGACAAGATCAGGTAAGACATGGGAACCAGAGACAAGCACTGCATAGCAGGAAGTTTCACTGGCGACGCTCTAAAGGAAATAGGTCCCAGATAAAGCTGAGTAGTACCCGAAACAAGGCCCGAAAGGAAAGACCCCCTCCCCCACCACATGAACACAACCAGAACATGGGGAAAACATAAATATTAGCAAAAGGAAAGCAGAGCCTGCTGAGCAGAATCATGACAAGTGCAAATACCAGAATCCGCAAAAATAGTAAAAACATCACATTTGATGGTCCATAAAATTGCTGGGTAGGGCTTGGGAAAACCAGTGGTCATGGTGCACATTGGTGCTAATGGCAAAGTTAGAGCGAGGTGAAAAGTCCTTAAAAATGATTACAGGAAACAAAGAGAGAAGCTGAAGACCAGGATCTTCAAGGTGGTGTTTTCAGAACTACTACTGGTGCCACGAGCATCACTAGGAAGACAGCGGGAGCTTAGGGAGATAAATATGTGGCTTATAAATTGGTGCAGAAAGGAGGGGTTTGGGTTCATGGAGAACTGGACTGACTTCTCTGATGGCTACAGGCTTTACAGTAGTTATGGGCTGCACATCAATGGAGGAGGTGGCAACTGTGCTGGGGTAAACATGGTCAGATGGATGGAGAAGCTTATAAACTAGGATGTGGGGGGAGGGAAGGTAGTTGTACAAAAAGGGAACAGTTGAAACCAGACATTTACATACATTATCTAAAAAGCCACATATGCATGTTTTTCTCACTATCTGACATACATCTTTCCTGTTTTAGGTCAATTAGGATTACAAAAATTATTTATATTTGCCAAATGCCAGAATAATGAAAGAGAATTTTTTAAGGCATTTTTATTACTTTCTGCAAAATCAAAAGTTTATATCAATTTCCTTAGTATTTAGTACCATTGCCCTTATGTTGCCGTTTTTATATGTACTGGAATCACTGACATATGCAGACCCATCAAAATCAATGGGTCTGTGCACACATCAGTGATTTCTCAGGGACCGTGTGTTTGTGCGGCACACACGTGTGTCCATGTGTTCTGTCAGTGAAACACACACGTTTTTCACTGAGGGGATGAAGGTGCGTATGGCCCTCTTTGTGCTGTGATTTTGGCAGACGTGTGTTCTCCATGTGCTATATGATAGCACATGGAGAGCAATAATTTTATAATCATCTGCCCATGCCACTGATGTCCATGGTGCTGATGTCTTCATCGCTGCTATCTTCAGCGCTGTTACTTTCGGGTCCGCGGTAAGTGCAGTGAATTTGCAATGAGCATAATGAGAGGGCTCTGAAGCAGGAGACAGCAGCGCTGGAGACAGGTGACTATAGAAAAGCATTTTATTTCACAGACGCATGTTTTCTCCGACACTTGTCACACCACTGTGTGGTTAATGTGACATCAGTAGTGCCGGAGAAAAATGGACTTGTCTCTGTGCAGCACACATGGACACGTGTGTGTGCCGCACGAACACATGGTCCCTGAGAAATCACTGATGTGTGCACAGACCCATTGATTTTAATGGGTCAGCATATGCCAGTGATTCCAGTACGTATAAAAATGGCGACATAAGGGCAATGGTACTAAATACTAAGGAAATTTATATAAATTTTGACTTTGCAGAAAGTAATAAATATGCCTTATAACATTCTCTCTCATTATTCTGGCATTTGGCAAATATAAATAATTTTGGTTCCTAACTGACCTGAAGCAGGAAAGGTTCATTCTAATTTCATGTCAGATAGTGAGAAAAACCTGCATATGTATCTTTTTAGATAGTGTATGTAAACTTCTGGTTTCAAATGTTTGTGTTTACACGTATATGTGGAGTTTTGTGAGCTCATTTAAGACCTGATGAATAAAGTCTAGTGCACTAGTGTATTTATAGACTGATACAGTTTGCAGGTTCTCAAACTCCACTTGTTAGTAAAGCTTTCCTCACAGACTGCACAACTCCTGATCTCAAAATGGCAATTAATGAAGGAGCATGTGACCAGAGTTTGTTAATCAGCTGCCAACAAATGAAAAATATCTTTCCCGAGTTATGTTTTTTAAAATTGGGAGCTGTGGGACTGGTCTGGTCACAGGCTCTACCAACTTCTAATTTGAGAACAGCATTGTGCCATTGATAAAAAAAGCTGTGCTAATAATTATGTACTAATTAAAGTGAACCTGTCAGGTGCAATATGCTCACAGAACCACAAGCAGTTCTGGGTGCATATTGCTAATCCCTGTCTAACCGCTCACATATCTGGTAGCATAGATAAAGAAATCTTTAGAAAAGTATTTCTAAAGATGTTTTCTCATATGCTAATGAGGCCAGGGACTAGTTGCAAGGGCGTTATTTCTCTTGGCTAGTCGGCCCCTGTAGCATGTAAGCACGCCCCTGGCATGGTCACTCTTGCCTCTGCTGCTACCGCTGGTATTCAGCTCAGTGCGCAAGATTAAAATGTCCCTGGACTTCCAGTCATGCAAACTACACCAGTTTGAAGCCGGAACGCATACACTCGACTTCATAGTACGCATGACTGAAAGTCCGGGACTTTTGATAATGTGCACTGAGCCAAAAACTAGCAGTGGCAGCAGAGATGAGAGCAACCATGCTTCTGATGTTGCGCATTCATTAGCATGTTAGCACTCCCACAGGAGTATGCTTACATGCTAAGGCGGCCAACTAGCCATTGAACTAATGCCCTTGCAACTGGTCGCTGGTCTCATTAGCATATGATAAAAGGTCTTTAGAAATACTTTTTCTAAAGATCTCTTCATCTATGCTACTAGAAACAGGGACAGTTAGGCAGGAATTAGCAATATGCACCCAGAACTGCTCGTGGTTGGTTCTGGGTGTATATTGCACCTGACAGGTTCCATTTAAGTGCCAGAAAATCACATGCCCAACAGATTTGTTAAAAGAAAAGAAAAAGGAACAACCCTTTGAAAAACAAATCAGAATCAATTTAAAGTAGTTACAAACTAATATATAAGCTTTGGCATGCATCAAAGTGTCTCATTCATATGGATCTTATTTTGATGTATACCACCTGCATAAACATTGTATTAACCCCTTTATGACAGTAGTATGGATTAAAATGGCTACATTAAAGGGTACTTCTTTCTTATCGCCATTTTAAAATGGTTTTAAAAAAAAGTAAATAGCACCCCCCAGTGTCGGAAAATCTCCCGGGTTTCAGCTATCCAGGGTAGCTGAGACCCTTGAGATCATGATTCAGGCCATTTTTTCCTGTCCCCGGTCACCGTTATAAACCATACAGTAGATGACAGTGGTGGTAAAATATTATTTATCTCCTACCTGGCATGATCAAACATGTCAGATGGGAGATAAGTGTCCTCTCCCGGTCCCCCTTTGTCCCCCGGTGTGGCCGTTCTCCCTCCCGATCATCTAAAGTGGTGGGTGCTTGAGTTCTGTGCCCACCAGAGGCATCATCCTCCTCTGATGTCTCAGAAAAGTACTCCTCAGGTCACTCCCTATCGCCCCTGGTCTCCCCCGTTCCCCCCGATATCACCTGCAGACCCCTCCTTCTCCTTGTCTTCAGAAAAATGGCGGTCACATGCTCAGAGAACAGCTGTCAGCTGGCTCTCTGCGTGCTTTGAGACTGAGGTTACTGCAGTTCACTCTGACCTGGTGTGGACCTGGGGAGTGTGGCTGCAGTTTTCTCACTGAAACCACTGCAGCCAGACTCTTCACATGGAGTGCCTACATTTCTAGGACATGGGGGATACATTCGCTGAGCGTGCCCACCATATTCTGTAAGACCTAGTTGTCATGGAACCTCCAAAATGGATTACGGCAGACCAAATTTTTTTTTCAATAAATTGGAGAAAGAGAAAATGTGTTGGGGAGTGTTTTTTGAAAATAACATTTTTTGTTGTCTTTATTTTTTATTACTGTCTGGATTAGTAATGTGGGGCATCTGATAAACACCTCAACATTACTAACCCCTGGACTTGATGCCAGCAGACATTACAGCTGGCATCAACCCCTTTTATTACCCAGTTTACCCACTGCACCAGGGCAACAGGATGAGCCGGGCGAAGCACCAGGTTTGGCACATCTAATGGATTTGCTGCTTCTGGGGCAACTGTGGCCTGCTATTTTTAGGCTGGGAAGGGCCAAATAACTATGGCCTTTCCCACTCTGAGAATACCAGACCACAGGTGTCTGCTTCACCTTGGCTGGAAATCTAATTTGGGAGGGACCCCACATTTAGCTGCGGTCTTACCCTAGCTGGCTATGAAAAATAGGGGGGACACCATGTCAGTTTTTAATTTATTTATTTTTTGGCTAAATACAAGGCTAAACACCCTTTAGTGACACATGAAAGGCACTAAAGAGTGCCAGCTTAGAATATGCAGGGGTCAGGACATTATATATGTGTTTTTACCTCTGTCTGTATATCTATCCTAGCTTTTTAGGTTGCACACAGAGTGTTTTCGCGGTGACCAAAATTTCTGCATTTTGCAGTACAAGCACAGTGGAAGGCGTTTTACAAATCTCATGCACACTGTGCTTGTTTTTTTCATAGCATAAACTGACCTGCGCCATGGCTTCCCGAGCTGCAGGATCTCAATTTATGCTGTGGAGACTAGAATGTTCTCCACAGGGAGAATAGATCTAAAGTCTGCAGCGGCACGAACATGGTTCGTGGGTATGGGCAGCTGCATTCTCCCATGGACAACACTCACATCTTCACAGGAGGACTGACACTGCATCCTAGACACAGTGTCACCGGATCATGGGCACAAAGCTTAAAAGTGAGAAATTTGTCACTACAGCAACATTTTTGTGAAGTACCTGTGGATTCATGATGCTCACTATACCCCTGAATAAAATCCTTGAGCAGTCTAGTTTCCAAAATGGGGTCATTTGTGTGGTTTTCTGCTGCATAAGTACCCTGCAAATGCGACATTATGCCGACAATTTATTTAAACTTTTTTCAAAATTCAAATAGTGCTCCTTCTGTTCCGAGCCCTCCTGTTTGTCCAAACAGAGATTTTTGGCCACATGTGGAGTATCACTGCACTCATAAGAAATTGTAAAACAAAATGTGGGGTCCACTTTTTGGTGTTGTCTCTTGAAAAAGTGAGGCATTTCGTGCTAAAGAATTATTTTTGTGAAAAAAATAAAAATTTTAAATGATGACCTAATGTTAGCAAATTCTGTGAAGTACCTGTGGGTTCAAAGTATTCACTATACCCCTGGATAAAATCCTTGAGGGGTCTAGTTTACAGAATAGGGTCACTTGTTGGTGAGCATTACTGTTTAAGCACCTCAGGGGCTCTCCAAACAGGACATGGCACTCGCTAATGATTCCATTCAATTTTGCAGTGAAATGGCGCTCCATTCCCTCCGAGCCCTGCCATGCACCCAAACAGTTGATTTCCACCACATTGGCGTACTCAAGAGAATTTGCACAATAAATTGTATGGTTGAAGCTATCTGGTTGAAGTAACAATTTTATGGTGAAAATGTATTTTTTCTTTTCAAGGCTCAACACTATAAGATTCTGTGAAGCACCCGGGGATTTATTGTGCTCATCAAACATCTAAATAAATTCCTTGAGGGGTCTAGTTTCCAAAATGGTGTCACTTGCGAGGTGTTTCTGCTGTTCATGTACATTAGGAACCCTACAAATGCAACATGGTACCAGCAATCTTTTTCAGACAAATTTGCTTTCCAAAATTCAAATACTGCTCCTTCCGTTCTAAGCTCTCTCATTTCTCCAAACTTTCTGACTACATGTGGGGTTTCCCCACACTCATAAGAAAGTCAGTAAAAAACTGTGACGTCCATATTTTGGCGTTTCCTGTTGAAAAAGTGATAAATATGATGCCAAAGCCACATTTTTGTGAAAAAAAAAATAAAATTTTCAATCTGACGGCCTAATGTTAGCAAATTCTGTTAAGTACCTGTGGGTTCAAAATTCTCACTATAGCAATAGATAAATTCCATAAGGGGTTTAGTTTATAAAATGTGGTCACTTGTGGGAGGTTTCTACTGTTTACGTACCTTAGGGGTCCCTCAAATGCAATATGGTGCCCGCAATCTATTTCAGCCACATTTGTGATCCAAAATTCAAATATTGCGCCTTCTGTTCCGGGCCCTTCCATTTGTCCAAACAGAGGTTTGTGATCATATGTAGGGTATCAGCATGCTCAGAATTAACTGGGTAACAACATTTGGTTTCATTTTATTGTGTAATTTCTTCTAAGAGTGAATAAATTGGGGCTAGAGCAAATTTTTAGGTAAAATTATAATTTTTGTGTTTTTTCATTCCACATCGCTTTAGTTCCTGTGAAGCACCTGAAGGGTTAATAAACTTCTTGGGTGTGACTTTGAGCATTTTGAGGGGTGCAGTTTTAGGATGGTATCACTTATGATTATTTTCTTTCACCCAGGCCTCTCAAAGTCACTTCAAATGTTTTTGTTCCCTAAAAAAATGGCTTTGTAAATTTTGTTGAAAAAATGTGAAATTGCTGATGTAATTTGAAACCTTTTAACTTCCTAACCCCAAAAAATTTTGTTTAAAAAATTGAGCTGATGTAAAGTAGACACGTGGGAACTGTAGTTTGTTAACTATTTTGCGTGACATATGTGACGCCCTGGCCTATCAGGTCGTCACAGGGTATTGTGCAATCTGCCCTTCTGTACAATATCCACATCCTCCTTGGTTACGGGTCCCTGACCTTTGGTGTTGCCAAGAACAAGATAATAAAAATCCTAGGAACACTCTGCACCACACCCACCAGACACACCAGTGGCTGACCTGAAGGGAATAGGGTCGCCCACTTGGGGGGTTGGTTAAGGGAAGGTCAGGAGTGTCAGGAGACAGTCAGTTGAGGAGTGACTCTCAAGAGGAGAGGTCACAAGTGAGTTGAGTGGTGACTCTCAAGAGGACAGGTCAGGAGCTGGGCTCCTTCAGGGTACTAGGTGGCAGACGTTGGTCTGGACCTGGTAGGAGCTGGACCCCAGTCACAGGGGATCGTGACAAGGGGCATGGACTGTTGAGGAGGACATCCGGTGGCCTTGTGCCATCACCGGGCAGAGGCCAGGGCATGACGGGGTACGTGGACCCTAGGTCAGGAAGGAGCTTAAGGTGTCCTGGCAATTTACCCAACGAGGACGGAGCCTTCAAGATCCATTCTACACCCGTTTCCCAATACGAAGTCCAGAAAATCCCAAGCGTGAACCCTGAAAGCAAACTCATCCAGTTAGCCACACTGTTGAGCGGGACCCGATAGTTCTATGCTAAAGGGACCAGTTAGAAGTAAGGTGCCACGGAAAAAGCCACAGGCTAACAAGCAACACCAATGGGCACGGGATCCAGGCATTCTCCCTCCCTGCTTCAGCGATATCAAGAACTTTGGTTTACCACGGTTGTCAGTGTCAGCGTTATTGAACTGAGTAAGAACTTAAATAATCTCTGACCGTCCCAACGGCACCTCCCTGTCACCTACACCGAGTCCCGGGGCATCCGCCCTATCCATGGAGGGGTTAAAAATCTGGCTGCCCACACCATCGCTACTGGGTACTCACCATTGCAGCGGTTGTACTCCATCTTACCATGCACCACGGGTGGTGTCACGAACTGTCCATACAATCCCCTGTAAATAACCCCCTTTATTCCGAGTGGCCGCGCGACCCCGACCCCCGGGTCCGGAGACCCCTCAATCCACCGCGGATCTGGATCCGAGCAGCAGTGGCAGGCTGCTGATGCGGGGGCGGCACACATGACTCTCTGGTTTAAGGACATAAAAATGAAAAGTTTGAAAATTTCTAAGTTTTCCAAATTTTCATCACATTTCCAATTTTTTAAAAAATAAAAGCAAAAAAAAAAAATCCTCCTAAATTTACCACTTCCATGAAGTGCAACAAGCTCGGATTCATGGGGATCTGTTGAAGCATTCTAGACTTATACCTGTCAAAGTGACGCTGGTCAGAATTCTAAAATTTGGCCTGGTCATTAAGTACAAAACTGGCTTCGTCCTTAAGGGATTAAATTAAACACACACACTGCAAATATTGTTCAGAAATGGATTGAGAAGAGTGATAAAACATTCATAAAACATTCAAGGTGTCTCCTAATTTACCAGATCTCAACAATATTGAGTTTCCATGGGACATACTGTATAAGTATATGCCCCACCTCACAATTTACAGGACTGACAGAATCTGCTACTAATGCTTTGATGCCAGCAAACAAGGACATTTTTAAAGTCATCAGAAAGTCAAGCAGGCCTCAATGCACTAAAGCTGTTTAAAGACTCAATAAGGACCTATACTAGAAAAAATGGAAAAGCCATTTTTGTATTTGAATCTCTCTTAGGCTATGTGCGCACGTCGCGTTTTTTACCGCGTTTTTGCACAATTTTGTGGTACGTTTTTGGACTAAAAACTGCTTGATTTTGCTTCCCCAGCAAAGTCTATGACTTTTCATTTTTGCTGTCCACACACTGCTTTTTTTAGCTGCGCTTTTGACATCTTAAAAAAAAATGAACTTGTTCAGTAACCCCTTCACCCCGGCAACTAAAACACCCTAATGACCGGGCCATTTTTTGCAATTCTAACCAGTGTCACTTTGACAGGTTATAATTCTGGAACGCTTCAACGGATCCTGGCAATTCTGACAATGTTTTTTCGTGACATATTGTACTTCATGATAATGGTAAATTTAGGCTGATATTTTTTGCGTTTATTTGTGAAAATTTTGGAAATTTGACGAAAAGTTTGCAATTTTTAAACTTTGAAATTTTATGGCTATAATTCTGAGAGATATGTCACACAAATTGCTAAATAAAATTTCCCACATGTCTACTTTAAACCAGCGCAATTTTCGAAACAAAATTTTTTAGGAAGTTTAAAGGGGTCAAAGTTCATCAGCAATTTCCCATTTTTCCAATGAAATTTACAAAACCATTTTTTAAAGGGACCACATCACATTTGAAGTGACTTTGAGAGGCCTAAGGAACAGAAAATACCCAAAAGTGACCCCATTCTAAAAACTGTACCACTTACACTGCTCAAAACCACATCCAAGAAGTTTATTAACCCTTTAGGTACTTCACAGGAACCAAAGCCATGTGGAAGGAAAAAATGAAAATTTTACTTTTTTACAGAAAAATGTTACTTTAGTTATAAAACATTACATTTTTACAAGGGAGAAAAGAGAAAGTGCATCATAAAATGTATTATGCAATTTCTCCTGAGTACGCTGATACCTCATATGTGGTAAAAATCAATTGTTTGGGCGCACGGCAAAGCTTGGAAGGTAAGGAGCGCCATTTGAATTTTTGAATGCAAAATTAGCTGGACTCATTAGTGGACGCCATGTCGGGTTTGGAGACCCCTTGAGGTGCCCAAACAATGGAGCTCCCCCACAAGTGACCCTATTTTGGAAACTAGACCCCTCAAGAAATTTATCTTGATATTTGTTAAGCACTTTGAACCCCTGGGGCTTCACAGAACTTTATAATGTTGAGCCGCAAAAATTTTTTTACCACAAAACTGTTGCTTCAACCAGGTAGCTTTTTTTCACAAGGGTATCAGGAAAAAATGCACCATAAAATTTATTGTGAATTTTCTCCTGAGTACAACAATACCCTATATGTGATAAAAAATCAATTGTTTGGGCGCACAGCAGAGCTCAGAAGGGAAGGAGTGCCATTTGAATTTTTGAATGCAAAATTAGCTGGACTCATTAGCGGACGCCATGTCGGGTTTGGAGACCCCCTGAGGTGCCTAAACAATAGAGCTCCCCCACAAGTGACCCCTTTTTGGAAACTAGACCCCTCAATAAATGTATCTAGATGTTTGATGAGCCTTTTGAACTCCCGGGGGCGTCACAGAAGTTGATAGCATTAAACCGTGAAAATATATTTTTTTTTTTGCCACAAAACTGTTACGTGAACCAGGTAGCCTTTTTTTCACAAGGGTATCAGGAAAAAATGCACCATAAAATGTATTGTGCAATTTCTCCTGAGTACGCAGATAACGGTTTGGGCGCATGGCATGGCTCAGAAGAGAAGGAGCGCCATTTGACAGCAACATTGGTTGGAATCATTAGCGAACGTTATGTTGCATTTGGAGAACCCCTGAGGTGCCTAAACAATAGAGCTCCCCCACAAGTGACCCCATTTTGGAAACTAGACCCCTCAAGGAATTTATCTAGATGTTTGGTGAGCCCCTTGAGCCCCCAGGGGCTCCACCGAAGTTGATAATGTTGAGCCATGAATACATATTTTTTTTTTCTTTTACCACAAAACTGTTACTTGAACAGGTAGCGCCATTTGACTTTTCAACCGCAGACACCATTCATCACTGATCGGCCGCTGCAGGACGCATGGACTGATGAGATACAAAAAGTGACAAGGATGTGGAAAAAAAAAAAACACGGCAAAAATTGAGCAGAGACGCCGATCCGTTATGTTCATCCCTGATCAGCGCTCGTCTGCTGCAGGACGCACACATGGATGAGGTGCCAAGAAACAACGCAAGATACGGATAAAAAACAAAAAGTCCTGCCAAAAATTGACCACGGATGCAGATACGTTTTCTGCATCACTGATCAGCGCTTGGCTGTACGCACGGACGGATGATGTGTAAAAACGGACAGGGGATACAGGAAAAAAAATTATACTCACAGTACCTAGTGGATTATCAGGAGGATCACTGACCAGAGGAACTGCAGGAAGAATAGAAAGTAGCAAAATGGACAGCTTATTACAGGAAAGCAGCAGGCAGGAAGTTCGACAGCTTATCAGAAGACCCAGGAAGGAAACCGGAAGGACCCAGCAATTGGAGGCAGATGTGATTGGGCCAGTGAAGACCTCGGACAACCCGGTGAAGGCAGATAGGGAACATCAGAGAGGGAGAGCAGATGGAGAGGGGGGAGGGGTGAGACCAGAGAAGCAGAGGCAGAAGCCTGGTAGCAGAATTAAAATCGCGGGGGGGAGTAGATCGCAGCGGGCAAGGGCCATGACGGGAGAGCGCAGGGGCCATTACGGGAGCACGCAGGGGCAGCACGCAATACTCACAGGGGGAGCAGGAGTGGCAAACAGAAAGCAGCGTCGGCTGCGGCAGCGTGCTACTAAAAGTACCAGCCGGTTCATGTCGCAGACATGCTGGGGGAGGGCTCCCCAGACCAACTCAAGCCTAGGGAGGGCGGTCAACTCCAGATCAGATTGTCCCACTGCACGCTAAATGGAGCGATTGCGTGTCATAGCACAATCGCTCCAATCAGTGCTGCAGGGGCTGGGATAAGCCATGTTTTATCTCCTGCTATGATCTGCTGCAGCTGCACCTCATAGCAGGATCTCACAGGATCGCACTAGTTCAGGCATTGTTTTAGCCGAAACCAGTGCGATCGATGTGGTTGTTGATTCAGATTTGAACAGCCAATCACAACGATCGTCGATAGGGGATGGCGATGACACCCCTCCTGGGGTCAAGCAAAGGTCGCCTGCTGTAAGAAACAGCATTGGACATCATTTGAAAGCCGTTGCTATGGCCACGGCAATCAAATGAACTTTAGGCAATAAAGTTACGTCCCTGGTCGTTAAGTCACGTTAAAATTGGACATAACTTTACTGCCCACGGTTGTGAAGGGGTTAATTCTTGCATTTTTATGCGTTTTTACCATAGACAATGCATTACAAAAACGCAGGTACAAAAATGCAGCAAAACACAACCAAAAACGCACAAAAACACAACAAAAAATGCAGCGTTTTTATAGATGCATTTTTGCTGACGGTGCGTTTTTGTGCATTTTTTGCGATGATTTTTTGAGATGTGCAAAAACGTCAGCGTGCGCACATGGCCTTAAAGAAAATTTGCCCCTAAGATCCAACCTCACCCCCAAACTGCATACATTTTACAAGAATGTAGGTTTATGAAAATAAAATATATTGACACTTTTATATCTTCTATCTGTTGCTGCATTCCAAAGAAATCAGCATTTTAATTAGTAAACAAATGAGGCATTAAATGTCCTGGGTGTGACAGAGCACTTGTGGAGCTTTTGCCTCCCCAGGTTGTTTCCATACTTAGCACTGGTCTCTTACCTTGATTGATGGCTCATGGACAATGTGATGTCAGGTGCCAGGCAAGGAAATTGGACACTAAGCAATTAATCAAGCTAAAGAGGCTGATGCTAGAAGATACAAGGTGTCGATGGATTTAATTTTCAAAGACCTGCATGCCTGTATATGTGTTTGGGAAAGGGGGTTGATCTTACTGACAGATTCTCTTTCAGTTCAAAGCACTGTTCTAGGCAATATTCAGTATTTTAATGAATTTGCAAACTAAGCTCTTTCTAAATGCTGTGGCTAAATTAACATAGGAACATATTTGGCTCCTGGGATCCAGACTCAAATCCGTACAAGTTATTCATGAACAATATACTCTGTTCAGATGACAAGAATAATAAAATACTCTAGGCTCATTAGGATAACCTGCCTTAGGCACAAATTGAGCAAAGTCTATTTCTGATATTACTACGTTATATTGAAAAAAATATATTCATTGCAAATATGGGAGTATATATATATAAAATCTCGTTCATTAATTTAAGTAATTGTTAGCACTATTGTTGGAATTATTTAAATTAGGAAATGTATATATAAAATACTTTCCGCTGTAATACCCTGGATGATCTTTGCTTTTACATACAAATATAAGCCTCAACTTAAAAGTGTATCAAAAGAGAATATTACCATGGTAAAATCCAAAGGGACTGCTAAACTTGAAAGCGTTTTTCCTACTTAGGCAGCAGTTTCAGCTACTACATCAGTAGCTTATTAATTTTAGTTGCTCTATAAGAGGGATATCTTTATAACATTTAAAGACAGTTTTGTTTGTACTTTTTTAAAGTCAATTTTGTAATGTATTTCAATTAATTTGTACCATATAACATAATTTAAAATTTTAGTTTTACCTGACCATAACAAACTCATAATTTTTTTTAATAATTAGTGAAGTGATTAAATGACTTCTGAATAGTAAAATATGGAGAACAAATCCATTAAAGGGAACCTGTCACCAGATTTCTCCCCTATAAAATGCAGCCACCACCAGTAAGCCCTTATATCCAACAAGCCTACAACCTACAATAGCCCTCAGTCCAGTAGACCACTGCGCAACCAGCTCTGTCCTCACCTATTGTACCATCACCCATTCCCTGTAGACTGTGAGCCCTCGTGGGCAGGGTCCTCTCTCCTCCTATACCAGTCTGTCTTGTACTGTTAATGATTGTTGTACGTATACCCTCTTTCACTTGTAAAGCGCCATGGAATAAATGGCGCTATAATAATAATTAATAATAATAATAATAATAATAATAATATACAGCATTCTAGAATATGGTATATAGGAGCCCAAGCAGATCTGTATAACATAAAAACATCTTTTATTATACTCACCTGTGAGGTGGTCGGGTCCAATGGGCATTGCTGATCTCTGTCCGGCACATCCTCTCTTCTTGCGATTTCAGTCCTCTTTCTTGTTTTGTGTAGATAACACATCTTACGTCATCCACACAAAGTCTAACTTCTGCTCCTGCACATGAACACTTTTTCTGACCTGCTTCAGGGAAGAACAAAGTATTGTAATGCACAGGTGCAGGGAAAGGTCAAAGAATGCCAGCCCATGTGCTCTACAATACTTTGATTTGCACTCGTCAAGGTAGGGACTGCGAGCGCAAGTGTGGCACCCCTGAGGCTTCAGTCGCCACAGGGTACTGTACCTCACTTAAGGTGCGGTACTCATACTGGGTAAAGAAGAGGTAAACTGCTGGTGTTTCTCACATTCACAAACCACACACAGCACACAGTTAGGTGCTTTCCCACCGGGGCTGGCCTACGGCAGATAGGGGGGTGGCCATCATGAGGCATGGGATTTTCCCGGTCACTAGGACAACCACGTGGGGGGCGGGCACCACTGGGGGAAAAGGAAGGAGAATCTTCACACTTTAGGCAGTTTACCCCGGGCACAGCTTGGGGTGAGGACAGTCTGGACTTCGGTCCAGGCATCACCTTTTACACTTTTGGGAGCGCTATAAGACTTGTGGCTTGGAGCAGGCAGCTAAACCCAGGCTCCCTACAGCTACCGGGGATTCCAGGGTCTGCGAAGAGTGCAGGAAACACCTATTCCACACGCCCATTCCACATTTCATCCATGGGATTGGAGGGACCCCGTCCAGAAAGGACACACAGTGGGAACACCGGTGTGACCTCAGAATTATCTGGAATCGGCTAGAGCCCATCACGGCGATGACCGGCACCTCCGGGCGACCAAATGACAGTGAGTAAAAACCTGGAACCACAACTACCATGTCAGTCCTTCATTGCAGGCACTGTCACCCCGCGGTTCAGCGCCAACAGCCACTACCACCACCATCATCCTCCCTGGGGCCTAGCTTCACTTGCGGGAAGTTGAACTATCCTAGCTGCGACACTCTCCGCCCCAGAGGACAGCGACCGCGGCGGCGTATAATTCCTGGCCGCATACCGCAGGTGGCATCACGAAACAACTACTACTACCATCATCACCCATCCTCATCCCATCTCCATTCCCCTTTTTGCTGTACACCTCAGGGCCACAAAGCCAGGCAGGGCCACCCTTGACATCCCAGACCCAACATCACCGGCCTGGCGACGAGTAATTTAACCCCTGCCCCATGGGTGCTACACAATATTATAGGAGGTGCCAGACCGAGACCAGTGATGCCCATTGGACCCGATCGTCCCGCAGGTGAGTATAATAGAAACTGTTTCTTACATTATGCAGATCAGTCTGGGCAATCCTGAATGCTGTATATAAGCGTTTAGTGGGGGTTGCCGCAGCTTATAGAGCACAAATATGGTGTCAGGTTCCCTTTAAGAGCGATGTATCATAATTACATTTCTCTTTCCCTATGGGAACAACAATTCGCAGACAAATTGCAGCAATGAAACAACAAAAAAAACCATCTATGCCACCTATGCTACATTTCTGGCATCTGTACTTTTCTGTCAGACTTCAATTATAGAGCTCAGATATGGTTGTTAATATTATAAAATCTTAGACAGGTTGCCGAGTTGTGAATTGCACAGAACCCAAATTGAAGACTGTAGGGACTTAACCTGAACCCCATTGGAAGTCATTGATTGGGCAGCTCAGCTCTTTGCTCACATACAGCGAGCCATACACAGATTACTTCCAGGCGAGGGAGGTATTTTTTGCACACTACATCTGATAATGCTGTTTTTACCCCTAGTGTGAGCAATTCAGAGACAGTATATGGCTCATACCGGGCTGAGCACCGAGTGTAACCAAGCACAGCTATGCTCGCTTGAGTGGTTTTCATACGTGAAGTACCAGAACTCCAAAATCGAACACTATTTTTTTTGTAAAGTCCATGTTAGGTATGAATACCAAACGTTACTCTTTGGGTTCGCTCATTTCTAATCATGAGTCAATTGTTAGGTGTGATCTGGCATGGCACAATGTTGTGTTGCCCTGGCCTAATACTTCTGGTGTAAAGATGAATGGAGACAGCCGGGCACTGCAGCACAGGTAGGCACTCACAGATCGTAGTTCTACTGAATAATGGACTTCCAGCAATCCACAGTGGTGCTCAGCCAATGTTGCAGAAGAAATCAGGTGAATCCAAAAAAGGAAGGAAAACGGCACTTCACAGTGGGATTCTGCAGTTTTTAATGTGCAATCATATGAAAGTTACATAGGTGGGGAGGGAGGAGTGCACACCTTTGGATTCAGAATACTTCTTGTATAGCCACCAGGACCAAAGCATGTTCAAATATTACTTTCTGTTTCTCTATTTTTATTATATAAATCAAAATTGTCCAATTTTCATTCATCTATTAAAGTATTTACTTACACTGTCGTTCTTTCTATGGATATGCTGTAAATGTTTTACATTGAAATGAACGAGGAACAACCTCGCTACGTATGAGACAGCGATTTTTGGTAAATGAACGACCTCTCATATAGCAACAATTTTTGTCTCTTTTGCGATCGTTTAAGGTCGCTCCTGCCTGTCACACGCTGCGATGTCGCTAACGGCGCCGGATGTGCGTCACAAACACCGTGACCCCGACCATATATCGTTAGCAATGTCGCAGCGTGTAAATGGCCCTTTAGGCTATGTTCACACAGGGCATTTTTGGTCAGGTTTTGCAGCATCCATGCATGCTAATAAAATGCTTTTTACAGTCCCAGCAAAGTCTATGAAATTTCTGAAATCTCATGCACACACACACACACACAAACACGTCAGGATTTGTTCCTGATGGTTTTGTGAAATACCTCCAGTTTTGCTGCGTTCTGAAAAGAATGAACATGTCAATTCTTTTCAGCGCTTTTGCTACGGTTTTTCACCCTAGTGACAGGTGGACTCGCAGATACCCTGGATCAGTGGGTCTAACCGGGTTAATAAAAACCCGGTTAGGCCCTGAATTGAACCAGGGTACCTGGCCGGCACTTAAATGGTGCTGGGGATTGGGGGTTTGGAGCAGGCATGGTATATTTACCGAATCATTCCATATTCACTGCTTTCATCTGTGATTGGTTGCAGTCACACACGTCCCCAGCATCTGACTGCAATCAATCACAGACCCGGTTTGCGGGTCTAGCGTAGAGAATGAGTGAGCCACGCATTCACTGGTCTCACTCAGGCTATTCCCGTTGACAGGTATCGCCAGCTGTGACCAGGAATCACCTGAGTGAAGTGACCGCTGATCGTGCAGCTCATTCATTCTCTGGAGCTCACAGCGGGCAGTCCTGTTCTATGGCTGCGCACTGTGATCTTCAGATGTAGCAGAGCTGAATTGCCGTGGGATCTCATGTGGATTACGTCGTACCTGCAGCTGTGATTATGGGGTTAATAAAGTGGTGAATGAGGGGGCTTTTTGTATTTTATTTCAAATAAAGAACTTTTTCAGTGTTTGTGTTTATTTCTTTTCACTTATTACAGATTGGTGATGGTGGGTATCTCTTAAGGCCCCGTCACACACAGAGATAAATCTTTGGCAGATCTGTGGTTGCAGTGAAATCATGGACATATTGTTCCATTTGTACACAGCCACAAACCTGGCACTGATTGTCCACAATTTCACTGCAACCACAGATCTGCCGCAGATTTATCTGTGTGTGTGACATGGCCTTTAGACTCCTACCGTTACCAATCTAGGGCTTAGTCACAGCTATGAGCTGCGATTAACCCCTTATTACCTCGATTGCCACCGCACCAGGGCAATTCAAGAAGAGCCGGGTAAAATGCTGGGATTGTCGCATCTAATGGATGCAACAATCCTGGGCGGCTGCCGGCTAATATTTTTAGTCTTGGTGTCTCTAGCCTGAGAATACCAGCCTTCAGCTGTGGGCTTTATCTTGGCTGGGTATCACTATTAGGGGGACCGCACGCTGTTGTTTTTTTAATTATTTAAATAATTAAGAAAACAGCACTGGGTCCCTCTTATATTGATACACAGCCAAAATACCAAGATAAGCACAGTTCGGGGCTGCAGCCTGTAGTTGTAGGCTTTATATGTGTTGGGTATCAAAATATGGTGGGACCGTATGTCATTTTTTTCATTTACTTATTTTTTGCAGTACAATAGATCCACAGACTCCAGTGTGTGGGGGGGAAGCAGTGAATATTCATGAGGCTAATGAGCGGCTCCAGAAGTAAGAGGAGTTGCGGGAGCAGGTACGAATGATCCTACAATGTATGGGCTCCTTCCAGGTTAGTGGTCGTGACCATGTGATAGGGGCCTGTTTGAGTGAAGTCATACCTGGAAGGAGCCCATACACTCTAGCATCTACCAAGACTGGTAAGTATAGCACGCTTGCTTTACTTTTTTTTTTCTTCTTTCTACCTTTTTTTACCCGAGTGCTGGATCCAGGTCAATACCAGCCCGCCCCAGCACTCGGGTATTCTTGAACCCTTTCACGTCTTGACATCACATAAAAACACGCTGTAAAATGCCACAAAAAAACACCACAAAAACCGCACCAAAACCGCAGAGGACTTCCAGGAGACATGCTGCCACAAGGTCAGGTTTTGGTCAAGAATAAAACGCTGCAAAAACGTCCTGCGTGAAAATAGCCTTACACACATTTCTCAGTTGTCACTGAGAAAAAAGTATGCATATTAGCTCTCCCAACCTTGATTTGCAGAAGCAGAGATTTGGATTCTGCCATGGTTTTGCAATTTGAATTCCTGCAGGTTCAATGGGGTTAATCTGCTTATGTGTATATGACACAATTACTGCGTAGAATTTGTCCTCATTATGCATGAATAAGTAAAATGTTATTAGAGATTTTCAAATAAATAGTGGAAAAATCATTGGCGGAATAAGTAATGCAGATATCCAATTGATAATGATGAGAGGTGAGTTGGGGCGGTATTCTTGCTCTGCATGGTAAAACTGTGTGAACAAGTCATAAAGGTTTCTTGTGTTCAAAAGAAGAATATTTTCTGCAATGATCTGCAGCTGATCGCATGAGTAGCATTTACACCCCTTATCTTTTTATCTTTTTCAATGCTGCATACTGTATTATTTTCATTGGAGCTGAAGGCTTCATAAATGTGTGAGCTACGTATGAGACAGCGATTTTTGGTAAATGAACGACCTCTCATATAGCAACAATTTTTGTCTCTTTTGCGATCGTTTAAGGTCGCTCCTGCCTGTCACACGCTGCGGTGTCGCTAACGGCGCCGGATGTGCGTCACAAACACCGTGACCCCGACCATATATCGTTAGCAATGTCGCAGCGTGTAAATGGCCCTTTAGGCTATGTTCACACAGGGCATTTTTGGTCAGGTTTTGCAGCATCCATGCATGCTAATAAAATGCTGCTTTTTACAGTCCCAGCAAAGTCTATGAAATTTCTGAAATCTCATGCACACATGTCGCGGGCGGGGAGGAGGGTGTCAGCACACCGCGCTCACCCCTTCTGCTCGGGTCCGGCAGCTGCTCAGTGGTGGCTCGAGCCGTGGGCCGGATCCCAGGGTTTTCACGAGCGACACTCCTCGCCCGTGAGTGAAAGGGGGGTGTTTGTTGGGTGTGGGGATTGTTATAGTTCGTGACGCCACCCACGGTTGTGGTGATTGCACCACCGCTGCTCAGTGTGGGGGTCCCGGGGATGGTGATGCGGAGCAGCCAGGTGTTGTGTTGCCCCTCCGTGGGTAGGGGTTGGTGATCCCGGGGCCCAGTGAAGAGATGTAAAGTGTAGGGCCTGGAGGGCGCAGGGACGCGGGGGCAGCGCTGTGCCTTGCGGCACTGTGGTACTCACTCAGCCTGAGACTTGGACACAGTTTGTACGGTAAACCAAACAGCTGGTAGGACGGTCCCACAGACGGCTGCACCTGCACTCCCGGTAGGTGACGGTGATGTCTCTCTTCCTTGCACCTGTGTTGACTGATGGTAGCGGTGGATTCCCTCCGGTTACCCGCTCCCCGACTGCAATCTGGGCCGGAGGAGCTCTACACTTTGCCCGCAGGCGCTGGCCCTGGGGAAACTGGTGCCCTGGCGGTGGCGGTGTCTCCCCTGTAATGGTCGGGCTGTTGCCGTCAATCGGGACTTGGTTGCTGGGGGATCTACGTCCCCTTCACTGACGGATTCGGCAAATTTGGCGACTCCTAGCCTTTCCGGGGTCCGAGAGGCCCCTGCCCTGGTGCTGACTGTCCTTCGGAACACTGCTCCAGACCACCGGGCACACAGCCAACGGGGTCCTTCCAGGAACTTCCAAACGGTCCCCCTCCGGACAGTCACCGCCGTCGCTGACCTTGCTGTTCTAGCCCTACACAGAGCTGGGCTCTCAGGCTTGTCACACTCTCTGCTCTGTCACCACTTCTTGCTTTCCTCCTTTACTCCTTTTCTTTCCTCCACTTTCACTTCTTGGTTGTTTACTCTAGCCCTGCCTGGGCTACTCCTCCACTCCTTCCACTTCCTCCTCCCTGACTAGACTGCCTGGTTTTCCCGCCTCCAGAGTTGTGAGCTCCTTGGTGGGCGGAGCCAACCGCCTGGCCCACCCCCTGGTGTGCATCAACAGACTCCTGGAGGAAGGCAACAAGGATTTCTGGTTAGCAGATGTGCCTACCTGGAGTGTGGGGTGTGGTGGTGTTGTGACCTGTGTCCCCTGGCTTGCCCAGGGCGACACACACACACACACACAAACACGTCAGGATTTGTTCCTGATGGTTTTGTGAAATACCTCCAGTTTTGCTGCGTTCTGAAAAGAATGAACATGTCAATTCTTTTCAGCGCTTTTGCTACGGTTTTTCACCATAGTGACAGGTGGACTCGCAGATACCCTGGATCAGTGGGTCTAACCGGGTTAATAAAAACCCGGTTAGGCCCTGAATTGAACCAGGGTACCTGGCCGGCACTTAAATGGTGCTGGGGATTGGGGGTTTGGAGCAGGCATGGTATATTTACCGAATCATTCCATATTCACTGCTTTCATCTGTGATTGGTTGCAGTCACACACGTCCCCAGCATCTGACTGCAATCAATCACAGACCCGGTCTGCAGGTCTAGCGTAGAGAATGAGTGAGCCATGCATTCACTGGTCTCACTCAGGCTATTCCCGTTGACAGGTATCGCCAGCTGTGACCAGGAATCACCTGAGTGAAGTGACCGCTGATCGTGCGGCTCATTTATTCTCTGGAGCTCACAGCGGGCAGTCCTGTTCTATGGCTGCGCACTGTGATCTTCAGATGTAGCAGAGCTGAATTGCCGTGGGATCTCATGTGGATTACGTCGTACCTGCAGCTGTGATTATGGGGTTAATAAAGTGGTGAATGAGGGGGCTTTTTGTATTTTATTTCAAATAAAGAACTTTTTCAGTGTTTGTGTTTATTTCTTTTCACTTATTACAGATTGGTGATGGTGGGTATCTCTTAAGGCCCCGTCACACACAGAGATAAATCTTTGGCAGATCTGTGGTTGCAGTGAAATCATGGACATATTGTTCCATTTGTACACAGCCACAAACCTGGCACTGATTGTCCACAATTTCACTGCAACCACAGATCTGCCGCAGATTTATCTGTGTGTGTGACATGGCCTTTAGACTCCTACCGTTACCAATCTAGGGCTTAGTCACAGCTATGAGCTGCGATTAACCCCTTATTACCTCGATTTCCACCGCACCAGGGCAATTCAAGAAGAGCCGGGTAAAATGCTGGGATTGTCGCATCTAATAAATGCAACAATCCTGGGCGGCTGCCGGCTAATATTTTTAGTCTTGGTGTTTCTAGCCTGAGAATACCAGCCTTCAGCTGTGGGCTTTATCTTGGCTGGGTATCACTATTAGGGGGACCGCACGCTGTTGTTTTTTTAATTATTTAAATAATTAAGAAAACAGCATTGGGTCCCTCTTATATTGATACACAGCCAAAATTCCAAGATAAGCACAGTTCGGGGCTGCAGCCTGTAGTTGTAGGCTTTATATGTGCTGGGTATCAAAATATGGTGGGACCGTATGTCATTTTTTTCATTTACTTATTTTTTGCAGTACAATAGATCCACAGACTCCAGTGTGTGGGGGGGAAGCAGTGAATATTCATGAGGCTAATGAGCGGCTCCAGAAGTAAGAGGAGTTGCGGGAGCAGGTACGAATGATCCTACAATGTATGGGCTCCTTCCAGGTTAGTGGTCGTGACCATGTGATAGGGGCCTGTTTGAGTGAAGTCATACCTGGAAGGAGCCCATACACTCTAGCATCTACCAAGACTGGTAAGTATAGCACGCTTGCTTTACTTTTTTTTTTCTTCTTTCTACCTTTTTTTTACCCGAGTGCTGGATCCAGGTCAATACCAGCCCGCCCCAGCACTCGGGTATTCTTGAACCCTTTCACGTCTTGACATCACATAAAAACACGCTGTAAAATGCCACAAAAAACGCCACAAAAACCGCACCAAAACCGCAGAGGACTTCCAGGAGACATCCTGCCACAAGGTCAGGTTTTGGTCAGGAATAAAACGCTGCAAAAACGTCCTGCGTGAAAATAGCCTTACACACATTTCTCAGTTGTCACTGAGAAAAAAGTATGCATATTAGCTCTCCCAACCTTGATTTGCAGAAGCAGAGATTTGGATTCTGCCATGGTTTTGCAATTTGAATTCCTGCAGGTTCAATGGGGTTAATCTGCTTATGTGTATATGACACAATTACTGCGTAGAATTTGTCCTCATTATGCATGAATAAGTAAAATGTTATTAGAGATTTTCAAATAAATAGTGGAAAAATCATTGGCAGAATAAGTAATGCAGATATCCATTTGATAATGATGAGAGGTGAGTTGGGGCGGTATTCTTGCTCTGCATGGTAAAACTGTGTGAACAAGTCATAAAGGTTTCTTGTGTTCAAAAGAAGAATATTTTCTGCAATGATCTGCAGCTGATCGCATGAGTAGCATTTACACCCCTTATCTTTTTATCTTTTTCAATGCTGCATACTGTATTATTTTCATTGGAGCTGAAGGCTTCATAAATGTGTGAGCTACGTATGAGACAGCGATTTTTGGTAAATGAACGACCTCTCATATAGCAAAAATTTTTGTCTCTTTTGCGATCGTTTAAGGTCGCTCCTGCCTGTCACACGCTGCGATGTCGCTAACGGCGCCGGATGTGCGTCACAAACACCGTGACCCCGACCATATATCGTTAGCAATGTCGCAGCGTGTAAATGGCCCTTTAGGCTATGTTCACACAGGGCATTTTTGGTCAGGTTTTGCAGCATCCATGCATGCTAATAAAATGCTTTTTACAGTCCCAGCAAAGTCTATGAAATTTCTGAAATCTCATGCACACACACACACACACAAACACGTCAGGATTTGTTCCTGATGGTTTTGTGAAATACCTCCAGTTTTGCTGCGTTCTGAAAAGAATGAACATGTCAATTCTTTTCAGCGCTTTTGCTATGGTTTTTCACCCTAGTGACAGGTGGACTCGCAGATACCCTGGATCAGTGGGTCTAACCGGGTTAATAAAAACCCGGTTAGGCCCTGAATTGAACCAGGGTACCTGGCCGGCACTTAAATGGTGCTGGGGATTGGGGGTTTGGAGCAAGCATGGTATATTTACCGAATCATTCCATATTCACTGCTTTCATCTGTGATTGGTTGCAGTCACACACGTCCCCAGCATCTGACTGCAATCAATCACAGACCCGGTCTGCGGGTCTAGCGTAGAGAATGAGTGAGCCATGCATTCACTGGTCTCACTCAGGCTATTCTCGTTGACAGGTATCGCCAGCTGTGACCAGGAATCACCTGAGTGAAGTGACCGCTGATCGTACGGCTCATTTATTCTCTGGAGCTCACAGCGGGCAGTCCTGTTCTATGGCTGCGCACTGTGATCTTCAGATGTAGCAGAGCTGAATTGCCGTGGGATCTCATGTGGATTACGTCGTACCTGCAGCTGTGATTATGGGGTTAATAAAGTGGTGAATGAGGGGGCTTTTTGTATTTTATTTCAAATAAAGAACTTTTTCAGTGTTTATGTTTATTTCTTTTCACTTATTACAGATTGGTGATGGTGGGTATCTCTTAAGGCCCCGTCACACACAGAGATAAATCTTTGGCAGATCTGTGGTTGCAGTGAAATCATGGACATTTTGTTCCATTTGTACACAGCCACAAACCTGGCACTGATTGTCCACAATTTCACTGCAACCACAGATCTGCCGCAGATTTATCTGTGTGTGTGACATGGCCTTTAGACTCCTACCGTTACCAATCTAGGGCTTAGTCACAGCTATGAGCTGCGATTAACCCCTTATTACCTCGATTGCCACCGCACCAGGGCAATTCAAGAAGAGCCGCGTACAGTGCTGGGATTGTCGCATCTAATGGATGCAACAATCCTGGGCGGCTGCTGGCTAATATTTTTAGTCTTGATGTCTCTAGCCTGAGAATACCAGCCTTCAGCTGTGGGCTTTATCTTGGCTGGGTATCACTATTAGGGGGACCGCATGCTGTTGTTTTTTTAATTATTTAAATAATTAAGAAAACAGCATTGGGTCCCTCTTATATTGATACACAGCCAAGATACCAAGATAAGCACAGTTCGGCGCTGCAGCCTGTAGTTGTAGGCTTTATATGTGCTGGGTATCAAAATATGGTGGGACCGTATGTCTTTTTTTCATTTACTTATTTTTTGCAGTACAATAGATCCACAGACTCCAGTGTGTGTGGGGGAAGCAGTGAATATTCATGAGGCTAATGAGCGGCTCCAGAAGTAAGAGGAGTTGCGGGAGCAGGTACGAATGATCCTACAATGTATGGGCTCCTTCCAGGTTAGTGGTCGTGACCATGTGATAGGGGCCTGTTTGAGTGAAGTCATACCTGGAAGGAGCCCATACACTCTAGCATCTATCAAGACTGGTAAGTATAGCACGCTTGCTTTACTTTTTTTTTTCTTCTTTCTACCTTTTTTTTACCCGAGTGCTGGATCCAGGTGAATACCAGCCCGCCCCAGCACTTGGGTATTCTTGAACCCTTTCACGTCTTGACATCACATAAAAACACGCTGTAAAATGCCACAAAAAAACGCCACAAAAACCGCACCAAAACCGCGGAGGACTTCCAGGAGACATCCTGCCACAAGGTCAGGTTTTGGTCAGGAATAAAACGCTGCAAAAACATCCTGCGTGAAAATAGCCTTACACACATTTCTCAGTTGTCACTGAGAAAAAAGTATGCATGTTAGCTCTCCCAACCTTGATTTGCAGAAGCAGAGATTTGGATTCTGCCATGGTTTTGCAATTTGAATTCCTGCAGGTTCAATGGGGTTAATCTGCTTATGTGTATATGACACAATTACTACGTAGAATTTGTCCTCATTATGCGTGAATAAGTAAAATGTTATTAGAGATTTTCAAATAAATAGTGGAAAAATCATTGGCGGAATAAGTAATGCAGATATCCAATTGATAATGATGAGAGGTGAGTTGGGGCGGTATTCTTGCTCTGCATGGTAAAACTGTGTGAACAAGTCATAAAGGTTTCTTGTGTTCAAAAGAAGAATATTTTCTGCAATGATCTGCAGCTGATCGCATGAGTAGCATTTACACCCCTTATCTTTTTATCTTTTTCAATGCTGCATACTGTATTATTTTCATTGGAGCTGAAGGCTTCATAAATGTGTGAGCTACAGAGCAATATAAAACTAAATATGAAACTTACAACATGATTCAGCTTAGTACAGTGTGGTAACAGGAGGATATTTATACCCACAATCTTTTGCAAAGGTCAAATTATCTAAAATAAGTGGTTATTGGGAAATGAAATATAATACACACAACTTTGCAAATTACATACAGTATGTTAGACTCTAATATGTTACTGTGATTCAGCTAGAATGTCATTAATAGACCTTGGCAAACTTGCAATGTTCGAGTTCGGCGGGTGCAGTAGGACTTAAAAAAAAAAGTCTCGTTTGGTAACAGTTATGAATCCGAATATGAGCACGGATACCAAATCCCATATAAGTCTATAGGGACCCAAACCTGTGTGCTGTAAAATGGTGCTAGTAAGGGCTAGGGGGCTACAAAGCATGAGCGTTATACCTACCGATTTTTCTGTTTGGTTGTCACTCTGCTTCTGTTCCACTCATTAACTTTCATGCATATTCACTGCTTCCCCTGCCCACCCTCTGTTACAGCATCTGTGATTGGTTAAGGTCAGAATGCTGGCATGCCGGAATCTGTGATTGGTTGTGAAGTGTAAAAATAAATAAATAATTCGAAAAAAATGGCATAGAGTTTCCCATGTTTTTATACCCAATGCAGATAAAGCAGACAGCTACAAGCAGCAGCCCCCAGCTGTGTTTGTTATCTTGGCTGTGTACAAAAATCTGAGGTACACCATGCGGCTTTTATGAAATTTTTTAAATAAATATTTGTAAAAAGCACTGTCCAGTCCCACCAATTTTGATTCCCAACCAAGATTAAGCTAAGAGCTGGGGGTTGGTATTCTTCTGCTGAGAGGCCCATGGTTATTGGGCCACCCCAGCCTAAAAATAGCAGCCGCAGCAGCCCCAGAATTGTTGCATCCGTTAGATGTGCCAATTCCGGCGCTTTACCTGGCTTATCCTGATTGGGCTCATACAGTGGCAATTGGTGTAATGCATGGTGTAATGACAAGGGTCTCATAGACTCCTCCACATTAATAACCTCGGGTTTGATAGTAGCAGTTTTTTTGACAAATCTCACGGCTCCTTATATTAAGCAAATGCAGAATCGGTCACTGCAGAGCAAGGTTTGCCGGACAGTGGAGCTGTACTCACAGTTATGTAGAATCAGTTGTTCCTGGATCACATTTGCCCCTGAATGTAAAGTGCCAGGTAGAGTGGTGCTCAGTGGCAAAACGTAACAAAGTCCATAGATCCACTGAAAGAAAAGCGGCAGCTCACTTCATCATATGCACAAAACTCTTTCATTCTGCGGCAGCAGCCAACTTCAGGAGCAAAGGGGAGAGAGAGGGAAATTCGGGGAACGGCGGGCGGACAACAGCCTGTTTCGCGCTGAGTAGCGCTTTGTCGAGTCCTAGAAAATGCAGCCAGCTGGTCATCTTTATGAGTCATTCCAGCTGACGTAAGTGCTATTAAAAAGCAGCCCAAACTGCTAACAAGTGCACACAATACCAACAAGCCGCAATGACGCTGCGTTAGTACAACAAACTTACATACATGCATTATAAAAACACTCACTGTCATAAATGACCTATTTTTATACATTTTCAAATGATTAGAGTCATAACTTCTGTAATTATAGCATGTTTGAACATATAGCAGAGGAGGAGCAAAATAAGTTATCAGAGCTTTTTTAGAACTTTTTTTGGGATTATACCGGGCCAATATATGAAAAGAGGGTAATACAACCTGAATCATAAGGGAATATCTGACATCAATTTATTTTTGTCATCCGTACGGATGTATATTTTTATGTTTATTTCTATTCTAATTTTTTTGTTTGTTTTTTTCTTTTTATTCTAATTTTTTGGGAAAAAGACATCTGCCTATCAGCAGGAGTGATGATCCAAATGAGGGGTGTAATAAATTCACCCCTTGATTATATGATGCTCTCCATACATATTCCATAGTTTGTAACTTCTATTTTAAAACACCTTTTCGTTTAGAACAGTACCCTGCCGTAAAAAACAGATGTTTTCAAGGGAATCCTCGTCTCCTATTTACCCATGTATCGTTTCTCTATTAAGGAACAAGAAGTGGAGGATATCGCTGAGGGGTAGACTCATAGCAGATTTATTTAATTATTTCCTAACAACTGCCAAATCTCTTTTCTCCTTCTCTCCTTCTCTTCAAGAACTCCTCACATATTAATAAGAAATTATTTATTCAATATCTTGATATTCCTTATTTTTTATATTTCATATGTATTTTTTATTTTTTACTGTTCGTATATATTTATCAATGTTCTTATTTATTTTTTAGTCGATAATATTACCCCTATATTCTCCTCACCAATGTATATATTTTTTCTTTATTTTTTATTTATTATACTTATTATACTAGATCGAACCCTTTATGCTACATGCTGCAGCGCAAAATATAAAGGAAGTTCCTTCTTCCAAAGTATAATTTCCGAGGGAGAAACTGAGGTTTTATTTTATGTATATATGAAACAAAAGACACAAGAAAAAACTCAGTCTTAGATTCAAGAAGAGAGAGGTACCTCTCTCTTCTTGAATTCCTCGTTTGGAACATCACTTCTGCTGATAGGCAGATGTCTTTTTCCCAAAAAATTAGAATAAAAACAAAAAAAACAAACAAAAAAATTAGAATAGAAATAAACATAAAAATATACATCCATACGGATGACAAAAATATATTGATGTCAGATATTCCCTTATGATTCAGGTTGTATTACCCTCTTTTCATATATTGGCCCGGTATAATCCCAAAAAAAGTTCTAAAAAAAGCTCTGATAACTTATTTTGCTCCTCCTCTGCTATATGTTCAAACATGCTATAATTACAGAAGTTACGACTCTAATAATTTGAAAATGTATAAAAATATGTCATTTATGACAGTGAGTGTTTTTATAATGCATGTATATACGTTTGTTGTACTACCGCAGCGTTATTGCGGCTTGTTGGTATTGTGTGCACTTGTTAGCAGTTTGGGCTGCTTTTTAATAGCACTTACGTCAGCTGGAATGACTCAAAGATGACCAGCTGGCTGCATTTTCTAGGACTCGACAAAGCGCTACTCAGCGTGAATCAGGCTGTTGTCCGCCCGCCGTTCCACGCACTTCCGTCTCTCTCCCCTTTGCTCCTGAAGTTGGCTGCTGCCGCAGAATGAAAGAGTTTTGTGCATATGATGAAGTGAGCTGCCACTCCTTATATTAACCCAATTGCTACTGCACCAGGACAATTGGGATTGGCCAGCTAAAATGCCAGAATTGGAGTATTTGCATGGGTTCCCTTGTATTTTGATACACGGATCCTACACCATTTTTTTCAATTATTTATTTATTTTTAAACTCCACAACCAATCACAGATGCTGCCACACCAGCAATTTGACTGCAACCAATCGCAGATGCTGTCACAGAGGGTGGGTTGGGGTAGCAGTGAATATGCATGAGAGCTAATGAGTGAACGCGAAAGCAGTGTGACAGGGAAGACTCGGTAAGTATAATTCTCCTGTTTTAATCTCTATTTTGCTTTCATTTAACTTTTTTAATTAGTATCTGGGCAGTTGAACCCAAACAGTAACACGGACATGCCTGAGAAGTCTGTGTTTTGGTATACTAGGTGTCCGGTATGGACCCCGAACTTTACAGTTTGAGTTCACCAATCACTAAAGCCTGCTTTACACACTTCAATAGATCTTTCAATCCGTCGTCGGGGTCAAGTTGTAAGTGACGCACATCCGGCATCGTTCGTGACGTATTTGCGTGTGAAACCTACGTGCAATCAAGATTGAACGAAAATACGGTGATCGCATACACGTCGTTTATTCCTCATACATTGGACGTTTTGTTGTATGAACTTAGTCAATTGAAACGTGTGACATCCCTCATACGATTGTGATGTCTGATGCTATGTGCACAGGTGTGCGCTCTGCACCGCAGCTTAAAAAAGGTCTGCTTCAGAGCGCAGCTGAAAAGCTGGGTTCTGAAGCACCTCACAATGTCTGTCATTCACTAATCTCTGTCATTCCGTCACTATCTCTGTCCCTCTCTCTCTGTCCATGTCAGTCTATCCCTCTTACCTCCTCTCTCATACTCACCGATCCCCGATCCCCGGCGCTGCACGGCATTCACACTGCTCCGGTGGCTTTTACTGTTTTGAAAAAGCCGGCCGCCCATTAAACAATCTCGTATTCCCTGCTTTCCCCGCCCACCGGCGCCTATGATTGGTTACAGTGAGACACGCCCCCCACGCTGAGTGACAGGTGTCACACTGCACCCAATCACAGCAGCCGGTGGGCGTGTCTATACTGTGTAGTGAAATAAATAATTAAATAATTAAAAAAAACGGCGTGCGGTCCCCCCTAATTTTAAAACCAGCCAGATAAAGCCATACGGCTGAAGGCTGCTATTCTCAGGATGGGGAGCTCCACATTATGGGGAGCCCCCCAGCCTAACAATATCAGCCAACAGCCGCCCAGAATTGCCGCATACATTAGATGCGACAGTTCTGGGACTGTACCCGGCTCTTCCCGATTTGCCCTGGTGCGTTGGCAAATCGGGGTAATTAGGAGTTATTGGCAGCCCATAGCTGCCAATAAGTCCTAGATTAATCATGTTAAGCGTCTATGAGACACCTTCCATGATTAATCTGTAAATTACAGTAAATAAACACACACACCCGAAAAAAATCATTTATTAGGAATAAAAAACACAAACATATACCCTGGTTAACCACTTTAATCAGCCCCAAAAAGCCCTCCATGTCCGGCGTAATCCAGGATGCTCCAGCGTCGCTTCCAGCGCTGCTGCATGGAGGTGACCGGAGCTGCAGAATACACCGCCGCTGCGGTCACCTCCACGCAGCTAATGAAGACAGCCGCGCGATCAGCTGAGCTGACACTGAGATTACCCGCTGTCACTGGATGTAGCGGTGGCCGCGGGTAACCTCAGTGACAGCTCAGCTGATCGCGCTACTCACCTCAGTTGCTGACTGGAGCTGACCGGAGCGGCAGTGAGTAGCGCGATCAGCTGAGCTGTCACTGAGGTTACCCGCGGCCACCGCTGCATCCACCGCTGGATCCAGTGAAAGCGGGTAACCTCAGTGACAGATCAGCTGATCGCGCGGCTGTCTTCAGTTGCTGTGTGGAGGTGACCGGAGCGGCTGTGTCTGCTGCAGCTCCGGTTACCTCCATGTAGCAGCGCTGGATGCGACGCTGGAGCATCCTGGCTTCCGCCGGACATGGAGGGCTTTTATGGGCTGATTAAAGTGGTTAACCAGGGTATATGTTTGTGTTTTTTATTTCTAATAAAGGATTTTTTCGGGTGTGTGTGTTTATTTACTGTAATTTACAGATTAATCATGGAAGGTGTCTCATAGACGCCTGACATGTTTAATCTAGGACTTATTGGCAGCTATGGGCTGCCAATAACTCCTTATTACCCCGATTTGCCAACGCACCAGGGTAAATCGGGAAGAGCCGGGTACAGTCCCAGAACAGTCGCATATAATGTATGCGGCAATTCTGGGCGACTGTTGGCTGATATTGTTAGGCTTGGGGGCTCCCCATAACGTGGAGCTCCCCATCCTGAGAATACCAGCCTTCAGCCGTATAGCTTTATCTGGCTGGTTTTAAAATTGGGGGGGACCGCACGCCGTTTTTTTTAATTATTTAATTATTTATTTCACTGCACAGTATAGACACGCCCACCGGCTTCTGTGATTGGGTGCAGTGTGACACCAGTCACTCAGCGTGGGGGCGTGTCTTACTGTAACCAATCATAGGCGCCGGTGGGCGGGGAAAGCAGGGAATACGAGATTGTTTAATGGGCGGCCGGCTTTTTCAAAACAGTAAAAGCCGCCGGAGCCGTGTGAATGCCGTGCAGCGCCGGAGATCGGGGATCGGTGAGTATGAGAAAGGGGGATAGACTGACATGGACAGAGAGTGAGGGACAGAGATAGTGACCGACTGACAGAGATTACTGAATGACAGACATTGTGAGGCGCTTCAGAATGCAGCTTTTCAGCTGCGCTCTGAAGTGGACCTTTTTTAAGCTGCGGTGCAGAGCGCACACCTGCGCACAGAGCATCAGACACCAAAATCGTATGAGGGATGTCCCACGTTACAATTGACTAGGTTCGTGCAACAAAACGCTCAATTCTAGACAAAGATACGATGTGTTTGTGATCAACGGTTTTGCGTTCAATCCTGATCGCACGTAGCTGTCACAAGCAGATACCTCACAAACGATGCCGGATGTGCATCACTTACAACTTGACCCCAATGACGGATTGTGAGATATATTGAAGCGTGTATAGCGGGCTTAAGGCTTAACAAAAAAATAAAAATAAATAAATAAGATATTTGGCTATCTTAGGAGGATATCTGTTTTTGCAGGTAACTATTACTGGGCAGAATTATTAGGTAACTTAATAAAAAACAACTATATTCCCATCTCACTTGTTTATTTTCATTAGGTAAACCAATATAACTGCACAAAATTTAGAAATAAACATTTCAGACATGCAAAAACAAAACCCAAAAAAATAGTGACCAATATAGCCAAGTTTTTTTATGATGACACTCAACAGCCTACCATCCATAGATTCTGGCAGTTGTTTGATCTGTTTACGATCAACATTTCATGCAGCAGCCACCACAGCCCCCCAGATACTGTTCCGAGAGGTGTACTGTTTTCCCTCCCTGTAGACACATTTTATGAGGGACCACAGGTTCTCTATGGGGTTCAGATCAGGTGAACAATGGGGCCATGTCATTATTTTTTCATCTTTTAGACGTTTACTGGCCAGCCACGCTGTGGAGTAGTTTGATGCATGTGATGGAGCATTGTCCTGCATGAAAATAATGTTTTTCTTGAACAATACCGACTTCTTCCTGCACCATTGCTTGATGAAGTTGTCTTCAAGAAACTGGAAGTAGGTCTGGGAGTTGAGCTTCACTCCATCCTCAAACCTAAAAGGTCCCATAAATGCATCTCTGATGATACCAGCCCATACCAGTACCCCACCTCCACCTTGCTGGTGTCTGAGTCGGAGTGGAGCTCTCTGCCTTTTACTGAGTATGGCACACCTTGTGCTTTTTGATACTCCAGTAACGTTGCAGCTCTGAACTATGGCCAAACTGGTGGCAAATGACATCTTGACAGCTTCACGTTTGATTTTCCTCAATACATGGGCAGTTATTTTGCGCCTTTTTTACCCAACACGCTTCCTGCAACCTTGTTGGCTATTTGCCATGAAACGCTTGATTGTTTGGTGATCTTGCTTCAAAGGTTTGGCAATTTCAAGGCTGCTGCATCCCTCTGCAAGACATTTCACAATTTTGGACTTTTCAGAGCCCGTCAAATCATTCTTCTGACCCATTTTGCCAAAGGAAAGGAAGTTTCCTAATAATTAACCACACTTTAAATAGGGTGTTGATGTCATTACACCACATCCCTCCTCATTACAGAAATACACCACATGATTTTCTTAATTGGTAGTTGGCTCTCAAGCCTATACAGCTTGGAGTAGGACAAAATGTATAAAAAGTATCATGTGATTAAATACTCATTTGCCTAATAATTCTGCACACTGTGTATATATAGTACAAAAGTAAAGCACAAAATGCAGAAATCATTGTGAATATCCTATTTTTTTTTCCAATTTGAATAATGGTTATTAAATCCCCAGGTTATATAAAAATGTCATTCTCATCATTAATCACATTGTGGAGTGTTGAGATTTTGCCAAAAATGTCAAAAAACCGCAGCAAAAACACAAATTGGAGAATCTGGTTAATAATATTCTAGGTAAAAACTATATTAGACTGTTTCGTTAAATCATGCCATTATTTGAATGCTATAATTTCCAAAGGATTCATAAAGTGAACCTTCAAGAAAATGTAATCACCTGATCCACCTGTAGCTGCTTATGTTCTTTGTATTGAGTACATGAATGTATTGACTTTGTCTGTCTTCTCCATCTTTATTGGAAAATAACTAGGGATGATCGAATACCTCAAATATTCAGCTTCGCGAATATTTTCCGAATAGGTCTCCACTATTCGACTATTTGCGAATATTCGATGCGCAATGTAAGTCTATGAGAAACCCGAAAAACAACTATTTGGAACTATTCGGACTTCCCATAGACTTACATTGCGCATCGAATATTCGCATATTGGCGACCTATTCAGAAAATATTCGCGAAGCCGAATGTTTAAGGTATTCGATCATCCCTAAAAATAACACTCAACCTATTTTCTTAATTGAAAAAGTAACAAAAAATTCAAATGTTGCAAAGAAATTTTGTACTTTATAGTATTTAATAAATTGGAATTTTAAACTTTTTTTCCATGTTTAACTAACTTCATAGTGCATTGAGGAATTTTTTTTATATATATAAGTAAAATTGACAATTAATTCATACAATGGAATGGCCTACGAAACAAAAATTGCATTCCTTACAGAGCATTCGTATTAGTATAACGCTTCTTCGTGTGAAGACCACAGTAAAGTATAGTTTTACCACTTTTTAATTTCTTTTCCTACTTTTTCAGTTATGTGATAGTTATATTGCTATTCCATCTTTTTTCCCTTTTTTCATCTCATATTATTTTCCATTTTATTATTAATAAGATGACAGTTACAGCATAGAGTCTTGTAAGAATGTGATAAACAGAGGCAACAATTCTTTTTAGAAATGAATAATGAAAATACAAAGTAACGTCTAAGAAATGAAAAAATGCTGAACTGAACTTTTATTCATGTTGTAAAACATGAGTTATAGTTACACATGAAAAGTTAAGCCGCATAGAGGCTGAAGAAATCAGTAATGGATTCCTAGGTAGGTTAGGGTTATTGAGGACTGAGAGAAAATGTTTCATTTCATGCATGGAATATTAAGCGTTCTGCACTTTCATAAGGGGCTCATAAAGAAACTAAGAAGCTGTGATGGGTTTGCACAGGAAACTTGTCATAGGTGAAGTACTTCACATTTAACCACATCATCTGGGCACTAGAGGAAAATTAAGTTATGGGAAGTCATTTATGTTTGAGCTGAGCAGGCCAAAACTCACTATTCTCCTCTTACGTTTGGTATTATCCACCTGCCTATTCGTAAAGGTTGTGACTTTGTATATCAATTTGGCATTTTGCAGCAAATGATCTCAGATTGTTCTATAGATTGAGAAGACTGGGGCATCCCATTAGTGTAATGACTTTTGGGCTTTAAACAACTATACTCAGTGCAAGTATTCATAAAATGAAGGTAACATTAAAAGGAACCTGTCAGGTGCAATGTGCACCCAGAGCCATGAGCAGTTCTGGTGCATATTTTTAATCCCTGCCTAACCGTCCCTGTATACACTAGCATAGATAAAGAGATCTTTAGAAAAAGTATTTCTAAAGATATGTTATAATATGCTTATGAGGCCAGGGACTAGTCATGAGGGCGTTAGTTCCTGCGCTTATTCCGCCTTCTTAGCATCTTTGTATGACTACAGGGACAAGCTAACATCCTATGCAATGCAGCATCACCAGCAGCGATGCACGGTGCTGTGTTCACGGTGAATGCTAAGCTGAATGTCCCGCAATTCTGGTCATGTGCACTAGACATGTCTAAAGCCTGGACGCATACACCCGGCTTCATACTGGGCATGACCGGAAGTGCCCGGCATTCAGCTCAGCATTCACCATGGACATATGTATGTGCATCACCGCTGGAGATGCTGCATTGAATAGCATGTTAGCACGTCCCTGTGGGCATACTAACATGGTAAGAGGGTAGCCAGTTGGGGAAGTAATGCCCTTTTGACTAGTTGCTCTCCTCATTAGCATATTATAAAGAATCTTTAGAAATACTTTTTCTAAAGATCTCTTTATCTATGCTACTAGATACAGGGAACATTAGGCAGGTATTAGCAATATAGACTCAGAACTGCTCGTGGTTCTGGGTGCATATTGCACCCGACAGTTTCACTTTTAGTTAAAAAATTCACACAAAAAAATTCTAATACACAGTAAACAGTTCATGCTTGCTGGCTGTATGAAGCATGTTAAAACATAGAGCTTGTATAATATTTCTTATTACACAGTAACAACATCAAAAAGTAATTCCAAATATAGTATTCTTGCTTTTTGATACTATATATTACTTCTAGTGATTGTAATAGACTTAGGATAGGTTCATAGAGGCATATGAAAATTAATTTTATTTTTTCTGAAAAAACCTCAGATGATTTTACATCCATATGCCATCTATAAATTTGTTTATGACACTTATATGACATTTGGTTTTATTCACCAATAATTACAAAAAAATGGAGAGTTTCTTTTCTAATATATTCTGTAGGAATAGATTCATATGACATCCATTTTTTGTGCAACCACTAGCTTAATGGGCAAATTTTACCAAAAAAAGATGAGTATTGCATCCAAACAACCCCATTTACTTGCACTAATCCGTGTGCTGTCCACTAGTGGTCTGCCTGGCACATGATTCACACTTGAAACAAAAATATGCTCATCTAATTCAATAATCAGAAAATATTCAGTAATGATGTACTCTATTTTAACATATTGGATCTAATATATACATTAGTCATAGGCTTGGCAGAAAAATGGGTTGATACAACTATTTCCCATAGTTACCGCTGCCCCATCATTGTTATCGTTAATTAAACTCAATAGTTTCTATATTATAGTGTTAATCAACATGTAAATATAATTTAAATCGTGTTTTTCAGGCTTACTGGAGCAACAGCTACAGAGAGAAAATAAGGTTATATTTTCCCTGCAGCCACTTGCTTCCAAAACAGTGCAGGGAGTGGTTACCATCACCGATTACGATAGTATTCCTCAGCTTATATGTATAATATGTTTTTTGGTGTTTTTTGTGTTTTTTTGGGTGTTTTTTTGTCCTCTGCTCCCAAAGCCAGTCCTTTTTCTTGACTGGTGAGCTTTGGGATCTGTAGCCCAAGTGCAGCAGGTCTCTTTGCATGAGTGCTTTTGCACTTCTGTGTATACTTTGTTGGTTTGTCCATGTTGTTTAAAGTTTGTTTCCCTGTTTGTAATGCCACTACAATGCCACTTTTTGACTCCGTAGCCTATCCTCTCCTTTGCTTGCCGGCAGAGGAGCCCTCAGAGGGGAGAGTAGTTGTCAAAACATCTTTATTATTATGGGTATTAAGTTATTGTCTATTAATGCCAGTGGATTGAATTCCCCCTTTAAGAGGTCTTGTGTCTGGAAAGAGGTGTTAGCTTCTGGGTGCCATATAGCTTGTATCCAAGAGATGCACCTTTTACCTAAAGATAGTCACAGGCTCTCACACAATGGCTTCCCAGCAATCTTTTATGCTAATGGTCCTTATAAGGCTGCGGGGATAGCCATTGAGGTTAAACATACAGTTTTGTTCAAGTTGCTGACCTCTTTGTCTGATCCTGGAGGCCACTTCCTGATTTTTTCTGTTCTATTAACTCTAGAGTGTATACAAAGGCCTCAATTTATGAACCTAACAGAGCACAAAAACGTTTATTTACTAAAATGGGGAAAAAGGTTAAATCTTTGGCCAAAGGCCCGATAATTTTGTGTGATGATTATAATATTGTTGGCAGAAGGGAGGTAGATTGTAGCTCTAGTCCATCCTCCAGACAGGAGCAGTTGAAGCAGCTTATTGAGGAGGAGGACTTCCAAATTTGGAGATACCATCACGCTAATGAAAGGGATTACACTTTCTTCTCTGGAAGACATAATATGTATCCCCGTATTGACTATTTTCTGGTGGATAGGAGTGCCCTCCCTCTCTGTTCCAATTCCAATATAGGGTCTATTACGTGGTCTGACCATGCTCCAATTACCTTGGATGTGGTTTAGAACTCCTTCCCTCCCTTTCTGTTCTCGTGGAGATTAAACACCTATCTAGTTAGGTCTGCTACTAACAGGGAATCTACACAGCCGGAACTTAAAACCTTCCTTGAATTTAATGAAAACCAGGAAGTCTCAGATGAGATGCTTTAGTTTGCTCATAAGACATATATTAGGGGTACTTTTCTAAAGATGGCTGCCCTAGCTAAAAAAAAAGAGGGAAAAAACACTATCTGATCTTATGCTTAATATAGCACAATTGGAAAGTGTTCATAAATCTAAGATGACTTTCTCAATCCCTGGAACTTAAAAAAACTAAGAAATGACCTTCGAGTCGCCATGCTATACATGTATGAGAAGAACCTCTCAAAATGTAAAGCTAAATATTACTCCTTAGGGAATAGAGCGAGTGCCCTCTTGGCACGGAGGATTAAAAAAATCCTCTGTGGGATCCAGAATTGAATACTTAGAGAGCTGCTCTGGTCATAAAATAGTTAACCAATTGAAATTGCTAACGCATTTGCAGCTTACTATTCAAAAATTTTTTTAAACCTCTACTTAGATGTCACAGTCCCCCAAACCTCCTCTCAAACTATCCAAAACTTTTTAGATTCGGTTAATCTTCCTGCCCTCTCAGATGCGGATCTTGAAGTCCTTAATCTACGTTTTACTATTGAAGAAGTGCAGTCTATGATTAGATCCACTAAAACTCAATCTGCTCCAGGCCCCGATGGTTTACCTATTGAATATTATAGGTCCTTTGGCCCCTCCCTGGCACCTTATCTGCTTAGACTCTTCTCCCTTTGGAAAGATGAAGGGGAAATTGCCCCGTCTTTCCTGAAGACCACCATCTCCACGATCCCCAAACCTGGTAAACATCCCACCAAGCCAGAAATTTTTTGTCCTATTTCCCTTTTAAACTGTGATCTTAAACTTGACTCTAAACTTCTTGCTAGTAAGCTAAACCCAATTCTCCCTTATCTGATTTCTCCTGATCAGGTGGGATTCGTTCCAGGTCGACAGGCCAGAGACGGAAGTAGGAGAATAATTGACTTACTCCACATTGCTGAGCATTCTGGGTCCCCAGTGCGCTCTTGTCACTTCATGTTGAGAAAGCTTTTGACAGAGTGCATTGGGGATACCTGGAAGCTACTCGGGTGAAATTCGGGATTGTGGGTCCAATAGGGAGGGCAATTATACTAAATCAAGTACCAAAGTACTGGCCTCGGGCTATCTCTCGACTTCATTAATGATCTCGAATGGCACCCACCAGGGATGTCTGCTGTCGCCTGAAATTTTTGCTGTTGTTATGGAGCTCCTGACGAAGGTCATTCGTACATCATCTGAGATCCAAGGCATTAGGGTGGGAGAGACTTCTCACATCATAGGACTTGATGCAGACAACGTACTTATCTCGTGTGTGGACCCGGAGAGATCCTTTCTGGTTCTTTTTAACACCCTATCTTCTTTCTCTAGAGTCTCTTTTTATAAACTTAATGCCTTTAAATCTGTTATTCTCCTCATTAACTGTCTTTCTGAGCTAATCTCCTGGCTGAGAGATGCTCTACCTTTTACTTGGACTAATAATAAGTTAAAATATTTAGGTATCAGTCTATGCTCTCCTTCGTTTAACCTAGTGGAGGAAAATATTAAAGACCTCAAATTCTCAATTAAAACTGACATGGATAGAATGGTCCTTCTAGAATTGTCATGGAGTGCTAGAATAAATACCTACAAAATGTTGTTTCTCCCCAAAATACTGTATTTTCTTAGATGTATCCCTCTTTACATACCCAAGTCTAAGCAATCCTTCCTTCAATCTATGCTATTCAAATTCATATGGGGTAATAAAACCCCAAGAGTTGCCAGGCATATTCTTCACTATAAGTCTCAGGATGGTGGATTGGGAGTCCCCAACCTCTCGCTGTATTATAAGGCATGTTGTGTGGATTCTCTCAGATGTTGGTGGGATAAAAGCTCAGTCCATGGATGGGTGACAATAGAGAAGGAGTTTAAAAAATCTCACTCCATCAGAAGACTTCTAGAGGCTGATTACCTCAGACCCTCTCCCTGTGACAAGAGTCTTCCTGTTATGCAGAATTCTCTGGTGTTGTGGAGAGAGATGGGGAGAGATCACCTCAACATCCCACTCGACTTGATCTCCCTGAAGAGTCTCGAACACGTGATTCCTGATATTTCTCTTTCGCAGTGGAGTTTCTCTTGGGGGATTTGTTTGAAGGGCCTAATATGTTTTCATTTGAGAATTTAAGAAAGAGATTTTGTCTCCTGAAGTAGTAGTGTTTTTATCAATATTTGCAGGTGAGGAGCTTCCTGATGTCCTGTCTGGCAGCCAAGACACATAGGTCCCCATCTTTACTTCAAAGATTTATAACGGGTAAAAAAGACCCAACTAAAGGCCTGTCGACTCCATATAATATATTTAACTCCCCTGCTGGTTCAAGAGAAATTGTCATTTATGTTGAAATGAGAACTGGACTTGGGTGTGTCTTACCCATTAGAACAGTGGTCTAAGGCTTTGGTGTGGTCCTCAGGTTGCTCCTCATGTGTCAACCATTTAGAACTTAGTAAGAAAATTCAATTAAGATGGTTTCTTTCCCCCAAGAGGCTATCCCATGTTTATCCTTCGTACTCTTCCCTTTGCTGGAAAAATGTGGGAATATGGGCACGCTCCTCCATGTCTCGTGGAATTGCCCAAAAATCCTCTCTTTTTGGAATCAAGTTTTATCCCTTATAACTAAATGTACGATAGTTCAGCTTCCCCCAGACCCGGCCATGGCGTTGCTTAATATTGGAATCTCATACCTACGAAAAGAGATTAGATGGATCTGCTCATTTATTTTTATTGCAAATAGGCAAAGCATTACTGCCTCATGGAATCAACCCATGGTCCCATCCCTCTGGGAAGTCATAGATAGCGTTAATACTTCAAACTTATATGAATCCACCTACTCTTATATCCTTCAAAGATGTACCACTCTGGAGGAGCGCCGAGCTCGCTGGTTGTCTTCAGCCTATGCTTCCCTTCCTTCCTGAGATGTAACTTTCAACCTAAGCTTTTTTCTGGCCCCCTCCTCTGATAGTATCCCTTCTTAAGCCTTTATGTGGATCCCAAGGCTGTTTCCGAGTGGCATTACCCCTACTTCCCAACCCTTCCTCCCTTTGCCCCTCCTCCCTTTCTCACCTTTCCCTCCCCAATTTTGCTCTTATGACCTGATATCTTGGTTGTGTAAAATGTGTAACTACTGCGGCTATTGCTTGATATATTGTCATGTTTTAAATGTAAATGTTTACCCTATTATTTGAAAAATCTAATAAAAACTTTATTGTTTAAAAAAAAAAAAGAAGGTTGTCAGTCAGTGGTCAAGTACAGTGATTACAACTACAGATGAGCGAACCTGAGGTTCAGTTTTTGAACCGAACACTAATTTAAAAAAACAGAGTTCAGGCTTGGAGTTTGGATGCTTTACGTGCAAACTTCACTCATGCGAGCAGTGCTGTGCTCAAATAGCCTTGGTTCTTAGCCCTGTGCAAGCCGCTTGCAATGTTTGAACAAATCGCAAAACAACTCGCACTGGGGGGTAACAACAGCTTAATTAGATGTGGCTGTCTGTATGTGGGTGGAGCTTCAAACTGCCAATCATTGATTTTAAACCTCCTCGGGCCAAATTCGAACCAGTCGAGATTCGGTTCGATGGTTGCCAGTGAAGCGAACCTCCAAAGTTCGATCATCTCTAATTACAACTGCTTCCCATAGTACAGTGGGTGTTGAAAGCAACAGCTGACAGGAAATGAGTGGCTGCAAGAAGAAAAAAACTTAATTTCTTCACTGCAAACACTGCTCCAGTAAGACAGCCAGACATAATTTAAATGACCATTATATGTACATCTAAATAGCATTTCTGAAAGTGACAATTTCCCTTAAAAGACAGCTGAATTCTTCTGAAATAGAAGAAAAGTGCTATCACCTCTATACAGCTCATAGAGATCAGAATTAACCCAAAAAGGGACTAGACATCGGCCTTTCCAAACTTTTCTCCTTATCTGTGTACAAGGAAAGACCTATCACTCATGCAGGGCTGGGTGGGAGAAACCGGTAGGAACTGTCCATTTGACTAAACCGCTTAGGGGTACTTTGCACACTACGACATCGCAAGCCGATGCCGAGCGTGATAGTATCCGCCCCCGTTGCAGCAGCGATATCTTGTGATTGCTGCCATAGCAAACATTATCGCTACGACAGCTTCACATGCACTCACCTGCCCTGTGACGTCGCTCTGGCCGGTGACCCGCCTCCTTCCTAAGGGGGCAGGTCATGCGGCGTCACAGCGACGTCACACGGCAGGCGGCCAATAGAAGCGGAGGGGCGGATACGAGCGGGACGTAAACATCCCGCCCAACTCCGTCCTTCCGCATAGCCGGCGTGAGCCGCGGCGACGCAGGTAGGCTGATGTTCCTTGCTCCTGCGGCTTCTCACACAGTGATGTGTGCTGCCGCAGGGGAGCGAGGAACAACATCGTACCGTCACTGCCGCGCAATTATGAAAATGTCGAACACTACACCGATGATACGATTACGACGCTTTTGCGCTCGTTAATCGTATCAAAACCGCTTTACACACTTCGATATCGACAGCAACGCCGGATGTGCGTCACTTTCGATTTGATCCCACTGACATCGCAGCTGCGATATCGTAGTGTGCAAAGTACCCCTTAGTCTCCTCATTCACAGATTTCTGTTCAAAGTATGTTTTCTCTGAAAAGCTGCAGAATATGATATATAGAGAAGCAATCGAAAAGTCTTGCATAAGATGTATTATCTAGATACTTTTTAAATCAGATGAATTGTGCATTTTCTCAGTTTTCTAACAAGGTCATATGGTTTTTCTATGATTCTCTAGAGAGTAGCATAATATACATAAAGTATCAAAGACTGATGAACAGTGCCTCTCAAACACTTCACACTATGTATTTTAGAATAAATGTGTTAATCCATGCTAATCTTATTCAATACTCTTCAAACCATTACATTTATTTTTCATCCCACCTGGCACCCTGTCTGCTATTACAAATAAACTGCACTGCATTTTATTTTTGTCAAATTGCAGTCAGCTGAAAAGCAAATATAAAAAAGACAATTTCATTTAATTTTTCCATTTTCAGAACATTGAAATATGTTTGAACAATCCATTATGTTTTATGTTCAATTTCCATAATATTACATTCGTAGAGTATTACTACACTATGTATATGACCTTATCTTCTTAAGTGATTCTGAGTTAAATTTTTCAAGTGAAGGGTAATACTTATAAAAATTTATTGTAAATGTAAAATGGGTTTTTGTTGAAAAAAAAATCAATAATGAAAATGAAGAATAGAAGGGCTTGCTAAATGAATGCTAATATTTTTCCAAAGTTCAACAAGTGCCACTTGATAGCACTAAAAATATTAATTATAGAACTTACAGTATATCACAAAGGGGAGTACACCCCTCACATGTTTGTAAATATTTGATTATAACTTTCCATGGCGCTGAGATATTAATACTTGGATACAATGTAAAGTAGCCAGTGTACAACTTGTATAAAATTGTAAATTTGCTGTGTCTAGAGTTGATCGAACCCGCCAAAAACAAGGACCGGCCAATCACTGCCAGATTTTAAAAAGAGTCCGATCCGCTCCGAAATCCAGTGCCCATATAAGTCAATGGGGACTGGAATCCGGAGATTAAAAACGTTTGTGGAGGGGATAGGGGGGTAGGAGCGAGTGCGGCATACTCACCAAAACTGTGTCATGGCGGCAAACTCCTTCCAGGTCACACTTTTCTCTTCCGGACCCAAATATTCAATATTCACTACTTTGCCCGCCCACTGGCGCGTGTAATTGGTTGCAGTTAGACGCACCCCCACCCTGAGTGGCAGTGTGTCAGGCGGCAGGATGGCCGGTGGGCGGGGAATGCAGTGTAGCCCTCACAAGCGTGACTCCAATTTTTTTTTTTAATTAATTAAATAAATAATTTAAAAAAAAAAAAAACGACTTGCGGTTCTTACTAATTTTCATCCCCAGTCATGATATTGCCGGCTGGGGGCTGGTATTCTCTGCCCGCAGCCGCCCAGTATTGCTGCATCTATTAGAGTGACAATCCCGGTGCATTATCGGCTCTTCCCGTTGGCCTGATGCGGTGCCAATCAGGGTAATAAGGGGTCAATAACAGTGAACAGCTGCTACTAAGCCCTAGGTTTGTGATGGCACAGGTGTCTATGAGATACCTGCATCACAACCTGTAAATGAATGTAAATAAGCACAAACACAGAGAAAAATCTTTTATTTGGAATAAAGTACAAAACACACCCTCCTTCACCACTTTATTAACCCCCAACACCCTGCAGCCCCGCCGTAATCCACACGAGGTCCCACAATGACACATTCAGATCTGCTACATCTCACAGCTAGCAGACATAGAGAAGACTGCCAGCTATGAGTGTAGCCTATTACTGAGTCGCGATAAGCTATGAATGCAGCAGAGACAGTCACAGGCTGGGGCATGTCTGTCTGCAACCAATCACAGGCGGCAGGATGGCCGGTGGCTGGGGAAAGCAGTACAAGTGTCTGCGAGTCAGTATGGTGAACGTGCATGTGTTACAGAAACACATGCATGCTCCTGTCAGAAGTGTGCGGCTATGCTAGTGATGTGCTGTCAGACTTGTACAAGTCTGCCAGGCATGACATCACCCGGCAGGGCCTACTGCTGTCTGAACATAAGCGTGCAAGTACATAGAAACACATGCACGCTCCTGTCAGAAGAGTGCACGGCTGTGCTGGTGATGCGCTGTCAGACTCATGCGGGTCTGCCATAACATCACCCGGCACAGCATGCCGCTGTCTGAGCATGAGTGTGCATGTACCTAGAAACACATGCACGCTCCTTTCAGAAGTGCACGGCTGTGCTGCGATGTCAGATTTGTGCAAAACACACCCTCCTTCACCTCTTTATTAACCCCCAACACCCTGCAGCGCTGGCGTAATCCACACGAGGTCCAACGATGACACATCCAGCTCTGCTACATCTCACAGCTAGCATCCATAGAGAAAACTGCCAGCTATGAGTGTAGCCTATTAGTGAGCAGAGATGAGCGATGACTGCAGGCAGATATCCCAGGCTGGGGGGCGCATCAGCCTGCAACCAATCACAGAGGACGACTGGTGGGCGGGGAAAACACGGAAAGCTGTGTGTACTGTATACATGCACAATTCAAGAAGTGAATGCGCGACCCGGAAGCAGTTTGCCACCATGACACCAAGTCTCGGTAAGTATGAAACTCTCACTTATTTCTTCTTTTGTTTATTTTTACTTTAATTTCTGAATCCGGAACGGGTCCGGCACCCAGATATCATTGAAACCGCGCGGATCTGGACTCTTACATTCCGGATCCACTCAGCCCTAGCTGTTTCCTATAAATAACTCAACACAGCCTTTAACGTCTAAACCGCTGGCAACAAAAGGGGATATGCCCCTACGTGAAAGTGGCCAAATTGTGCCCAAAGTCCCAATATTTTGTGCCTTATCTCTCTTTGGGATGGAGTTCACTAGAGCTTCACAGTTTGTTTCTGGAATCCTCTTCCACTTCTCCATGAAATCATGGAGCTGATGGATGTTAGAGACCTGTGGCTCCAACACCTTCCATATGAGGATGCCCCACAGATACTCATTAGGGTTTATATCTGGAGACATGCTTGGCCAGTTAAGTGCCTTTATCCTCAGTTTGTTTAGCAAGGCAATGGTTATCTTAGAAGTATGTTTGGGGTTATTGCCATGTTGGAATACTGCCCTGAGGCCTATTTTCTGAAAGGAAGGGATCATGCTCTGCTTCAGTATGGCACAGTACATTTTAACATTAATGGTATCCTCAATTAACTGGAGCTTCCACAGCTGGCAGCACCCATACTGCCCCAAACCATGACACCCAAACCACCATGCTTTACTGTAGTTATTACACACTTGTCTTTGTACTCCTCACATGTTTTTTTGGCACACACACTTGACACCATCTGAAACAAATAAGTTTACCTTTTTTTCATTAGACCACAGGACATGGTTCCCGTAATCCATGTCCTTAGTCTGTTTGTCTTCAGCAAACTATTTGAAGGCTTTCTTGTACATCATCTTTATAAGAGGCTTCCTTCTGGGATGCCAGAGATGCAGACAAATTTAATGCAGTGTGCAACGTATGGGCTGAGCACTGACAGGCTGACCCACCCATTTAATCCTTTCAGAAATGCTAACAGCACTCATATGTCTATTTTGAAAAGGCAGCCTCAGGATATGATGTTGAGCACGTGCAATTAACTCCTTTGGTCAACCATGGAGAAGCCTGCTCTGAGTGGAATCTGTCTTCTTAAACTACTGTATGGTTTTGGCCACCGTGCTGCAGCTATGTTTCAGGGTGTTGACGATCTTCTTGTAGTCTAGGCCATCTTTATGTAGAGCCAAAATTCTTTTTTTCAGATCCTCAGAGAATTCTTTGCCATTAGGTACCTTGTTTAACTTCCAGTGACTATTGTGAGAGAGTGTGTATGAGCGATAACACCAGATTTAACACACCTGCTCCCCATTTACATGTGAGACCTTGTTACACCAATGAGTCACATGACACCGGTGAGGGAAAATGGCTAATTGGGCATAATTCGGCCATTTTTACTTAGGGGTGTACTTACATTTGTTGCCAGTGATTTTTTACATTAATGTCTGTGTTGAGGTATTTAGAGGACACACCAAATTTACACTGTTACGCAAGCTGTATACTGACACTAGAGTGTCATCTCTTCAGTGATGTCTCATGAAAAGATATAATAAAATATTTACATAAATGTGAGGGGTGTACTCACTTTTGTGATATACTGTAGGTCCTCATTGGAAAGTGCTGTTTCCTAATTTAGCTGATCACCCTCATTTTTTATTATCAATGCTCCCCAAAAAGCATCCAAGCAACATATTCTTACATCCTTTTCTTTCTGTATATTGTAATCTTACAGCATAAGAGTATGGATTTAAAAAGTACTTTTCAGTATATCTTGAATTAATTAAACAAATATCTTTTGGATCAAGGAAAATCATGAAAGACAAGATAATACAGTGTCAATAATAAGAGAAGTCAAAGTCAGAAGTGCACATGCTTCACCATGACATATAGAATTTGCTCACTTAAGGGTACTTTACACGCTGCGACATCGCTAGCGATCTCATTAGCGATGTGAAATTCTAGATCGCAAGTGCAATCTTTCGAGTTCGCACATAGGTCGTTTTACGCATGTGCGATCTCCAAAGATCGCACTTGCGATCTAGAATTTCATATCACTAATGAGATCGCTAGCGATGTCGCAGCGTGTAAAGTATCCTTACACTTTCCTCTATGAGTGTTCTCAGGCTGGCATACGGCGTGTAGCATCTCAGTGCACGTGCAGACAGCAAACTGGGCTCAATCTAAAATGCTTCAAAAGCAATTAAGCTTTGTTCCTCAGGGATCCCAAAGGAAATAAGTCATATTTCTTTTGAAACTTGTTGGATTGAGGATCCCTAAGGATGCAGTGTATAGTGTTGTCTTTTGGGAACCCAAATAAGTCTTACTGGAGTGTAGTAACCTCACCCTGTGTTTTCTGAGCAGGGTTTTTGCTCACAGAGAAAGAGTACGGGCATTCAGTGGAATGAGCCCTGGTCAGCACCTAATTGCAAACTTTGGACCTCTACTTCCTCCCTCATGATGGTCAGATTTATGGACCCTCCTTGAGTTCTAAATCCTATAAAGATATTGTCCTACCTCCATCTTCATTATTGAGTAATGTCCCCCATTCTGTACTAATGTCCTTCCTATAAAGAATGTCACTCATTCTAGTATATATGTCCCCCATCCTGGTAAATATGTCACCCATTCTGGTAAATATATCTTCCTTCCTGCTATGTATGTCCCACATACTGGTACACATGTACGCCATCATGTTATATACATCCTTGTATATACTGTATGTCCCACATCCTGGTATATATATATCCCATAATGGTATACATCTCTCCGATTCTAGGTCATATCCTGGTATATATGCCCCCATCCTGGTATATATGACCCTCATTCTAGTAAATATGTCCCCTCTCCTGGTATGTATGTCCAAGATCCTGGTATATATGTCCCCATCTTGGTATATATGTCCCCATCCTGGGCCCATGTATTTGTCCTCAGCCTGTATTTATGTTTTTCATCCTGGTAGACATGTCTACCATCCTGGAAAATATGTCCCCATCTTGGTATACTGTATATATATCCATATCCTTGGTCTCTTCCTGGCATATATGTTCAAATCATGGTATATATGTGCTTATTCTGGGCCCCTTCCTGGTATATAGAGTTCCTGTTCTGCTTCAAAGCATAGAAAAACCCAAAACATTCTACTTACCTTCCCAGGCTCCCATGTTGCACGGTGTCCTCTTCTATAGTCAGTGCAGTGACTGCCAGCTGACATGACGTGTTTTTTATTGTAGCGCATAACGTCAATGCCATGTGTCCCCAAATCACAGGTATGCTGACATCAGCAGCCTGCTTCTATTCAGCTGTCAGCATGCATTGCAGTGTCGAGACCCAATGCATCTAAGCTGGATGTGCATCCAAGGACAGGACAGACATCCAGCTGAAGTACGCACTAGGGTTGGGGGGCCCCCTGTAACCCCAGGCCTAGTCATGGTTACGACCTCTGTGACCGCAATGCTTACACCTCCAGGGACTAGGCACACTGTGTGGCTAAGAACAGAGAGTGGCATTTGAATATAAGAGCACAAAGTTGTCTGGAGTCATAACTCTTTTCCAGAGCCTTTGTGCTATTAGTAACATGGAAGTCCCCTATATTTCCATTTACAGAAGACGGACCAGAATGAGGACCTGTTTTTTGGGGGACTTGGGTTGAATCTTTTATTTGCACGTTACATAAAATTTTGGATCACATATATCCCATGCTCTATGCTGAGCACTTAAATCAGGGTTTACATCTAAAGCTCCGATTGATGAGATTCATATGAAACCTTCAAGGAATTTATGCACTATAATGAAGCAGCAACATTACTCTGAACTCTATCTGGCCTCCATTCAGTATTATTCTTTTTAGAAGTGCACAAAACTGTGGTCAACCATGCTTTTATGCCCCACTGAAGAAATGGACACCACTGGATCATAGCACATGCTGAGTCCAGGGGTGACTCTATCTGCTTCATTATTGCAATTCTTTTGTTGGCGGTTCTGTCTGAATCACCAATTTCAGAGATTTACATGTAAACCAATGTAAGCGATCAGCATAAAGCGCAGAATAAATGTGAACCCAGCTTTACTATGATCTTTGGGAGGAAGAAAGAATAAATCAACAACAGGTCAAGAACTGCTTTTATGTATGTTAACGCCATTCACAATGTGATATAAATGATTAGGCAACTTTATTCTTTGAATCAGTATGATTACAGGAATACCAGATTTACCATTTTCAGACACAATGTTTTAGATCACTTTCTATTTTGACTTTTTTGAGGCATAATGAATAGGGATGATCGAATACCTCAAATATTTAGCTTTGCGAATATTTTCCAAATAGGTCGCTGCTATTCGACTATTCACGAATATTCGATGCTCAATGTTTGGGTCACTTTGCACACTATGACATCGCAAGCCAATGCTTGCGATGCCGAGCACGATAGTCCCCGCCCCCCTTGCAGCTGCGATATCATGGTGATAGCTGGCGTAGCGAACATTATTGCTACGCCAGCTTCACATGCACTCACCTGCCCTGCAACGTCGCTCTGGCCGGTGAACCGCCTCCTTATTAAGGGGGTGGGTCGTGCGGCGTCATAGCGACGTCACACGGCAGGCGGACAATAGAAGCGGAGGGGCGGAGATGAGCGGGACGTAAACATTCCACCCACCTCCTTCCTTCCGCATAGCTGGTGTGAGCTGCAGGAAGCAGGTAGGAGATGTTCCTCGCTCCTGCGGCTTCACACACAGTGATGTGTGATGCCGCTAGAACGAGGAACAACATCGTAACATCGGTCATTTCCAAATTATGGAAATGACCGACGCTACACCGATGATACGATTATGACGATTTTGCGCTTGTTAATTGTATCAAAAAGGATTTACACACTACGATATCGCCTGCGACGGCGGATGTGCGTCACTTTCAATTTGACCCCACCGACATCGCACCTGCGATGCCGTAGTGTGCAAAGTGCCCCTAAGTCTATGGGAAAGCCAAATAACAACTATATGGAACTATTCGGGCTTCCCATAGACTTACGTTGCGCATCGAATATTCGCATAGCGCCAACCTATTCGTCAGATATTCGTGAAGCCGATTAATTGAGGTATTCGATCATCCCTAATAATGAACAATAAATAGCAATTCAGTAATTATTTTTTGTTTACTTTTTATGCAGTTCACCATGTGGAAAAAGTAATAAAACAGATTTATTATTTTGTCAAGTGCGACTACAGCAATATCACATTTGTTTGTTTATGTTTTGCTGCTTTTATACAATAAAAACAATTTTATTGAAAAAAGATTTGTTTTTTCATTCCTAGATTCCAAGAGCTGTAGCTTTTTTACTTTCCTGCAAATGGTGCTGAGTGGGTGCTTATTTTTTGCTTGACAAGATTACGTTTTCAGGAGTACCATTTTTATTTGACTTCAACTTTTTGTTCATGTTTCATTTCACTTATTTTTAGCAGTATAATAAAAAAGCATGTTTATGTTTATGGTGTTCACTTAAAGGGTTAACTAGTGTGACATTTTTATAGAGTGGGTCATTCTGAACACAGCAATACCCAATGAACTTTTTTTTTTTGCATTTACATAAATATATGCTTTTATTGGTATAATTTTTTTTTTATTTTTATTTTTACTTTATTATCTACTCCCACAATGGGATGTCAACTTTTCCTGCCCTGGTCACTGATTTAATGCTATGCAATGCTTTTACTTTGCAGGGCATTAGATCTGTGCCTTGCCCAAAGGCAGGAGGCGTGTTAGGTCCTGTTCAACAATAAAGATAATCCTGGCTCACTATTGAAAAAGCGGGTGCCAAGAAGCCAAAAGAGTCCTAATATTATAGAAAATAAGCTTCGACACTAGAGATGAGCGAACCGGTCGCGGTTCGGCTCGAGGTTGGTTCGCCGAACGGACCTCCCGTTCGAGTTCGGTTCGTCGAACGTTCGACGAACCGAACTCGAACTGCATAGGAAACAATGGCAGGCAATCACAAACACAGAAAAACACCTAGAAAACACCCTCAAAGGTGTCCTAAAGGTGACAAACAACTCAAACACATTGGAAAGTGACAAGGACATATACTCATGCGAAAACAAAACAGCTGGACAAGGAAAAAGAGGAGGACACACAGATATAGGCATGGCACGCCCTTCTAAAATCATGTAAAACACCGCAAGGTGACTCCAAGCGGAGTCTCCATTTTTTCCAAAAATTGGGCCACACACACACCCACCCCTTCAGTGGCAGCAGTTGTGCCCCAGTTGTACACTTCACAGCTACATTTGCATCAAGCACATTCAAAAATACGCCATTCTTATCCATCCCCAGGATGACACCGGGGTAGGTAGCAAAGTCTTTGCTGACCCATGACTTGTTCATCTTGGCTTCTTTTAAAAACAATGTAAGCAAGGGTTACTCCAAGCGGAGTCTCCCTTTTTTCCAAAAATTGGGCCACACAGACACCCACCCCATCAGTGGCAGCACTTGGGCCCTAGTTGCAAACAGGATGTTTTGATTTGCATCAAGCACATTCAAAAATACGCCATTCTTATCCGTCCCCAGGATGACACCGGGGTAGGTAGCAAAGTCTTTCCTGATCCCAGCTCTGTTCATCTTGGCTTCTTTTAAAAACACATCAAGCAAGGGTTACTCCAAGCGGAGTCTCCCTTTTTTTCCAAAAATTGGGCCACACAGACACCCACCCCATCAGTGGCAGCACTTGGGCCCTAGTTGCAAACAGGATGTTTTGATTTGCATCAAGCACATTCAAAAATACGCCATTCTTATCCGTCCCCAGGATGACACCGGGGTAGGTAGCAAAGTCTTTGCTGATCCCAGCTCTGTTCATCTTGGCTTCTTTTAAAAACACATCAAGCAAGGGTTACTCCAAGCGGAGTCTCCCTTTTTTTCCAAAAATTGGGCCACACAGACACCCACCCCATCAGTGGCAGCACTTGGGCCCTAGTTGCAAACAGGATGTTTTGATTTGCATCAAGCACATTCAAAAATACGCCATTCTTATCCGTCCCCAGGATGACACCGGGGTAGGTAGCAAAGTCTTTGCTGATCCCAGCTCTGTTCATCTTGGCTTCTTTTAAAAACACATCAAGCAAGGGTTACTCCAAGCGGAGTCTCCCTTTTTTTCCAAAAATTGGGCCACACAGACACCCACCCCATCAGTGGCAGCACTTGGGCCCTAGTTGCAAACAGGATGTTTTGATTTGCATCAAGCACATTCAAAAATACGCCATTCTTATCCGTCCCCTGGATAACACCGGGGTAGGTAGCAAAGTCTTTCCTGATCCCAGCTCTGTTCATCTTGGCTTCTTTTAAAAACACATCAAGCAAGGGTTACTCCAAGCGGAGTCTCCCTTTTTTTCCAAAAATTGGGCCACACAGACACCCACCCCATCAGTGGCAGCACTTGGGCCCTAGTTGAAAACAGGATGTTTTGATTTGCATCAAGCACATTCAAAAATACGCCATTCTTATCCGTCCCCAGGATGACACCGGGGTAGGTAGCAAAGTCTTTCCTGATCCCAGCTCTGTTCATCTTGGCTTCTTTTAAAAACACAGCAAGCAAGGGTTACTCCAAGCGGAGTCTCCCTTTTTTTCCAAAAATTGGGCCACACAGACACCCACCCCATCAGTGGCAGCACTTGGGCCCTAGTTGAAAACAGGATGTTTTGATTTGCATCAAGCACATTCAAAAATACGCCATTCTTATCCGTCCCCAGGATGACACCGGGGTAGGTAGCAAAGTATTTCCTGATCCCAGCTCTGTTCATCTTGGCTTCTTTTAAAAACACATCAAGCAAGGGTTACTCCAAGCGGAGTCTCCCTTTTTTTCCAAAAATTGGGCCCCACACACCCACCCATTCAGTGGCAGCAGTTGTGCCCCAGTTGTACACTTCACAGCTAGATTTGCATCAAGCACATTCCAAAATACGCCATTCTTATCCGTCCCCAGGATGACACCAGGGTAGGTAGATAAAGTCTTTCCTGATCCCAGCTCTGTTCATCTTGGCTTCTTTTAAAAACACAGCAAGCAAGGGTTACTCCAAGCGGAGTCTCCCTTTTTTTCCAAAAATTGGGCCACACAGACACCCACCCCATCAGTGGCAGCACTTGGGCCCTAGTTGCAAACAGGATGTTTTGATTTGCATCAAGCACATTCAAAAATACGCCATTCTTATCCGTCCCCATGATGACACCGGGGTAGGTAGCAAAGTATTTCCTGATCCCAGCTCTGTTCATCTTGTCTTCTTTTAAAAACAATGTAAGCAAGGGTTACTCCAAGCGGAGTCTCCCTTTTTTTCCAAAAATTGGGCCACACAGACACCCACCCCATCAGTGGCAGCACTTGGGCCCTAGTTGCAAACAGGATGTTTTGATTTGCATCAAGCACATTCAAAAATACGCCATTCTTATCCGTCCCCAGGATGACACCGGGGTAGGTAGCAAAGTCTTTGCTGATCCCAGCTCTGTTCATCTTGGCTTCTTTTAAAAACACATCAAGCAAGGGTTACTCCAAGCGGAGTCTCCCTTTTTTTCCAAAAATTGGGCCACACAGACACCCACCCCATCAGTGGCAGCACTTGGGCCCTAGTTGCAAACAGGATGTTTTGATTTGCATCAAGCACATTCAAAAATACGCCATTCTTATCCGTCCCCAGGATGACACCGGGGTAGGTAGCAAAGTCTTTCCTGATCCCAGCTCTGTTCATCTTGGCTTCTTTTAAAAACACATCAAGCAAGGGTTACTCCAAGCGGAGTCTCCCTTTTTTTCCAAAAATTGGGCCACACAGACTCCCACCCCATCAGTGGCAGCACTTGGGCCCTAGTTGCAAACAGGATGTTTTGATTTGCATCAAGCACATTCAAAAATACGCCATTCTTATCCGTCCCCAGGATGACACCGGGGTAGGTAGCAAAGTCTTTGCTGATCCCAGCTCTGTTCATCTTGGCTTCTTTTAAAAACACATCAAGCAAGGGTTACTCCAAGCGGAGTCTCCCTTTTTTTCCAAAAATTGGGCCACACAGACACCCACCCCATCAGTGGCAGCACTTGGGCCCTAGTTGCAAACAGGATGTTTTGATTTGCATCAAGCACATTCAAAAATACGCCATTCTTATCCGTCCCCTGGATAACACCGGGGTAGGTAGCAAAGTCTTTCCTGATCCCAGCTCTGTTCATCTTGGCTTCTTTTAAAAACACATCAAGCAAGGGTTACTCCAAGCGGAGTCTCCCTTTTTTTCCAAAAATTGGGCCACACAGACACCCACCCCATCAGTGGCAGCACTTGGGCCCTAGTTGAAAACAGGATGTTTTGATTTGCATCAAGCACATTCAAAAATACGCCATTCTTATCCGTCCCCAGGATGACACCGGGGTAGGTAGCAAAGTCTTTCCTGATCCCAGCTCTGTTCATCTTGGCTTCTTTTAAAAACACAGCAAGCAAGGGTTACTCCAAGCGGAGTCTCCCTTTTTTTCCAAAAATTGGGCCACACAGACACCCACCCCATCAGTGGCAGCACTTGGGCCCTAGTTGAAAACAGGATGTTTTGATTTGCATCAAGCACATTCAAAAATACGCCATTCTTATCCGTCCCCAGGATGACACCGGGGTAGGTAGCAAAGTATTTCCTGATCCCAGCTCTGTTCATCTTGGCTTCTTTTAAAAACACATCAAGCAAGGGTTACTCCAAGCGGAGTCTCCCTTTTTTTCCAAAAATTGGGCCCCACACACCCACCCATTCAGTGGCAGCAGTTGTGCCCCAGTTGTACACTTCACAGCTAGATTTGCATCAAGCACATTCCAAAATACGCCATTCTTATCCGTCCCCAGGATGACACCAGGGTAGGTAGATAAAGTCTTTCCTGATCCCAGCTCTGTTCATCTTGGCTTCTTTTAAAAACACAGCAAGCAAGGGTTACTCCAAGCGGAGTCTCCCTTTTTTTCCAAAAATTGGGCCACACAGACACCCACCCCATCAGTGGCAGCACTTGGGCCCTAGTTGCAAACAGGATGTTTTGATTTGCATCAAGCACATTCAAAAATACGCCATTCTTATCCGTCCCCATGATGACACCGGGGTAGGTAGCAAAGTATTTCCTGATCCCAGCTCTGTTCATCTTGTCTTCTTTTAAAAACAATGTAAGCAAGGGTTACTCCAAGCGGAGTCTCCCTTTTTTTCCAAAAATTGGGCCACACAGACACCCACCCCATCAGTGGCAGCACTTGGGCCCTAGTTGCAAACAGGATGTTTTGATTTGCATCAAGCACATTCAAAAATACGCCATTCTTATCCGTCCCCAGGATGACACCGGGGTAGGTAGCAAAGTCTTTGCTGATCCCAGCTCTGTTCATCTTGGCTTCTTTTAAAAACACATCAAGCAAGGGTTACTCCAAGCGGAGTCTCCCTTTTTTTCCAAAAATTGGGCCACACAGACACCCACCCCATCAGTGGCAGCACTTGGGCCCTAGTTGCAAACAGGATGTTTTGATTTGCATCAAGCACATTCAAAAATACGCCATTCTTATCCGTCCCCAGGATGACACCGGGGTAGGTAGCAAAGTCTTTCCTGATCCCAGCTCTGTTCATCTTGGCTTCTTTTAAAAACACATCAAGCAAGGGTTACTCCAAGCGGAGTCTCCCTTTTTTTCCAAAAATTGGGCCACACAGACACCCACCCCATCAGTGGCAGCACTTGGGCCCTAGTTGCAAACAGGATGTTTTGATTTGCATCAAGCACATTCAAAAATACGCCATTCTTATCCGTCCCCAGGATGACACCGGGGTAGGTAGCAAAGTCTTTCCTGATCCCAGCTCTGTTCATCTTGGCTTCTTTTAAAAACACATCAAGCAAGGGTTACTCCAAGCGGAGTCTCCCTTTTTTCCAAAAATTGGGCCACACAGACACCCACCCCATCAGTGGCAGCACTTGGGCCCTAGTTGCAAACAGGATGTTTTGATTTGCATCAAGCACATTCAAAAATACGCCATTCTTATCCGTCCCCAGGATGACACCGGGGTAGGTAGCAAAGTCTTTCCTGATCCCAGCTCTGTTCATCTTGGCTTCTTTTTAAAACACAGCAAGCAAGGGTTACTCCAAGCGGAGTCTCCCTTTTTTCCAAAAATTGGGCCACACAGACACCCACCCCATCAGTGGCAGCACTTGGGCCCTAGTTGAAAACAGGATGTTTTGATTTGCATCAAGCACATTCAAAAATACGCCATTCTTATCCGTCCCCAGGATGACACCGGGGTAGGTAGCAAAGTATTTCCTGATCCCAGCTCTGTTCATCTTGGCTTCTTTTAAAAACACATCAAGCAAGGGTTACTCCAAGCGGAGTCTCCCTTTTTTTCCAAAAATTGGGCCCCACACACCCACCCATTCAGTGGCAGCAGTTGTGCCCCAGTTGTACACTTCACAGCTAGATTTGCATCAAGCACATTCCAAAATACGCCATTCTTATCCGTCCCCAGGATGACACCGGGGTAGGTAGATAAAGTCTTTCCTGATCCCAGCTCTGTTCATCTTGGCTTCTTTTAAAAACACATCAAGCAAGGGTTACTCCAAGCGGAGTCTCCCTTTTTTTCCAAAAATTGGGCCACACAGACACCCACCCCATCAGTGGCAGCACTTGGGCCCTAGTTGCAAACAGGATGTTTTGATTTGCATCAAGCACATTCAAAAATACGCCATTCTTATCCGTCCCCAGGATGACACCGGGGTAGGTAGCAAAGTCTTTGCTGATCCCAGCTCTGTTCATCTTGGCTTCTTTTAAAAATACATCAAGCAAGGGTTACTCCAAGCGGAGTCTCCCTTTTTTTCCAAAAATTGGGCCACACAGACACCCACCCCATCAGTGGCAGCACTTGGGCCCTAGTTGCAAACAGGATGTTTTGATTTGCATCAAGCACATTCAAAAATACGCCATTCTTATCCGTCCCCAGGATGACACCGGGGTAGGTAGCAAAGTCTTTCCTGATCCCAGCTCTGTTCATCTTGGCTTCTTTTAAAAACACATCAAGCAAGGGTTACTCCAAGCGGAGTCTCCCTTTTTTTCCAAAAATTGGGCCACACAGACACCCACCCCATCAGTGGCAGCACTTGGGCCCTAGTTGCAAACAGGATGTTTTGATTTGCATCAAGCACATTCAAAAATACGCCATTCTTATCCGTCCCCAGGATGACACCGGGGTAGGTAGCAAAGTCTTTGCTGATCCCAGCTCTGTTCATCTTGGCTTCTTTTAAAAACACATCAAGCAAGGGTTACTCCAAGCGGAGTCTCCCTTTTTTCCAAAAATTGGGCCACACAGACACCCACCCCATCAGTGGCAGCACTTGGGCCCTAGTTGCAAACAGGATGTTTTGATTTGCATCAAGGACATTCCAAATCCACAAGCATTTACTCTCCCCAGGATGACACAGGGGTAGTAAATTCCTTCTGGATCCATGACTTGTTCATTTTGATGAACGTCAGTCTGTCCACATTGTCACTGGACAGACGCGTGCGCTTATCTGTCAGCACACACCCAGCAGCACTGAATACACGTTCAGAGACAACGCTGGCAGCTGGACACGACAAAATCTCCAAGGCGTAACTGGAGAGCTCTGGCCATTTTTCTATGTTTGAAGCCCAAAAGGAGCAAGGCTCCAGTTGCACAGTCATGGCATCGATGTTCATTTGGAGATACTCCTGTATCATCCTCTCCAGCCGTTGAGTATGTGTCAGACTTGTTGTCTCTGGTGGCCTTGCAAAAGAGGGTCTAAAAAAATTATGAAAAGATTCCATAAAATTGCTGTTACCGGCACCAGATACGGTCCTACTGGTACGGGTAGACTGGTGAAGATGACGAGACCGTCCCATGTTTGTCAAGTTACAACTGGGAGATTCCCTCCCTGCACCTGCACGGTTGTTTGGTGGAAAAGCCGAGCTAAGATCGAGTAACAGCTTCTGCTGATACTCCTGCATACGTGCGTCCCTTTCTATGGCTGGAATTATGTCACAAAATTTGGACTTGTACCGGGGATCTAATAGTGTGGCAATCCAGTAGTCATCATCACTTCTAATTTTGACAATACGACTGTCATGTTGGAGGTAGTGCAACAAGAAGGCACTCATGTGTCTTGCGCAGCCATGCGGACCAAGTCCACGCTGTGTTTGTGGCATAGAGGTGCTACCCGTTCTTTCTTCCTCTGACATCTCCCCCCAACCTCTTTCAACTGAAATTTGACCAAGGTCTCCCTCATCCGCTGAGTCTTCCATGTCCATGGACAGTTCGTCCTCCATTTCTTCATATTCTCCTGCACCTTGCTCAACATTTCGCCTGCTACTATGCGCCCTTGTCGATCCCTGTTCCCCATGGTCCCATGCCTGCTGCGTTGGTGATGATGAACGTCTGGACCTTGGTGATGTTGTTGTCCCTTGCGCATATGAATCCTCCTGTAGTTCCTCCCCTTCATGTTGTCCCACCCCCTGACTCCGAATAGTGTTTAGCGTGTGCTCCAGCATGTAAATGACTGGAATCGTCATGCTGATAATGGCATTGTCAGAGCTAAAGATATTCGTCGCCATGTCGAAACTGTGCAGAAGGGTGCATAGGTCCTTGATCTGAGACCACTCCATCAGGGTGATCTGCCCCACCTCTGCATCTCGTTGGCCCAGGCTATACGTCATGACGTATTGCACCAGGGCTCTGCGGTGCTGCCACAGTCGCTGTAACATGTGGAGAGTTGAATTCCAGCGTGTCGCCACATCGCATTTCAGGCGATGAACCGGCAGGCCGAAAGACTTCTGGAGCGATGCAAGTCGCTCAGCTGCGGCGCTTGAACGCCGGAAGTGAGCAGACAGTTTTCGTGCCCTGTTCAGAAGGCCATCTAGGCCGGGATAGTGTGTTAAAAATTGCTGCACGACAAGGTTCAACACGTGAGCCATACAAGGTACGTGTGTCACCTTGCCCAGGCGAAGGGCCGCACCCAGGTTTGCAGCATTGTCGCACACGGCCTTACAAGGCTGCAGGTTGAGTGGAGACAACCATTTATTAAACTCGGACCGCAGAGCTGACCACAACTCCTCAGCTGTGTGACTCTTATTACCAAGACATGTCAAGCTAAAGACCGCCTGATGCCGTTGCGCTCGGCTGCCAGCATAGTAATGAGGCGTGCGTGATTCCTTCTGCGCAGTGAGAACGCTGGTGGCCTGACCAGGCAGGCTTGGGGCGGAGGTGGAGGACCCAGATGAGGTGGAGGATGCAGAAGCTGTGGCGGAACTTGGACAGACAGAGGATTGACACACAAGTCGTGGGGACGGCAAGACTTGTGCAGCAGACCCTTCACCATCTATCACCATAGTTACCCAGTGCCCAGTCAGCGACATGTAACGTCCCTGTCCATGCTTACTGGTCCAAGTATCGGTGGTGAAATGCACCCGTTGACACACAGAGTTTCTCAAGGAAGCGGTGATGTTGTGTGCGACATGCTGGTGTAGCGCGGGCACACCTTTCTTAGAGAAGTAGTGGCGACTAGGCATCTGGTACTGGGGCACAGCGACAGACATAAGCTCTCTAAAATCATGTGTGTCCACTAGGCGGAAAGGCAGCATTTCGGTAGCCAACAGCTTACAGAGGGATAGAGTCAACCTCTTAGCTTTGTCATGGGTCGGAGGAAGTGGCCTTTTATTTGACCACATCTGAGGGACAGAGATCTGGCTCCTGTGTGTAGACGGTGTTGAGTAGGGTGTCCCTGGAAAAATGCAGGTTTGTGAGGAAAGTTCAGGTGGAGACATGATGTTGCCTTCATCCAACGTTGGTGCTATCGATGTCTGAGAGAGCTGTACACACTCACTTGTTTCCCCTTCCAAACCAACTGACGACCTTACAAGCAAACTGCCTGTTGCGGTTACAGTGGTGGAAGTTTTGCGTGGAAAAACAGGTGTGACAGCTGTCCCCACAGTCCTAGAAGATGAAGAGCGCGCGGATGCACTGGAAGGGGCGGGCGGTGGATGGTTCGCTCCGCTAGCCGGCATTGCAGCACGGTGAGCTTCCCACCGGGACTTATGATATTTATTCATGTGACGATTCATGGAAGAAGTTGTCAAACTGCTGAGGTTTTGACCTCTACTAACAGAATCATGACAAATGTTACATATCACATGAGTTGGGCGATCTTTTTCGATGTGAAAAAAGGCCCAGGCTAGGCAAGGCTTAGAGGCCATGCGACCTGTTGATCCACCCCGAATAATGCTCATAGGCAGAGTGGTGGCTGAGGATGCAGTTGTAGACGTGCTACCAGTGCTCCGACTCTGTCCAGGAAGGCGCAAGGTAACTTCGTCGTCGGTTGCATCCTCCTCCACCGCCTCTGTTGACCTCCTCGAGTGCCTGACTGGGGGTTGACAGTAGGTGGGATCTAGAACGTCATCATCAATTGTTGTGTTTGCACTCCCCTCCCCCTCAGACCGAGCCTCTTCTTGCCCTGACCGAATATTTAAGTTGTCATCCCAATCGGGTATTTGAGTCTCATCTTCATCAGTATGTTCCTCATTGTCTATAACCACAGGTGTTACAGTTTGTGACAAAGGGTCAACATTATGCTCAGAAACTTGGTCCTCACGGCCTGAATCTGAGTCACAAAGGTTCTGGGCATCACTGCAGACCATTTCCTGTTCTGTACTCACTGTAGCTTGGGAGCAGACCTCTGATTCCCAGGCTATAGTGTGACTGAACAGCTCTGCAGACTCAGCCATCTCAGTTCCACCATACTGTGCAGGGCTGATGGAGACTTCAGAGCTGGGAGAAATCAAGTGTGATTGGGATGACAACTCAGAGGAATGGTGTTTTTTGGATGCGGTACTTGAAGTGGCTGAGAGGGCACTTGTTGGACCACTTGAGATCCATTCAAGCATTTTCCTTTTTTGCCCATCATCTACCTTTGTTCCTCTTGTTCGTGTCCGTAATAAAGGGAGCACATCGGATTGTCCACAATAAGTAGTAGACATCTTACTTTTGCTAGTAGATGGTCTATCTTCAGCAGATGATAATGGAGCTTTGCCACCTTCCCCACTGACAAAACCTTTTTTGCCTTTTCCACCACGCCTCTTCTCCTTTCCACCAGCATCTGTCATTTTGCCACTCATGTTGATTGCGACAAGATTGTGGACTGAAAATGTGGTAGTAAAAATTGAGAGGTGGTGAAGATTGCAGTGGTGGTCTAGCTTTATTAACAGCAGAATAATAAAGAATAAATATCCCTGACAATGTAACTTAGTTATAATGAGTTGGAGTGTGCAACGCAGGCAGACGTGCTGCAAATGTCTTTGCACTAGTGGGACTATAGCAAAGTCCAATAGCCACGTATAGGATGCCACTAGGTACACTGAGTGTGTGCTAGTATAATGGCTTAGTTATAATTAGTTGGAGTGTGCAACGCAGGCAGACGTGCTGCAAATGTCTTGGCACTAGTGGGACTATAGCAAAGTCCAATAGCCACGTATAGGATGCCACTAGGTACACTGAGTGTTTGCTAGTATAATGGCTTAGTTATAATTAGTTGGAGTGTGCAACGCAGGCAGACGTGCTGCAAATGTCTTGGCACTAGTGGGACTATAGCAAAGTCCAATAGCCACGTATAGGATGCCACTAGGTATACTGAGTGTGTGCTAGTATAATGGCTTAGTTATAATTAGTTGGAGTGTGCAACGCAGGCAGATGCGCTCTGCAAATGTCTTGGCACTAGTGGGACTATAGCAAAGTCCAATAGCCACGTATAGGATGCCACTAGGTACACTGAGTGTGTGCTAGTATAATGGCTTAGTTATAATTAGTTGGAGTGTGCAACGCAGGCAGACGTGCTGCAAATGTCTTGGCACTAGTGGGACTATAGCAAAGTCCAATAGCCACGTATAGGATGCCACTAGGTACACTGAGTGTGTGCTAGTATAATGGCTTAGTTATAATTAGTTGGAGTGTGCAACGCAGGCAGACGTGCTGCAAATGTCTTGGCACTAGTGGGACTATAGCAAAGTCCAATAGCCACGTATAGGATGCCACTAGGTACACTGAGTGTGTGCTAGTATAATGGCTTAGTTATAATTAGTTGGAGTGTGCAACGCAGGCAGACGTGCTGCAAATGTCTTGGCACTAGTGGGACTATAGCAAAGTCCAATAGCCACGTATAGGATGCCACTAGGTACACTGAGTGTGTGCTAGTATAATGGCTTAGTTATAATTAGTAGGAGTGTGCAACGCAGGCAGATGCGCTCTGCAAATGTCTTGGCACTAGTGGGACTATAGCAAAGTCCAATAGCCACGTATAGGATGCCACTAGGTACACTGAGTGTGTGCTAGTATAATGGCTTAGTTATAATTAGTTGGAGTGTGCAACGCAGGCAGATGCGCTCTGCAAATGTCTTGGCACTAGTGGGACTATAGCAAAGTCCAATAGCCACGTATAGGATGCCACTAGGTACACTGAGTGTGTGCTAGTATAATGGCTTAGTTATAATTAGTTGGAGTGTGCAACGCAGGCAGACGTGCTGCAAATGTCTTGGCACTAGTGGGACTATAGCAAAGTCCAATAGCCACGTATAGGATGCAACTAGGTACACTGAGTGTGTGCTAGTATAATGGCTTAGTTATAATTAGTTGGAGTGTGCAACGCAGGCAGACGTGCTGCAAATGTCTTGGCACTAGTGGGACTATAGCAAAGTCCAATAGCCACGTATAGGATGCCACTAGGTACACTGAGTGTGTGCTAGTATAATGGCTTAGTTATAATTAGTTGGAGTGTGCAACGCAGGCAGATGCGCTCTGCAAATGTCTTGGCACTAGTGGGACTATAGCAAAGTCCAATAGCCACGTATAGGATGCCACTAGGTACACTGAGTGTGTGCTAGTATAATGGCTTAGTTATAATTAGTTGGAGTGTGCAACGCAGGCAGATGCGCTCTGCAAATGTCTTGGCACTAGTGGGACTATAGCAAAGTCCAATAGCCACGTATAGGATGCCACTAGGTACACTGAGTGTGTGCTAGTATAATGGCTTAGTTATAATTAGTTGGAGTGTGCAACGCAGGCAGATGCGTTCTGCAAATGTCTTGGCACTAGTGGGACTAAAGCAAAGTCCAATAGCCACGTATAGGATGCCACTAGGTACACTGAGTGTGTGCTAGTATAATGGCTTAGTTATAATTAGTTGGAGTGTGCAACGCAGGCAGACGTGCTGCAAATGTCTTTGCACTAGTGGGACTATAGCAAAGTCCAATAGCCACGTATAGGATGCCACTAGGTACACTGAGTGTGTGCTAGTATAATGGCTTAGTTATAATTAGTTGGAGTGTGCAACGCAGGCAGATGCGCTCTGCAAATGTCTTGGCACTAGTGGGACTATAGCAAAGTCCAATAGCCACGTATAGGATGCCACTAGGTACACTGAGTGTGTGCTAGTATAATGGCTTAGTTATAATTAGTTGGAGTGTGCAACACAGGCAGACGTGCTGCAAATGTCTTGGCACTAGTGGGACTATAGCAAAGTCCAATAGCCACGTATAGGATGCCACTAGGTACACTGAGTGTGTGCTAGTATAATGGCTTAGTTATAATTAGTTGGAGTGTGCAACGCAGGCAGATGCGCTCTGCAAATGTCTTGGCACTAGTGGGACTATAGCAAAGTCCAATAGCCACGTATAGGATGCCACTAGGTACACTGAGTGTGTGCTAGTATAATGGCTTAGTTATAATTAGTTGGAGTGTGCAACGCAGGCAGATGCGCTCTGCAAATGTCTTGGCACTAGTGGGACTATAGCAAAGTCCAATAGCCACGTATAGGATGCCACTAGGTACACTGAGTGTGTGCTAGTATAATGGCTTAGTTATAATTAGTTGGAGTGTGCAACGCAGGCAGACGTGCTGCAAATGTCTTGGCACTAGTGGGACTATAGCAAAGTCCAATAGCCACGTATAGGATGCAACTAGGTACACTGAGTGTGTGCTAGTATAATGGCTTAGTTATAATTAGTTGGAGTGTGCAACGCAGGCAGACGTGCTGCAAATGTCTTGGCACTAGTGGGACTATAGCAAAGTCCAATAGCCACGTATAGGATGCCACTAGGTACACTGAGTGTGTGCTAGTATAATGGCTTAGTTATAATTAGTTGGAGTGTGCAACGCAGGCAGATGCGCTCTGCAAATGTCTTGGCACTAGTGGGACTATAGCAAAGTCCAATAGCCACGTATAGGATGCCACTAGGTACACTGAGTGTGTGCTAGTATAATGGCTTAGTTATAATTAGTTGGAGTGTGCAACGCAGGCAGATGCGCTCTGCAAATGTCTTGGCACTAGTGGGACTATAGCAAAGTCCAATAGCCACGTATAGGATGCCACTAGGTACACTGAGTGTGTGCTAGTATAATGGCTTAGTTATAATTAGTTGGAGTGTGCAACGCAGGCAGATGCGTTCTGCAAATGTCTTGGCACTAGTGGGACTAAAGCAAAGTCCAATAGCCACGTATAGGATGCCACTAGGTACACTGAGTGTGTGCTAGTATAATGGCTTAGTTATAATTAGTTGGAGTGTGCAACGCAGGCAGACGTGCTGCAAATGTCTTTGCACTAGTGGGACTATAGCAAAGTCCAATAGCCACGTATAGGATGCCACTAGGTACACTGAGTGTGTGCTAGTATAATGGCTTAGTTATAATTAGTTGGAGTGTGCAACGCAGGCAGATGCGCTCTGCAAATGTCTTGGCACTAGTGGGACTATAGCAAAGTCCAATAGCCACGTATAGGATGCCACTAGGTACACTGAGTGTGTGCTAGTATAATGGCTTAGTTATAATTAGTTGGAGTGTGCAACGCAGGCAGACGTGCTGCAAATGTCTTGGCACTAGTGGGACTATAGCAAAGTCCAATAGCCACGTATAGGATGCCACTAGGTACACTGAGTGTGTGCTAGTATAATGGCTTAGTTATAATTAGTTGGAGTGTGCAACGCAGGCAGATGCGCTCTGCAAATGTCTTGGCACTAGTGGGACTATAGCAAAGTCCAATAGCCACGTATAGGATGCCACTAGGTACACTGAGTGTGTGCTAGTATAATGGCTTAGTTATAATTAGTTGGAGTGTGCAACGCAGGCAGATGCGTTCTGCAAATGTCTTGGCACTAGTGGGACTAAAGCAAAGTCCAATAGCCACGTATAGGATGCCACTAGGTACACTGAGTGTGTGCTAGTATAATGGCTTAGTTATAATTAGTTGGAGTGTGCAACGCAGGCAGACGTGCTGCAAATGTCTTTGCACTAGTGGGACTATAGCAAAGTCCAATAGCCACGTATAGGATGCCACTAGGTACACTGAGTGTGTGCTAGTATAATGGCTTAGTTATAATTAGTTGGAGTGTGCAACGCAGGCAGATGCGCTCTGCAAATGTCTTGGCACTAGTGGGACTATAGCAAAGTCCAATAGCCACGTATAGGATGCCACTAGGTACACTGAGTGTGTGCTAGTATAATGGCTTAGTTATAATTAGTTGGAGTGTGCAACGCAGGCAGACGTGCTGCAAATGTCTTGGCACTAGTGGGACTATAGCAAAGTCCAATAGCCACGTATAGGATGCCACTAGGTACACTGAGTGTTTGCTAGTATAATGGCTTAGTTATAATTAGTTGGAGTGTGCAACGCAGGCAGACGTGCTGCAAATGTCTTGGCACTAGTGGGACTATAGCAAAGTCCAATAGCCACGTATAGGATGCCACTAGGTACACTGAGTGTTTGCTAGTATAATGGCTTAGTTATAATTAGTTGGAGTGTGCAACGCAGGCAGACGTGCTGCAAATGTCTTTGCACTAGTGGGACTATAGCAAAGTCCAATAGCCACGTATAGGATGCCACTAGGTACACTGAGTGTTTGCTAGTATAATGGCTTAGTTATAATTAGTTGGAGTGTGCAACGCAGGCAGACGTGCTGCAAATGTCTTTGCACTAGTGGGACTATAGCAAAGTCCAATAGCCACGTATAGGATGCCACTAGGTACACTGAGTGTGTGCTAGTATAATGGCTTAGTTATAATTAGTTGGAGTGTGCAACGCAGGCAGATGCGCTCTGCAAATGTCTTGGCACTAGTGGGACTATAGCAAAGTCCAATAGCCACGTATAGGATGCCACTAGGTACACTGAGTGTGTGCTAGTATAATGGCTTAGTTATAATTAGTTGGAGTGTGCAACGCAGGCAGACGTGCTGCAAATGTCTTGGCACTAGTGGGACTATAGCAAAGTCCAATAGCCACGTATAGGATGCCACTAGGTACACTGAGTGTTTGCTAGTATAATAGCTTAGTTATAATTAGTTGGAGTGTGCAACGCAGGCAGACGTGCTGCAAATGTCTTTGCACTAGTGGGACTATAGCAAAGTCCAATAGCCACGTATAGGATGCCACTAGGTACACTGAGTGTGTGCTAGTATAATGGCTTAGTTATAATTAGTTGGAGTGTGCAACGCTGGCAGATGCGCTCTGCAAATGTCTTGGCACTAGTGGGACTATAGCAAAGTCCAATAGCCACGTATAGGATGCCACTAGGTACACTGAGTGTGTGCTAGTATAATGGCTTAGTTATAATTAGTTGGAGTGTGCAACGCAGGCAGATGCGTTCTGCAAATGTCTTGGCACTAGTGGGACTAAAGCAAAGTCCAATAGCCACGTATAGGATGCCACTAGGTACACTGAGTGTGTGCTAGTATAATGGCTTAGTTATAATTAGTTGGAGTGTGCAACGCAGGCAGACATGCTGCAAATGTCTTTGCACTAGTGGGACTATAGCAAAGTCCAATAGCCACGTATAGGATGCCACTAGGTACACTGAGTGTGTGCTAGTATAATGGCTTAGTTATAATTAGTTGGAGTGTGCAACGCAGGCAGATGCGCTCTGCAAATGTCTTGGCACTAGTGGGACTATAGCAAAGTCCAATAGCCACGTATAGGATGCCACTAGGTACACTGAGTGTGTGCTAGTATAATGGCTTAGTTATAATTAGTTGGAGTGTGCAACGCAGGCAGACGTGCTGCAAATGTCTTGGCACTAGTGGGACTATAGCAAAGTCCAATAGCCACGTATAGGATGCCACTAGGTACACTGAGTGTTTGCTAGTATAATGGCTTAGTTATAATTAGTTGGAGTGTGCAACGCAGGCAGACGTGCTGCAAATGTCTTGGCACTAGTGGGACTATAGCAAAGTCCAATAGCCACGTATAGGATGCCACTAGGTACACTGAGTGTTTGCTAGTATAATGGCTTAGTTATAATTAGTTGGAGTGTGCAACGCAGGCAGACGTGCTGCAAATGTCTTTGCACTAGTGGGACTATAGCAAAGTCCAATAGCCACGTATAGGATGCCACTAGGTACACTGAGTGTGTGCTAGTATAATGGCTTAGTTATAATTAGTTGGAGTGTGCAACGCAGGCAGATGCGCTCTGCAAATGTCTTGGCACTAGTGGGACTATAGCAAAGTCCAATAGCCACGTATAGGATGCCACTAGGTACACTGAGTGTGTGCTAGTATAATGGCTTAGTTATAATTAGTTGGAGTGTGCAACGCACGCAGATGCGCTCTGCAAATGTCTTGGCACTAGTGGGACTATAGCAAAGTCCAATAGCCACGTATAGGATGCCACTAGGTACACTGAGTGTGTGCTAGTATAATGGCTTAGTTATAATTAGTTGGAGTGTGCAACGCAGGCAGACGTGCTGCAAATGTCTTGGCACTAGTGGGACTATAGCAAAGTCCAATAGCCACGTATAGGATGCCACTAGGTACACTGAGTGTTTGCTAGTATAATGGCTTAGTTATAATTAGTTGGAGTGTGCAACGCAGGCAGACGTGCTGCAAATGTCTTTGCACTAGTGGGACTATAGCAAAGTCCAATAGCCACGTATAGGATGCCACTAGGTACACTGAGTGTGTGCTAGTATAATGGCTTAGTTATAATTAGTTGGAGTGTGCAACGCAGGCAGATGCGCTCTGCAAATGTCTTGGCACTAGTGGGACTATAGCAAAGTCCAATAGCCACGTATAGGATGCCACTAGGTACACTGAGTGTGTGCTAGTATAATGGCTTAGTTATAATTAGTTGGAGTGTGCAACGCAGGCAGACGTGCTGCAAATGTCTTGGCACTAGTGGGACTATAGCAAAGTCCAATAGCCACGTATAGGATGCCACTAGGTACACTGAGTGTTTGCTAGTATAATGGCTTAGTTATAATTAGTTGGAGTGTGCAACGCAGGCAGACGTGCTGCAAATGTCTTGGCACTAGTGGGACTATAGCAAAGTCCAATAGCCACGTATAGGATGCCACTAGGTACACTGAGTGTGTGCTAGTATAATGGCTTAGTTATAATTAGTTGGAGTGTGCAACGCAGGCAGACGTGCTGCAAATGTCTTGGCACTAGTGGGACTATAGCAAAGTCCAATAGCCACGTATAGGATGCCACTAGGTACACTGAGTGTGTGCTAGTATAATGGCTTAGTTTTAATTAGTTGGAGTGTGCAACGCAGGCAGATGCGCTCTGCAAATGTCTTGGCACTAGTGGGACTATAGCAAAGTCCAATAGCCACGTATAGGATGCCACTAGGTACACTGAGTGTGTGCTAGTATAATGGCTTAGTTATAATTAGTTGGAGTGTGCAACGCAGGCAGATGCGCTCTGCAAATGTCTTGGCACTAGTGGGACTAAAGCAAAGTCCAATAGCCACGTATAGGATGCCACTAGGTACACTGAGTGTGTGCTAGTATAATGGCTTGGTTATAATTAGTTGGAGTGTGCAACGCAGGCAGACGTGCTGCAAATGTCTTTGCACTAGTGGGACTATAGCAAAGTCCAATAGCCACGTATAGGATGCCACTAGGTACACTGAGTGTGTGCTAGTATAATGGCTTAGTTATAATTAGTTGGAGTGTGCAACGCAGGCAGATGCGCTCTGCAAATATCTTGGCACTAGTGGGACTATAGCAAAGTCCAATAGCCACGTATAGGATGCCACTAGGTACACTGAGTGTGTGCTAGTATAATGGCTTAGTTATAATTAGTTGGAGTGTGCAACGCAGGCAGACGTGCTGCAAATGTCTTGGCACTAGTGGGACTATAGCAAAGTCCAATAGCCACGTATAGGATGCCACTAGGTACACTGAGTGTTTGCTAGTATAATGGCTTAGTTATAATTAGTTGGAGTGTGCAACGCAGGCAGACGTGCTGCAAATGTCTTGGCACTAGTGGGACTATAGCAAAGTCCAATAGCCACGTATAGGATGCCACTAGGTACACTGAGTGTGTGCTAGTATAATGGCTTAGTTATAATTAGTTGGAGTGTGCAACGCAGGCAGACGTGCTGCAAATGTCTTGGCACTAGTGGGACTATAGCAAAGTCCAATAGCCACGTATAGGATGCCACTAGGTACACTGAGTGTGTGCTAGTATAATGGCTTAGTTATAATTAGTTGGAGTGTGCAACGCAGGCAGACGTGCTGCAAATGTCTTGGCACTAGTGGGACTATAGCAAAGTCCAATAGCCACGTATAGGATGCCACTAGGTACACTGAGTGTGTGCTAGTATAATGGCTTAGTTATAATTAGTTGGAGTGTGCAACGCAGGCAGACGTGCTGCAAATGTCTTGGCACTAGTGGGACTATAGCAAAGTCCAATAGCCACGTATAGGATGCCACTAGGTACACTGAGTGTGTGCTAGTATAATGGCTTAGTTATAATTAGTAGGAGTGTGCAACGCAGGCAGATGCGCTCTGCAAATGTCTTGGCACTAGTGGGACTATAGCAAAGTCCAATAGCCACGTATAGGATGCCACTAGGTACACTGAGTGTGTGCTAGTATAATGGCTTAGTTATAATTAGTTGGAGTGTGCAACGCAGGCAGATGCGCTCTGCAAATGTCTTGGCACTAGTGGGACTATAGCAAAGTCCAATAGCCACGTATAGGATGCCACTAGGTACACTGAGTGTGTGCTAGTATAATGGCTTAGTTATAATTAGTTGGAGTGTGCAACGCAGGCAGACGTGCTGCAAATGTCTTGGCACTAGTGGGACTATAGCAAAGTCCAATAGCCACGTATAGGATGCCACTAGGTACACTGAGTGTGTGCTAGTATAATGGCTTAGTTATAATTAGTTGGAGTGTGCAACGCAGGCAGACGTGCTGCAAATGTCTTTGCACTAGTGGGACTATAGCAAAGTCCAATAGCCACGTATAGGATGCCACTAGGTACACTGAGTGTGTGCTAGTATAATGGCTTAGTTATAATTAGTTGGAGTGTGCAACGCAGGCAGATGCGCTCTGCAAATGTCTTGGCACTAGTGGGACTATAGCAAAGTCCAATAGCCACGTATAGGATGCCACTAGGTACACTGAGTGTGTGCTAGTATAATGGCTTAGTTATAATTAGTTGGAGTGTGCAACGCAGGCAGACGTGCTGCAAATGTCTTGGCACTAGTGGGACTATAGCAAAGTCCAATAGCCACGTATAGGATGCCACTAGGTACACTGAGTGTTTGCTAGTATAATGGCTTAGTTATAATTAGTTGGAGTGTGCAACGCAGGCAGACGTGCTGCAAATGTCTTGGCACTAGTGGGACTATAGCAAAGTCCAATAGCCACGTATAGGATGCCACTAGGTACACTGAGTGTTTGCTAGTATAATGGCTTAGTTATAATTAGTTGGAGTGTGCAACGCAGGCAGACGTGCTGCAAATGTCTTTGCACTAGTGGGACTATAGCAAAGTCCAATAGCCACGTATAGGATGCCACTAGGTACACTGAGTGTTTGCTAGTATAATGGCTTAGTTATAATTAGTTGGAGTGTGCAACGCAGGCAGACGTGCTGCAAATGTCTTTGCACTAGTGGGACTATAGCAAAGTCCAATAGCCACGTATAGGATGCCACTAGGTACACTGAGTGTGTGCTAGTATAATGGCTTAGTTATAATTAGTTGGAGTGTGCAACGCAGGCAGATGCGCTCTGCAAATGTCTTGGCACTAGTGGGACTATAGTAAAGTCCAATAGCCACGTATAGGATGCCACTAGGTACACTGAGTGTGTGCTAGTATAATGGCTTAGTTATAATTAGTTGGAGTGTGCAACGCAGGCAGACGTGCTGCAAATGTCTTGGCACTAGTGGGACTATAGCAAAGTCCAATAGCCACGTATAGGATGCCACTAGGTACACTGAGTGTTTGCTAGTATAATGGCTTAGTTATAATTAGTTGGAGTGTGCAACGCAGGCAGACGTGCTGCAAATGTCTTTGCACTAGTGGGACTATAGCAAAGTCCAATAGCCACGTATAGGATGCCACTAGGTACACTGAGTGTGTGCTAGTATAATGGCTTAGTTATAATTAGTTGGAGTGTGCAACGCTGGCAGATGCGCTCTGCAAATGTCTTGGCACTAGTGGGACTATAGCAAAGTCCAATAGCCACGTATAGGATGCCACTAGGTACACTGAGTGTGTGCTAGTATAATGGCTTAGTTATAATTAGTTGGAGTGTGCAACGCAGGCAGATGCGTTCTGCAAATGTCTTGGCACTAGTGGGACTAAAGCAAAGTCCAATAGCCACGTATAGGATGCCACTAGGTACACTGAGTGTGTGCTAGTATAATGGCTTAGTTATAATTAGTTGGAGTGTGCAACGCAGGCAGACGTGCTGCAAATGTCTTTGCACTAGTGGGACTATAGCAAAGTCCAATAGCCACGTATAGGATGCCACTAGGTACACTGAGTGTGTGCTAGTATAATGGCTTAGTTATAATTAGTTGGAGTGTGCAACGCAGGCAGATGCGCTCTGCAAATGTCTTGGCACTAGTGGGACTATAGCAAAGTCCAATAGCCACGTATAGGATGCCACTAGGTACACTGAGTGTGTGCTAGTATAATGGCTTAGTTATAATTAGTTGGAGTGTGCAACGCAGGCAGACGTGCTGCAAATGTCTTGGCACTAGTGGGACTATAGCAAAGTCCAATAGCCACGTATAGGATGCCACTAGGTACACTGAGTGTTTGCTAGTATAATGGCTTAGTTATAATTAGTTGGAGTGTGCAACGCAGGCAGACGTGCTGCAAATGTCTTGGCACTAGTGGGACTATAGCAAAGTCCAATAGCCACGTATAGGATGCCACTAGGTACACTGAGTGTTTGCTAGTATAATGGCTTAGTTATAATTAGTTGGAGTGTGCAACGCAGGCAGACGTGCTGCAAATGTCTTTGCACTAGTGGGACTATAGCAAAGTCCAATAGCCACGTATAGGATGCCACTAGGTACACTGAGTGTGTGCTAGTATAATGGCTTAGTTATAATTAGTTGGAGTGTGCAACGCAGGCAGATGCGCTCTGCAAATGTCTTGGCACTAGTGGGACTATAGCAAAGTCCAATAGCCACGTATAGGATGCCACTAGGTACACTGAGTGTGTGCTAGTATAATGGCTTAGTTATAATTAGTTGGAGTGTGCAACGCACGCAGATGCGCTCTGCAAATGTCTTGGCACTAGTGGGACTATAGCAAAGTCCAATAGCCACGTATAGGATGCCACTAGGTACACTGAGTGTGTGCTAGTATAATGGCTTAGTTATAATTAGTTGGAGTGTGCAACGCAGGCAGACGTGCTGCAAATGTCTTGGCACTAGTGGGACTATAGCAAAGTCCAATAGCCACGTATAGGATGCCACTAGGTACACTGAGTGTTTGCTAGTATAATGGCTTAGTTATAATTAGTTGGAGTGTGCAACGCAGGCAGACGTGCTGCAAATGTCTTTGCACTAGTGGGACTATAGCAAAGTCCAATAGCCACGTATAGGATGCCACTAGGTACACTGAGTGTGTGCTAGTATAATGGCTTAGTTATAATTAGTTGGAGTGTGCAACGCAGGCAGATGCGCTCTGCAAATGTCTTGGCACTAGTGGGACTATAGCAAAGTCCAATAGCCACGTATAGGATGCCACTAGGTACACTGAGTGTGTGCTAGTATAATGGCTTAGTTATAATTAGTTGGAGTGTGCAACGCAGGCAGACGTGCTGCAAATGTCTTGGCACTAGTGGGACTATAGCAAAGTCCAATAGCCACGTATAGGATGCCACTAGGTACACTGAGTGTTTGCTAGTATAATGGCTTAGTTATAATTAGTTGGAGTGTGCAACGCAGGCAGACGTGCTGCAAATGTCTTGGCACTAGTGGGACTATAGCAAAGTCCAATAGCCACGTATAGGATGCCACTAGGTACACTGAGTGTGTGCTAGTATAATGGCTTAGTTATAATTAGTTGGAGTGTGCAACGCAGGCAGACGTGCTGCAAATGTCTTGGCACTAGTGGGACTATAGCAAAGTCCAATAGCCACGTATAGGATGCCACTAGGTACACTGAGTGTGTGCTAGTATAATGGCTTAGTTTTAATTAGTTGGAGTGTGCAACGCAGGCAGATGCGCTCTGCAAATGTCTTGGCACTAGTGGGACTATAGCAAAGTCCAATAGCCACGTATAGGATGCCACTAGGTACACTGAGTGTGTGCTAGTATAATGGCTTAGTTATAATTAGTTGGAGTGTGCAACGCAGGCAGATGCGCTCTGCAAATGTCTTGGCACTAGTGGGACTAAAGCAAAGTCCAATAGCCACGTATAGGATGCCACTAGGTACACTGAGTGTGTGCTAGTATAATGGCTTGGTTATAATTAGTTGGAGTGTGCAACGCAGGCAGACGTGCTGCAAATGTCTTTGCACTAGTGGGACTATAGCAAAGTCCAATAGCCACGTATAGGATGCCACTAGGTACACTGAGTGTGTGCTAGTATAATGGCTTAGTTATAATTAGTTGGAGTGTGCAACGCAGGCAGATGCGCTCTGCAAATATCTTGGCACTAGTGGGACTATAGCAAAGTCCAATAGCCACGTATAGGATGCCACTAGGTACACTGAGTGTGTGCTAGTATAATGGCTTAGTTATAATTAGTTGGAGTGTGCAACGCAGGCAGACGTGCTGCAAATGTCTTGGCACTAGTGGGACTATAGCAAAGTCCAATAGCCACGTATAGGATGCCACTAGGTACACTGAGTGTTTGCTAGTATAATGGCTTAGTTATAATTAGTTGGAGTGTGCAACGCAGGCAGACGTGCTGCAAATGTCTTGGCACTAGTGGGACTATAGCAAAGTCCAATAGCCACGTATAGGATGCCACTAGGTACACTGAGTGTGTGCTAGTATAATGGCTTAGTTATAATTAGTTGGAGTGTGCAACGCAGGCAGACGTGCTGCAAATGTCTTGGCACTAGTGGGACTATAGCAAAGTCCAATAGCCACGTATAGGATGCCACTAGGTACACTGAGTGTGTGCTAGTATAATGGCTTAGTTATAATTAGTTGGAGTGTGCAACGCAGGCAGACGTGCTGCAAATGTCTTGGCACTAATGGGACTATAGCAAAGTCCAATAGCCACGTATAGGATGCCACTAGGTACACTGAGTGTGTGCTAGTATAATGGCTTAGTTATAATTAGTTGGAGTGTGCAACGCAGGCAGACGTGCTGCAAATGTCTTGGCACTAGTGGGACTATAGCAAAGTCCAATAGCCACGTATAGGATGCCACTAGGTACACTGAGTGTGTGCTAGTATAGTGGCTTAGTTATAATTAGTAGGAGTGTGCAACGCAGGCAGATGCGCTCTGCAAATGTCTTGGCACTAGTGGGACTATAGCAAAGTCCAATAGCCACGTATAGGATGCCACTAGGTACACTGAGTGTGTGCTAGTATAATGGCTTAGTTATAATTAGTTGGAGTGTGCAACGCAGGCAGATGCGCTCTGCAAATGTCTTGGCACTAGTGGGACTATAGCAAAGTCCAATAGCCACGTATAGGATGCCACTAGGTACACTGAGTGTGTGCTAGTATAATGGCTTAGTTATAATTAGTTGGAGTGTGCAACGCAGGCAGACGTGCTGCAAATGTCTTGGCACTAGTGGGACTATAGCAAAGTCCAATAGCCACGTATAGGATGCCACTAGGTACACTGAGTGTGTGCTAGTATAATGGCTTAGTTATAATTAGTTGGAGTGTGCAACGCAGGCAGACGTGCTGCAAATGTCTTGGCACTAGTGGGACTATAGCAAAGTCCAATAGCCACGTATAGGATGCCACTAGGTACACTGAGTGTGTGCTAGTATAATGGCTTAGTTATAATTAGTTGGAGTGTGCAACGCAGGCAGACGTGCTGCAAATGTCTTGGCACTAGTGGGACTATAGCAAAGTCCAATAGCCACGTATAGGATGCCACTAGGTACACTGAGTGTGTGCTAGTATAATGGCTTAGTTATAATTAGTTGGAGTGTGCAACGCAGGCAGATGCGCTCTGCAAATGTCTTGGCACTAGTGGGACTATAGCAAAGTCCAATAGCCACGTATAGGATGCCACTAGGTACACTGAGTGTGTGCTAGTATAATGGCTTAGTTATAATTAGTTGGAGTGTGCAACGCAGGCAGATGCGCTCTGCAAATGTCTTGGCACTAGTGGGACTATAGCAAAGTCCAATAGCCACGTATAGGATGCCACTAGGTACACTGAGTGTGTGCTAGTATAATGGCTTAGTTATAATTAGTTGGAGTGTGCAACGCAGGCAGATGCGTTCTGCAAATGTCTTGGCACTAGTGGGACTAAAGCAAAGTCCAATAGCCACGTATAGGATGCCACTAGGTACACTGAGTGTGTGCTAGTATAATGGCTTAGTTATAATTAGTTGGAGTGTGCAACGCAGGCAGACGTGCTGCAAATGTCTTGGCACTAGTGGGACTATAGCAAAGTCCAATAGCCACGTATAGGATGCCACTAGGTACACTGAGTGTGTGCTAGTATAATGGCTTAGTTATAATTAGTTGGAGTGTGCAACGCAGGCAGATGCGCTCTGCAAATGTCTTGGCACTAGTGGGACTATAGCAAAGTCCAATAGCCACGTATAGGATGCCACTAGGTACACTGAGTGTGTGCTAGTATAATGGCTTAGTTATAATTAGTTGGAGTGTGCAACGCAGGCAGACGTGCTGCAAATGTCTTTGCACTAGTGGGACTATAGCAAAGTCCAATAGCCACGTATAGGATGCCACTAGGTACACTGAGTGTGTGCTAGTATAATGGCTTAGTTATAATTAGTTGGAGTGTGCAACGCAGGCAGACGTGCTGCAAATGTCTTTGCACTAGTGGGACTATAGCAAAGTCCAATAGCCACGTATAGGATGCCACTAGGTACACTGAGTGTGTGCTAGTATAATGGCTTAGTTATAATTAGTTGGAGTGTGCAACGCAGGCAGATGCGCTCTGCAAATGTCTTGGCACTAGTGGGACTATAGCAAAGTCCAATAGCCACGTATAGGATGCCACTAGGTACACTGAGTGTGTGCTAGTATAATGGCTTAGTTATAATTAGTTGGAGTGTGCAACGCAGGCAGACGTGCTGCAAATGTCTTGGCACTAGTGGGACTATAGCAAAGTCCAATAGCCACGTATAGGATGCCACTAGGTACACTGAGTGTTTGCTAGTATAATGGCTTAGTTATAATTAGTTGGAGTGTGCAACGCAGGCAGACGTGCTGCAAATGTCTTGGCACTAGTGGGACTATAGCAAAGTCCAATAGCCACGTATAGGATGCCACTAGGTACACTGAGTGTGTGCTAGTATAATGGCTTAGTTATAATTAGTTGGAGTGTGCAACGCAGGCAGACGTGCTGCAAATGTCTTGGCACTAGTGGGACTATAGCAAAGTCCAATAGCCACGTATAGGATGCCACTAGGTACACTGAGTGTGTGCTAGTATAATGGCTTAGTTTTAATTAGTTGGAGTGTGCAACGCAGGCAGATGCGCTCTGCAAATGTCTTGGCACTAGTGGGACTATAGCAAAGTCCAATAGCCACGTATAGGATGCCACTAGGTACACTGAGTGTGTGCTAGTATAATGGCTTAGTTATAATTAGTTGGAGTGTGCAACGCAGGCAGATGCGCTCTGCAAATGTCTTGGCACTAGTGGGACTAAAGCAAAGTCCAATAGCCACGTATAGGATGCCACTAGGTACACTGAGTGTGTGCTAGTATAATGGCTTGGTTATAATTAGTTGGAGTGTGCAACGCAGGCAGACGTGCTGCAAATGTCTTTGCACTAGTGGGACTATAGCAAAGTCCAATAGCCACGTATAGGATGCCACTAGGTACACTGAGTGTGTGCTAGTATAATGGCTTAGTTATAATTAGTTGGAGTGTGCAACGCAGGCAGATGCGCTCTGCAAATATCTTGGCACTAGTGGGACTATAGCAAAGTCCAATAGCCACGTATAGGATGCCACTAGGTACACTGAGTGTGTGCTAGTATAATGGCTTAGTTATAATTAGTTGGAGTGTGCAACGCAGGCAGACGTGCTGCAAATGTCTTGGCACTAGTGGGACTATAGCAAAGTCCAATAGCCACGTATAGGATGCCACTAGGTACACTGAGTGTTTGCTAGTATAATGGCTTAGTTATAATTAGTTGGAGTGTGCAACGCAGGCAGACGTGCTGCAAATGTCTTGGCACTAGTGGGACTATAGCAAAGTCCAATAGCCACGTATAGGATGCCACTAGGTACACTGAGTGTGTGCTAGTATAATGGCTTAGTTATAATTAGTTGGAGTGTGCAACGCAGGCAGACGTGCTGCAAATGTCTTGGCACTAGTGGGACTATAGCAAAGTCCAATAGCCACGTATAGGATGCCACTAGGTACACTGAGTGTGTGCTAGTATAATGGCTTAGTTATAATTAGTTGGAGTGTGCAACGCAGGCAGACGTGCTGCAAATGTCTTGGCACTAATGGGACTATAGCAAAGTCCAATAGCCACGTATAGGATGCCACTAGGTACACTGAGTGTGTGCTAGTATAATGGCTTAGTTATAATTAGTTGGAGTGTGCAACGCAGGCAGACGTGCTGCAAATGTCTTGGCACTAGTGGGACTATAGCAAAGTCCAATAGCCACGTATAGGATGCCACTAGGTACACTGAGTGTGTGCTAGTATAGTGGCTTAGTTATAATTAGTAGGAGTGTGCAACGCAGGCAGATGCGCTCTGCAAATGTCTTGGCACTAGTGGGACTATAGCAAAGTCCAATAGCCACGTATAGGATGCCACTAGGTACACTGAGTGTGTGCTAGTATAATGGCTTAGTTATAATTAGTTGGAGTGTGCAACGCAGGCAGATGCGCTCTGCAAATGTCTTGGCACTAGTGGGACTATAGCAAAGTCCAATAGCCACGTATAGGATGCCACTAGGTACACTGAGTGTGTGCTAGTATAATGGCTTAGTTATAATTAGTTGGAGTGTGCAACGCAGGCAGACGTGCTGCAAATGTCTTGGCACTAGTGGGACTATAGCAAAGTCCAATAGCCACGTATAGGATGCCACTAGGTACACTGAGTGTGTGCTAGTATAATGGCTTAGTTATAATTAGTTGGAGTGTGCAACGCAGGCAGACGTGCTGCAAATGTCTTGGCACTAGTGGGACTATAGCAAAGTCCAATAGCCACGTATAGGATGCCACTAGGTACACTGAGTGTGTGCTAGTATAATGGCTTAGTTATAATTAGTTGGAGTGTGCAACGCAGGCAGACGTGCTGCAAATGTCTTGGCACTAGTGGGACTATAGCAAAGTCCAATAGCCACGTATAGGATGCCACTAGGTACACTGAGTGTGTGCTAGTATAATGGCTTAGTTATAATTAGTTGGAGTGTGCAACGCAGGCAGATGCGCTCTGCAAATGTCTTGGCACTAGTGGGACTATAGCAAAGTCCAATAGCCACGTATAGGATGCCACTAGGTACACTGAGTGTGTGCTAGTATAATGGCTTAGTTATAATTAGTTGGAGTGTGCAACGCAGGCAGATGCGCTCTGCAAATGTCTTGGCACTAGTGGGACTATAGCAAAGTCCAATAGCCACGTATAGGATGCCACTAGGTACACTGAGTGTGTGCTAGTATAATGGCTTAGTTATAATTAGTTGGAGTGTGCAACGCAGGCAGATGCGTTCTGCAAATGTCTTGGCACTAGTGGGACTAAAGCAAAGTCCAATAGCCACGTATAGGATGCCACTAGGTACACTGAGTGTGTGCTAGTATAATGGCTTAGTTATAATTAGTTGGAGTGTGCAACGCAGGCAGACGTGCTGCAAATGTCTTGGCACTAGTGGGACTATAGCAAAGTCCAATAGCCACGTATAGGATGCCACTAGGTACACTGAGTGTGTGCTAGTATAATGGCTTAGTTATAATTAGTTGGAGTGTGCAACGCAGGCAGATGCGCTCTGCAAATGTCTTGGCACTAGTGGGACTATAGCAAAGTCCAATAGCCACGTATAGGATGCCACTAGGTACACTGAGTGTGTGCTAGTATAATGGCTTAGTTATAATTAGTTGGAGTGTGCAACGCAGGCAGATGCGTTCTGCAAATGTCTTGGCACTAGTGGGACTAAAGCAAAGTCCAATAGCCACGTATAGGATGCCACTAGGTACACTGAGTGTGTGCTAGTATAATGGCTTAGTTATAATTAGTTGGAGTGTGCAACGCAGGCAGACGTGCTGCAAATGTCTTTGCACTAGTGGGACTATAGCAAAGTCCAATAGCCACGTATAGGATGCCACTAGGTACACTGAGTGTGTGCTAGTATAATGGCTTAGTTATAATTAGTTGGAGTGTGCAACGCAGGCAGATGCGCTCTGCAAATGTCTTGGCACTAGTGGGACTATAGCAAAGTCCAATAGCCACGTATAGGATGCCACTAGGTACACTGAGTGTGTGCTAGTATAATGGCTTAGTTATAATTAGTTGGAGTGTGCAACGCAGGCAGACGTGCTGCAAATGTCTTGGCACTAGTGGGACTATAGCAAAGTCCAATAGCCACGTATAGGATGCCACTAGGTACACTGAGTGTTTGCTAGTATAATGGCTTAGTTATAATTAGTTGGAGTGTGCAACGCAGGCAGACGTGCTGCAAATGTCTTGGCACTAGTGGGACTATAGCAAAGTCCAATAGCCACGTATAGGATGCCACTAGGTACACTGAGTGTTTGCTAGTATAATGGCTTAGTTATAATTAGTTGGAGTGTGCAACGCAGGCAGACGTGCTGCAAATGTCTTTGCACTAGTGGGACTATAGCAAAGTCCAATAGCCACGTATAGGATGCCACTAGGTACACTGAGTGTGTGCTAGTATAATGGCTTAGTTATAATTAGTTGGAGTGTGCAACGCAGGCAGATGCGCTCTGCAAATGTCTTGGCACTAGTGGGACTATAGCAAAGTCCAATAGCCACGTATAGGATGCCACTAGGTACACTGAGTGTGTGCTAGTATAATGGCTTAGTTATAATTAGTTGGAGTGTGCAACGCAGGCAGATGCGCTCTGCAAATGTCTTGGCACTAGTGGGACTATAGCAAAGTCCAATAGCCACGTATAGGATGCCACTAGGTACACTGAGTGTGTGCTAGTATAATGGCTTAGTTATAATTAGTTGGAGTGTGCAACGCAGGCAGACGTGCTGCAAATGTCTTGGCACTAGTGGGACTATAGCAAAGTCCAATAGCCACGTATAGGATGCCACTAGGTACACTGAGTGTTTGCTAGTATAATGGCTTAGTTATAATTAGTTGGAGTGTGCAACGCAGGCAGACGTGCTGCAAATGTCTTTGCACTAGTGGGACTATAGCAAAGTCCAATAGCCACGTATAGGATGCCACTAGGTACACTGAGTGTGTGCTAGTATAATGGCTTAGTTATAATTAGTTGGAGTGTGCAACGCAGGCAGATGCGCTCTGCAAATGTCTTGGCACTAGTGGGACTATAGCAAAGTCCAATAGCCACGTATAGGATGCCACTAGGTACACTGAGTGTGTGCTAGTATAATGGCTTAGTTATAATTAGTTGGAGTGTGCAACGCAGGCAGACGTGCTGCAAATGTCTTGGCACTAGTGGGACTATAGCAAAGTCCAATAGCCACGTATAGGATGCCACTAGGTACACTGAGTGTTTGCTAGTATAATGGCTTAGTTATAATTAGTTGGAGTGTGCAACGCAGGCAGACGTGCTGCAAATGTCTTTGCACTAGTGGGACTATAGCAAAGTCCAATAGCCACGTATAGGATGCCACTAGGTACACTGAGTGTGTGCTAGTATAATGGCTTAGTTATAATTAGTTGGAGTGTGCAACGCTGGCAGATGCGCTCTGCAAATGTCTTGGCACTAGTGGGACTATAGCAAAGTCCAATAGCCACGTATAGGATGCCACTAGGTACACTGAGTGTGTGCTAGTATAATGGCTTAGTTATAATTAGTTGGAGTGTGCAACGCAGGCAGATGCGTTCTGCAAATGTCTTGGCACTAGTGGGACTAAAGCAAAGTCCAATAGCCACGTATAGGATGCCACTAGGTACACTGAGTGTGTGCTAGTATAATGGCTTAGTTATAATTAGTTGGAGTGTGCAACGCAGGCAGACGTGCTGCAAATGTCTTTGCACTAGTGGGACTATAGCAAAGTCCAATAGCCACGTATAGGATGCCACTAGGTACACTGAGTGTGTGCTAGTATAATGGCTTAGTTATAATTAGTTGGAGTGTGCAACGCAGGCAGATGCGCTCTGCAAATGTCTTGGCACTAGTGGGACTATAGCAAAGTCCAATAGCCACGTATAGGATGCCACTAGGTACACTGAGTGTGTGCTAGTATAATGGCTTAGTTATAATTAGTTGGAGTGTGCAACGCAGGCAGACGTGCTGCAAATGTCTTGGCACTAGTGGGACTATAGCAAAGTCCAATAGCCACGTATAGGATGCCACTAGGTACACTGAGTGTTTGCTAGTATAATGGCTTAGTTATAATTAGTTGGAGTGTGCAACGCAGGCAGACGTGCTGCAAATGTCTTGGCACTAGTGGGACTATAGCAAAGTCCAATAGCCACGTATAGGATGCCACTAGGTACACTGAGTGTTTGCTAGTATAATGGCTTAGTTATAATTAGTTGGAGTGTGCAACGCAGGCAGACGTGCTGCAAATGTCTTTGCACTAGTGGGACTATAGCAAAGTCCAATAGCCACGTATAGGATGCCACTAGGTACACTGAGTGTGTGCTAGTATAATGGCTTAGTTATAATTAGTTGGAGTGTGCAACGCAGGCAGATGCGCTCTGCAAATGTCTTGGCACTAGTGGGACTATAGCAAAGTCCAATAGCCACGTATAGGATGCCACTAGGTACACTGAGTGTGTGCTAGTATAATGGCTTAGTTATAATTAGTTGGAGTGTGCAACGCACGCAGATGCGCTCTGCAAATGTCTTGGCACTAGTGGGACTATAGCAAAGTCCAATAGCCACGTATAGGATGCCACTAGGTACACTGAGTGTGTACTAGTATAATGGCTTAGTTATAATTAGTTGGAGTGTGCAACGCAGGCAGACGTGCTGCAAATGTCTTGGCACTAGTGGGACTATAGCAAAGTCCAATAGCCACGTATAGGATGCCACTAGGTACACTGAGTGTTTGCTAGTATAATGGCTTAGTTATAATTAGTTGGAGTGTGCAACGCAGGCAGACGTGCTGCAAATGTCTTTGCACTAGTGGGACTATAGCAAAGTCCAATAGCCACGTATAGGATGCCACTAGGTACACTGAGTGTGTGCTAGTATAATGGCTTAGTTATAATTAGTTGGAGTGTGCAACGCAGGCAGATGCGCTCTGCAAATGTCTTGGCACTAGTGGGACTATAGCAAAGTCCAATAGCCACGTATAGGATGCCACTAGGTACACTGAGTGTGTGCTAGTATAATGGCTTAGTTATAATTAGTTGGAGTGTGCAACGCAGGCAGACGTGCTGCAAATGTCTTGGCACTAGTGGGACTATAGCAAAGTCCAATAGCCACGTATAGGATGCCACTAGGTACACTGAGTGTTTGCTAGTATAATGGCTTAGTTATAATTAGTTGGAGTGTGCAACGCAGGCAGACGTGCTGCAAATGTCTTGGCACTAGTGGGACTATAGCAAAGTCCAATAGCCACGTATAGGATGCCACTAGGTACACTGAGTGTGTGCTAGTATAATGGCTTAGTTATAATTAGTTGGAGTGTGCAACGCAGGCAGACGTGCTGCAAATGTCTTGGCACTAGTGGGACTATAGCAAAGTCCAATAGCCACGTATAGGATGCCACTAGGTACACTGAGTGTGTGCTAGTATAATGGCTTAGTTTTAATTAGTTGGAGTGTGCAACGCAGGCAGATGCGCTCTGCAAATGTCTTGGCACTACTGGGACTATAGCAAAGTCCAATAGCCACGTATAGGATGCTACTAGGTACACTGAGTGTGTGCTAGTATAATGGCTTAGTTATAATTAGTTGGAGTGTGCAACGCAGGCAGATGCGCTCTGCAAATGTCTTGGCACTAGTGGGACTAAAGCAAAGTCCAATAGCCACGTATAGGATGCCACTAGGTACACTGAGTGTGTGCTAGTATAATGGCTTAGTTATAATTAGTTGGAGTGTGCAACGCAGGCAGACGTGCTGCAAATGTCTTTGCACTAGTGGGACTATAGCAAAGTCCAATAGCCACGTATAGGATGCCACTAGGTACACTGAGTGTGTGCTAGTATAATGGCTTAGTTATAATTAGTTGGAGTGTGCAACGCAGGCAGATGCGCTCTGCAAATATCTTGGCACTAGTGGGACTATAGCAAAGTCCAATAGCCACGTATAGGATGCCACTAGGTACACTGAGTGTGTGCTAGTATAATGGCTTAGTTATAATTAGTTGGAGTGTGCAACGCAGGCAGACGTGCTGCAAATGTCTTGGCACTAGTGGGACTATAGCAAAGTCCAATAGCCACGTATAGGATGCCACTAGGTACACTGAGTGTTTGCTAGTATAATGGCTTAGTTATAATTAGTTGGAGTGTGCAACGCAGGCAGACGTGCTGCAAATGTCTTGGCACTAGTGGGACTATAGCAAAGTCCAATAGCCACGTATAGGATGCCACTAGGTACACTGAGTGTGTGCTAGTATAATGGCTTAGTTATAATTAGTTGGAGTGTGCAACGCAGGCAGACGTGCTGCAAATGTCTTGGCACTAGTGGGACTATAGCAAAGTCCAATAGCCACGTATAGGATGCCACTAGGTACACTGAGTGTGTGCTAGTATAATGGCTTAGTTATAATTAGTTGGAGTGTGCAACGCAGGCAGACGTGCTGCAAATGTCTTGGCACTAGTGGGACTATAGCAAAGTCCAATAGCCACGTATAGGATGCCACTAGGTACACTGAGTGTGTGCTAGTATAATGGCTTAGTTATAATTAGTTGGAGTGTGCAACGCAGGCAGACGTGCTGCAAATGTCTTGGCACTAGTGGGACTATAGCAAAGTCCAATAGCCACGTATAGGATGCCACTAGGTACACTGAGTGTTTGCTAGTAAAATTGCTTAGTTTAAAAAAGTTGTAGTGTGCAATGCAGGCAGACGTGCTCTGCAAATGTCTTTGCACTAGTGGGACTATAGCAAAGTCCAATAGCCACGTATAGGATGCCACTAGGTACACTGAGTGTGTGCTAGTAAAATTGCTTAGTTTAAAAAAGTTGTAGTGTGCAATGCAGGCAGACGTGCTCTGCAAATGTCTTTGCACTAGTGGGACTATAGCAAAGTCCAATAGCCACGTATAGGATGCCACTAGGTACACTGAATGTTTGCTAGTATAATGGCTTACTTAGAATGAGTTGGAGTGTGCAGAGGACAAGAGGGTACAGTGGCAGGATTGTGGTGCTCTGGGTAGAGGAATGGAAGCCTGCCTTTCTATTCCCTCCTAATGGTGAAATGCAGGGAGGAAATCCCTGACCTGGGCTACACAGACGCTGTTGCTGTTTGCAGGACCTGTCACTTATGGCTCTCTGACCCTGCCGCTTTGAGCCCTTAAAAGGACTGCTAGAATGTGCTCTCCCTAAGCTGTCTAACGCTGTGTATGCAGCGCATACAGCTGTTTCGGCTATAGGACTCAGGAGGACGGAGCTGCGACACTGATGTCTGACACCAAAGACGCAGAAGGCAGATAATGGCGTTCGTGAAGAAAATGTCCGGTTTTATAATGCAGGGACATGTGACATGCAGATCCTATCACACATGCCGTTGCTTCTCTGGCTCAAAGTCCACTTAGGTGTGTGTGTGTCTGTGATTGGCTGACATGCTGGCCCGCCCCACAAGACGCGCGCGCTTAGGGAAGGAAGACAAGAAAAAAAAAAATGGCGATCGCCATTATAGAAACAGCAGTGATCTGAAGGCGCTGTTCACGCATACTATACACTGAAATGTGATAATAGTTTGATTCACAGAGTGACTTACACTATTACAGCAGAAACCAAGCTAGGATTTAGCTGTTTTTTGGCTGCTAGAACCGTTCTCGAACGTTTCTAGAACTATCGAGCTTTTGCAAAAAGCTCGAGTTCTAGTTCGATCTAGAACATGCCCCAAAATCACTCGAGCCGCGAACTGGAGAACCACGAACCACGAACCGCGCTCAACTCTATTCGACACAGTAATAATGAAAATAAGTGCTTGATGAAAAAGAAAATGTATTTTGATTTATTATTTCATATACAGGCATGTGTTCATATGTGACAAGCCAACGCTTTGACTTTTTGTGGTTCTTTTACAAGATATTAGGGCTATACAATAAAAAGAAATAGTGAATGAACAATACGTAAATGTGAGCACAGTTTCAACACTAATTAATAAGGAAAAATAATACTACACAATCACAAAATACAATTTCAGAACACTTCACTGTATAAATGTGCCAAAAATAAACAAAAGAACATAAAGATAGTAGATATAAATATACTCTTCATCATCCTGAAGAGTCTGTGGGAAATATAATGAACAACATGAGTAAAACGTCCATAGAGTCCTGTTCAAGGCAGGACTTCTCAGATTTCTGTATCTGGGTGACCCCACAACCATGATTTGGCTTGGGATCATGACGGAGACCTTCTACCCAATGCAATCGCATTGTGTTAATCGGAGCAGAGAGAGACCCCCCTCCCTTTACAAGTGGATTGAAGCTGATGTCACTATTGACAGTGGCATCAGAGGGGTTAATCACATGCAATCAGTGTAAACACCGATCATGGGTGTTAAAGCATGTGTCAGTTATAATATATAGCTGACATCTGCTGATCATCTCACCAGCGCTGCACATGACCCGGCGAGACCTTACATGTACTGTGGTTTGCGGGAATGCGCCTCCTGCAGCGCCGTGTACATGTGCGGCAGATGTGGTGAAGGCGTTAAGGTTTGCAAGATGAACTCGCAATGAGGGATTGCTTGGTCATCCATGTTTCTCTTTAACATCAATTTACACATTACCTCTTAGGCCCCCTTCACACGTCCGTGAAAAAACACGCACGTGTGTTACGTCCGTTTCTCGGGTCCGTTTTCCATTTTTGTGTCCTTTTTTTGTGTCTGTGTGCCATCTGTGTGAATGCTGTATGCTAGCCGTGTGTGCGTGTTGGTTGTCCGTTTATGCGTGAGAGAAATAACTGACATGTGTATGTGTTGTCCGTGTGAATTTATGCGTGTTTGTGATGCACAATGTCGTAGATACATACCCGCTGACAGCAGACAGAGTTGCGTGTAGAGAATGAACTGGGGTGAACTTCACCCGACTTCATTGTCATACCGCGGCTCTGTCTGTGTCGCATCCTGATTAGCGGTCACCCGTGAAGGACTCACCGGTGACCGCTAATCACCAGAGTGACTGAATGGAGTACCCCTCTCCCATACTCACCGTTCCCCGACCACCGGCGCGGCGCTGCACGGCTGTTCTCTAAACTCCGGCGGCTTTTCCTCTTTTGAAAAAGCCGGCCGCTCATTAAACAATCTCGTATTCCCTGCTTTCCCTGCCCACCGGCGCCTATGATTGGTTGCAGTTAGACACGCCCCCACGCTGATTGACAGCTGTCTCACTACAACCAATCACATCCGCCGGGGGGCCGGACTATACTGTGCAGTTAAAAAAATAAATAAATAATTAAAAAAAAACGAACCAGCTGAAGGCTGGTATTGTCAGGATGAGGATCTCCACGTTATGGGGAGCCCCCCAGCCTAACAATAACAGCAAATAACGCACGTGTGCCCTCAAACATAGATTAACATTGGTGCACGTTTGGCCGTGTCTCCAGGATGTACGGAAATGGACCAAACACGCACGTGTTTCACGGACGTGTGAAGGGGGCCTTAGAAAGATTTCACACAACATGACCCAAACTTACAGTACTTTCGAATATATTGCTGGCACTAAAAATATTGTGGCATGGAAAATCTACTAAGAAATATTAGCTGTGTTTCAGGTTATAGGTAATTATTTGACATTGTGCATTAATATTTCTTATTAAACTGTTTTTTAATTTTCTTTTAATGACTCACATACCACTATCACCAAAGTTTTGAAGTCTTGTATTGTCATTTTGAAAATTATAATCAGCTACTATAACAATCAGGCAGCTCAACTTGTCGTCTACTTTCAGCCTTTGTGATAGTCCGTTCCCCTACAGATAGAACCTTCCAGGTTTTACTGTTTAATCCTTATAAAAGGATTTGGACTTTGCTTCCGGGCTCCTAGGCTGCTTCTGTTGCATTGCTCCAGCACAATCTCCATGCAGCTGCTGATCCTGCAATGATACTCCATAATCTCCAATTGTGGACTTCCGGCACTGTCAGGAAGTTGCTGTTTATTTGCTCATAGTATATGATGCATACAACTAATTGTTACAGACAAATGGCTTATGGTTTTTTTTATATGGTTTGGACTTTTTGGTGTCTTGCTTAGTGTATGTTCATTAGTATTATAAAATGTTGTATGTACAGTGGAACCTCGGTTTACGGATAACTTGGTGTACGAGTATTTCGCTATATAAGTAAAACTTGCTGTAAATTTTTAACTCAGTTTACGAGCAAGCTTTGCTGTACGAGCAAATACTCATCGCACACACTTCCGGTTCCGTACTTTAACCGCGCTCTGACCTGCTCTTGCAGTCCGCACAAACACACACAAACACACAAACACATATTATGCTCACCTTACCTTCCATTCCATCGCCGGCCTCATGGTTCTTGTAGTTCACCGGTACAGGATGTGTATCGGGTAATCATTGCGACGATGGAGGAACTTCCGCTGTCAGCTGCTACTCAAAGGCAGCGCACTGTCCAATCAGAGGCAATCGGCTCCTGCTTTTGACGTCAGCGCTTCTGCAGTGGAAGCTCCGGCATCGGTAAGGTGAGCATAATATGTGTGTGTGTGTGTGTGTTTGTGCGTGTTTATAATGGCACAATCGGGGACCAGGATGGGACATTGAACAAGTTGTGGAACGAATTGTCTGAGCTTCCATTATTTCCTATGGGAAATTTTGCTTTTCTAGACGAGTAACTTGGTTTACAAGTTCACTTCCAGAACGGATTGTTCTCATAAACCAAGGTTCCACTTGTACATTTATTTCACAGAAACAAGTTTCTGAAAAAAAAATTCTGGATGTGTATGAGACTTGCTCTCTAAAAACTTGTATATGATTCTTTTTACAATAAAGTATTTTTTTTCCCCTAAAACTTAGATTTGTCTTCTAATAAAAGCACACCAAGAAAGGAGACAGCAAAATTCCCTAAGAGTATAGTATCCTCTTGAAAACACACCATTCACCATGAGTGATTAGTATTGTAAATTCCCAAAGAAGTCCTTAAGAGGGTTATCAGCAACTTTAGAGTAAACATATGTCACCCCAGTCTGATGTATTAGGACAATATGGTGGACATAAGGAAACTTGTGTGAACTTTAGTGCCAAATAGACAATGCCAGGGGAGCCCTTGGGCATACCTTGCCAGGTTCAGCAACAGGTCACAATTACATTATACTATATAAAGGTTCAGATGTATGTTATGTAATAGTACAGGTTGTCTATTTTGTACTAAAATTTTTCTATTCTGTCCTATAGGAAATTTGGAATTACAAACTGGATACATGAATATTTCTCTTATTTCTTTCTAATTTATTGACAGATATGAAAAGAAATAAAGAAACTTATTGCATTTGGTATTTTTTGTAGTTTCCTTTATTTATATCGCACAGGATAGTTCCATGTTTAGAAGGCTCCCACAAATCTAGTTTGTTCATGAAGTATTGTACGTTCATGAAATAAATGATCTGTACAAGACCTGTATTTAACACAAACCCAATTGGATCTACACTTGTCTTATTTTGGACATATCATGAGGCCTAATTTTTCTTAACTGATAATAAGAGAAAGGAAAATGGAGTGACCAGCATCAAGAAAAGTAGACTAATAACAAAAATACAATTGAATGCCTTGAAAGAATATGAAGTAGGATGCAGTCACATGGCTGGATACCGCTTCCTAGAATCACATAGCAATGTTCGAGCTGGCTTGCGGCTCTCCTGATCCGAGCATGATAGCGGCATAGAAATACATGGTGTCAGCAAAGCCTACAGCTAGTCCGAGCATTGCAATGTGAACCTCGGACAAATTAAACAGCCATGTGGTCATGATTCCTCTGTGCGGAGCATTTTGCCATTTTGCATACTGGTGATGCTCTGCCGCGCCTTCCTGAACTATAGAGCCGGCAGTGACATGTTTCCTTTGTGCAGAGCATTTTGCATTTGGAGATGCTGTGCTGTTTCTTTGAACACTATTACTTACAGCAAGATGGGCTGCAGTGTGTACATCGCCCTGGCCAAAAACTAGTACTCTAGCAGGATACAGCTAAACCCCAACCAAAGTGGAAGCGTTACAGGTGCAGGAGGAGCAAATCAGACACACACCTCCATGGAACGGAGGAGGGCGATTGCTAGATGATAAAACTGCACACTAGTGGCTTGCATAGAGCGCTGTTCACATATGCAGATAACACAGTCACAAACCCGCAGCCTATTAGGTGACGCCCATACTATTAGATCAGGCGGGCTGCCAAGCCATACCCCACCGTGTATCATGCACGGATAGACACTCTAGAGTGCAAGGCCCAACAGAAAGGGGCCTGGCTGTATCCTGTCCAAAAAAATAATAAATATGAGGTTTTTGTTGGTATTTATGGCCATAAAAACGTAAGCCTACAATATGCATATGTGAACAGCGTGCATATGTGAACAGCGCTCTATGCAAGCCCTTCTAAAATCATGTAAAACACCGCAAGGTGACTCCAAGCGGAGTCTCCCTTTTTTCCAAAAATTGGGCCTCACACACACCCACCCCTTCAGTGGCAACACTTGTGCCCCAGTTGTACACTTCACAGGTAGATTAGCATCAAGCACATTCAAAAATACGCCATTCTTAACCGTCCCCAGGATGACACCGGGGTAGGTAGCAAAGTCTTTGCTGATCCCAGCTCTGTTCATCTTTGATCATTTTTAAAAACAATGTAAGCAAGGGATACTCCAAGTGGAGGCTCCCTTTTTTTTCCCAAAAATTGGGCCCCACACACACCCACCCCTTCAGTGGCAGCAGTTGTGCCCCAGTTGTACACTTCACAGGTAGATTTGCATCAAGCACATTCAAAAATACGCCATTCTTAACCGTCCCCAGGAAGACACCGGGGTAGGTAGCAAAGTCTTTGCTGAACCATGACTTGTTCATCTTGGCTCCTTTTTAAAAACAAGGCAAGCAAGGGTTACTCCAAGCAGAGTCTCCCTTTTTTCCAAAAATTGGGCCACACACACACCCCTTCAGTGGCAGCACTTGTGCCTCAGTTGTACACTTCACAGGTAGATCTGCATCAAGCACATTCAAAAATATGCCATTCTTAACCGTCCCCAAGATGACACCGAGGTAGGTAGCAAAGTCTTTGCTGAACCATGACTTGTTCATCTTGGCTCCTTTTTAAAAACACGGCAAGCAAGGGTTACTCCAAGCGGAGTCTCCCTTTTTTTTCCAAAATTTGGGCCCCACACACACCCACCCCTTCAGTTGCAGCAGTTGTGCCCCAGTTGTACACTTCACAGGTAGATTTGCATCAAGCACATTCAAAAATACGCCATTCTTAACCGTCCCCAGGATGACACCGGGGTAGGTAGCAAAGTCTTCGCTGAACCATGACTTGTTCATCTTGGCTCCTTTTTAAAAACACGGCAAGCAAGGGTTACTCCAAGCGGAGTCTCCCTTTTTTCCAAAAATTGGGCCACACAGACACTCACCCCTTCAGTGGCAGCACTTGTGCCTTAGTTGTACATTTCACAGGTAGATTTGCATCAAGCACATTCAAAAATACGCCATAAATAAACGTCCCCAGCATGACACCGGGGTAGGTAGCAAAGTCTTTCCTGATCCCAGCTCTGTTCATCTTGGATCATTTTTAAAAACAATGTAAGCAAGGGTTACTCCAAGTGGAGTCTCCCTTTTTTTCAAAAAATTGGGCCCCACACACACCCACTCCTTCAGTGGCATCACTTGTGCCCCAGTTGTACACTTCAAAGGTAGATTTGCATCAAGCACATTCAAAAATACGCCATTCTTAACCGTCCCCAGGATGACACCGGGGTAGGTAGCAAAGTCTTTCCTGATCCCAGCTCTGTTCATCTTGGATCATTTTTAAAAACAATGTAAGCAAGGGTTACTCCAAGTGTAGTTTCCCTTTTTTTCCAAAAATTGGGCCCCACACACACCCACCCCTTCAGTGGCAGCAGTTGTGCCCCAGTTGTACACTTCACAGGTAGATTTGCATCAAGCACATTCAAAAATACTCCATTCTTAACCGTCCCCAGGATGACACCGGGGTAGGTAGCAAAGTCTTCGCTGAACCATGACTTGTTCATCTTGGCTCCTTTTTAAAAACACGGCAAGCAAGGGTTACTCCAAGCGGAGTCTCCCTTTTTTCCAAAAATTGGGCCACACAGACACTCACCCCTTCAGTGGCAGCACTTGTGCCTTAGTTGTACATTTCACAGGTAGATTTGCATCAAGCACATTCAAAAATATGCCATAATTAACCGTCCCCAGCATGACACCGGGGTAGGTAGCAAAGTCTTTCCTGATCCCAGCTCTGTTCATCTTGGATCATTTTTAAAAACAATGTAAGCAAGGGTTACTCCAAGTGGAGTCTCCCTTTTTTTCAAAAAATTGGGCCCCACACACACCCACTCCTTCAGTGGCATCACTTGTGCCCCAGTTGTACACTTCAAAGGTAGATTTGCATCAAGCACATTCAAAAATACGCCATTCTTAACCGTCCCCAGGATGACACCGGGGTAGGTAGCAAAGTCTTTCCTGATCCCAGCTCTGTTCATCTTGGATCATTTTTAAAAACAATGTAAGCAAGGGTTACTCCAAGTGTAGTTTCCCTTTTTTTCCAAAAATTGGGCCCCACACACACCCACCCCTTCAGTGGCAGCAGTTGTGCCCCAGTTGTACACTTCACAGGTAGATTTGCATCAAGCACATTCAAAAATACTCCATTCTTAACCGTCCCCAGGATGACACCGGGGTAGGTAGCAAAGTCTTCGCTGAACCATGACTTGTTCATCTTGGCTCCTTTTTAAAAACACGGCAAGCAAGGGTTACTCCAAGCGGAGTCTCCCTTTTTTCCAAAAATTGGGCCACACAGACACTCACCCCTTCAGTGGCAGCACTTGTGCCTTAGTTGTACATTTCACAGGTAGATTTGCATCAAGCACATTCAAAAATATGCCATAATTAACCGTCCCCAGCATGACACCGGGGTATGTAGCAAAGTCTTTCCTGATCCCAGCTCTGTTCATCTTGGATCATTTTTAAAAACAATATAAGCAAGGGTTACTCCAAGTGGAGTCTCCCTTTTTTTCAAAAAATTGGGCCCCACACACACCCACTCCTTCAGTGGCATCACTTGTGCCCCAGTTGTACACTTCAAAGGTAGATTTGCATCAAGCACATTCAAAAATACGCCATTCTTAACCGTCCCCAGGATGACACCGGGGTAGGTAGCAAAGTCTTTCCTGATCCCAGCTCTGTTCATCTTGGATCATTTTTAAAAACAATGTAAGCAAGGGTTACTCCAAGTGTAGTTTCCCTTTTTTTCCAAAAATTGGGCCCCACACACACCCACCCCTTCAGTGGCAGCAGTTGTGCCCCAGTTGTACACTTCACAGGTAGATTTGCATCAAGCACATTCAAAAATACTCCATTCTTAACCGTCCCCAGGATGACACCGGGGTAGGTAGCAAAGTCTTTCCTGATCCCAGCTCTTGTCATCTTGGATCATTTTTAAAAACAATGTAAGCAAGGGTTACTCCAAGTGTAGTCTCCCTTTTTTTCCAAAAATTGGGCCCCACACACACCCACCCTGTTACGGGGGGCTGTCTGATAATAAAACCTAAAGGAATGTCAGACAGTCAGGGTCCACCGTGCAAGGACTCTGCTGCAAACTATGGCAGAGGATAAGCGGTATATAAGTGTGCCATTGTAAAAAATAATAGCACAAGTGCAGAGTGCAATACCTCTGTTAAATTCACAGAGGAATATAATTAGAAAATAAAGCAATTCCTCCCTTACTTGGAGGGTGTGTGGAATGGTCTGTGTTAAAAATCACAGAGACAAAAGCAGTGAGTGTGAAATGGCACCTACCTAGGTCCATTCCTCTAGTGGTGCCAGGAGACGGACAGCAGCGTAAGCCGCACAAAGCTCCTACCTGCGTTCGCTCCACTAGTGTGCGAGGACACGAACCACTAGATATGGCACCTACCTAGGTCCGCTCTTCTAGTGGTGCAAAAGAGACGGACAGCAGCATAAGCCGCACAAAGCTCCTACCTCTGATCGCTCCCCTAGTGTGCGAGGATACGAACAACTGCCGGACGCAGTATAAGGAACGTTACCCTAGCGGCAACGTCCACCTACGTGTAGAATCACAAGGCCCAGCCAGACCATGTGCCTCAGGCACCTGCTTTTGTCCGCTCCACTAAGTGGTAAGGATACGGACTGCAGCCGAAGCTGTAAGGTATAAGAACGCTACCCTGCCGGTAGTGCTCACCAAACATAGACAGAGAGATGCCTAGAGGGATGTGCACAGGGCGTCTACACTCATGCATGAACCAAGAGGACTGAGCGCCGAGCGGCGTGCGTCAGGGTCTTATATAAACTCTGTGCCTCATCCAAGATGGAGGACACCAGAGCCAATCCGCTGCCAGAATGACAGCAATGACGTCACGCTGGCCTATCACCGAGCAAAGCGTCACAAGCACATGACCAGCGACCAATCGGCATAGAAGGTGTCAGAGACATGTGACCACGTGTCACAAGCACATGACCAGTGGCCAATCAGCTTAGAAGGTGTCAGAGACATGTGACCTTGTGTCAGCGATGATGTCACCCGCACATGTGCAATGGCTCCAAGATAGGACTTAGTCTCCAGCGCTTGCACATGTGCAGTAGCAAGAAATCCGGACATAGTCTCCAGAGCCACAGCAACCATAACAGTACCTCCCCCTCAAGGGCCCCCCTCCCGGCAACGCAGGTAATCGGCAACCATGTCTGGAGCATGGACAGCCTCCTCAGGCTCCCAAGAGCGATGTTCTGGGCCATAGCCCTCCCAATCTATCAAGAAGAACCTGCGCCCTCTAACCATCTTAGAATTAACTAAGGCTCGTACCTCATAGCTAGAGCGAGAGGAATCAGAGGCAGGAGAGTGCACTTCACGAGCGTGAGGTAAAATAGCCAGCTTCAGCAGTGAAACATGGAATTTGTCATGGATCCTAAGATGGATGGGTAACTTCAATTGGTAGACTACAGAATTTACCTGTCGAAGAACCTCATAAGGACCCAGGAAGCGAGGAGCAAATTTGACGGAGCTCACTCTAAGCTTCACGTGTTTTGCAGAGAGCCACACAAAATCTCCTGGAGAAAAGACAGGAGCCGGGCGACGAAACCGATCGGACACCGTCTTCATACGGTCCTTAGCTGCTTGGATCGACTCTTGAGTCCGATCCCAAACCTCTCTGGCATTAGTTGCCCAGTAGGCCACAAGAGGAGAAGGTGGAGAAGCGGGAAACGGTACCGGTACCCTAGGGTGTTGCCCATTATTGAGTACGAATGGTGTCTGCCCAGTGGCCTCAGCCAGCGAATTGTTAAGTGCAAATTCTGCCCAGGGTAGGAGGGAGGACCAGTTATCGTGGTTCTCAGCAACAAAGTGTCGAAGGTATATAATCATGGATTGATTGGTACGCTCAACCAAACCATTGGTCTCCGGATGGTATGCCGAAGAGAGATTCAACTCAATTTGCAGAAGGCTACAAAGATCTCACCAGAAACGGGAAGCAAATTGCGGGCCTCTATCACAAATGATACGATCTGGCATCCCGTGAAGCCTAAAGACATGCTTGAGGAATAGTTTGGCTAGTACCCTGGAAGACAGAATTCTCGATAATGGTACGAGATGAACCATCTGGGTGAAATGGTCCATAATGACCCATACAAATCTATGTCCCTGTGAACACGGAAGATCACCCACAAAGTCCATGCCTACCACCTCCCATGGTCTATCTGGCACTGGTAAAGGATGCAAGAGCCCAGCCGGTCTCTGCCGTAATGGACGGTTGCGAGCACACGAGTAGCAGGAACCGACATATCTCTTGACGTGGCTGGCTAAGTGTGGCCACCAATACCACCTCTCGAGTAACTCTCGTGTCCGCCTAATACCAAAATGCCCACCCACCTTTGAGGTGTGGGCCCACGACAGTATATCATTCTGTCGATCAGGCGGCACAAAGGTCTTGCCCGGTGGGATTTGGTCTAACGTCACAGGGGAGAGCGTATGAAAAACCCTGGAGGGAAGGATAAGACGAGGTTCATCAATCTCTTCCTGGGTAGAAACCATAGAGCGAGACAGAGCGGCTGCCTTGTTATTCTTACTCCCAGACAGATAGTTGATGGAGAAGTGAAAGCGGGAGAAAAACAAGGACCAGCGGGCTTGGCGAGGATTCAGACGCTGAGCGGTTTGTAAGTACGTCAGATTCTTATGGCCTGTATAGACCTGGAAAGGATGTTTCGCTCCTTCCAGCAAGTGACGCCACTCCTCCAAGGCTAATCTCAGGGCGAGCAGTTCCCTATCCCCAATGGTATAGTTTCTCTCTGCCGGTGAAAAGGTTTTAGCAAAGAAGAAACACGGCCTTTATCTACCTGCACCGTTCTTTTGATACAAGACCGCACCAGCACCCACTGAAGAGGCATCAACCTCCAAGAGGAAGGGCTTATTCTCATCGGGTCTTTGAAGAACGGGAGCAGTTGAAAAGTGTCTTTTTACTGCCTCAAAAGCCTGGGATGTCTCAGTAGACCAGACTTTTGGATTAGCACCTTTCTTAGTCAAGGCCACCAAAGGGGCCACCAATGTAGAGAAATGGGGTATGAACTGCCTGTAATAATTTATGAATCCTAAGAAGCGTTGCACCGCCTTCAAGGAATGAGGTTCGGACCATTCCAGGACAGCAGAGAGCTTCGCAGGATCCATAGCCAGACCCTCTTGTGAGATAATGTAGCCCAAAAAAGGCAAGGATGACTGCTCGAATACACATTTTTCGAGTTTAGCAAACAATGAGTGCTCCCTTAAACGGAAAAGGATACGAACGACATCCTGACGATGAGTCTCCAGATCAGGAGAAAAACTGCGGGTGCATTACATAAACCAAAAGGCATGACGAGGTATTCATAGTGACCGTCTCGGGTGTTAAAAGCGGTCTTCCATTCGTCACCCTCTCGAATTCATACCAAGTTATACGCACCCCTCAGATCCAACTTCGTAAAAACCTGAGCTCCCCTCAGTCTGTCAAAGAGCTCCGAAATTAAAGGTAACGGGTATTTGTTCTTTATTGTGATTGCATTGAGACCCCTGTAATCTATGCAGGGACGCAAATCACCCTCTTTCTTCCGAACAAAGAAAAACCCAGCTCCCGTGGGAGAGACAGACTTACGAATGAACCCTTTCTCTAAACTTTCTCTTATATAGGTCGACATGGCCTCCGACTCAGGTATCGACAGGGGGTAAACCCTGCCCTTAGGTGGAACCGAACCTGGGATAAGGTCTATGGCGCAGTCATACGGCCTATGGGGTGGAAGAACCTCAGCACCCTGTTTGGAGAACATGTCAGCGAAATCCAAATAGGGTGTAGGTATGGGAGAGAGATCAGTTGATGCAACCGCAACGACCTTAGGTGGTAAGGGAAGACATCGGGACTGACATTTCGAACCCCAACTAATAATGCTGTCGGACTCCCAGTCAATGTGAGGAGCATGAGTCCGAAGCCATGGGAGACCCAGAAGGACGTCGTCTATACCCTCAGGCAAAACAAGAAAAGAAATCTCCTCTATGTGACCCTGAGGCAGGGAAAGGCGCAAGGGAACTGTCCTCAATGTAATGGAGTCAGACAACATAGTCCCATTAACAACACGGACAGGAATAGGCGCCTCTAACATGATAGAGGGAATATTGTGTCCCTTTACAAATCCTGAGGACACAAAAGTCCCGTCAGCTCCGGAATCCACAAAAGGATTCGAGAGGGCACTTGTTGGACCACTTGAGATCCATTCAAGCATTTTTCTTTTTTGGACATCATCTACCTTTGATCCAGTTGTTCGTGTCCGTAAAAAAGGGAGCTCATCGGGTTGTCCACGGTAAGTAGTAGACATCTTACTTTTGCTGGAAGATGGTCTATCTTCAGCAGATGTTAATGGAGCTTTGCCACCTTCCCCACGAAGAAACCCTTTTTTTCCTTTTCCAACACGCCTCTTCCCCTTTCCACCAGCATCTGTCATTTTGCCACTCATTTTGATTGCGACAAGATTGTGCACTTAAAATGTGGTAGTAAAAATTGAGAGGTGGAGTAGATTTCAGCGGTGGTCTAGCTTTATTAAAGCAGAATAAACAACAATAATTATCCCTGACAATGCAGCTACGGCCCTTAAACTGGCAGCAGTGTTTGCTAGTATAATGGCTTAGTAACAATGAGTTTGAGTGTGCAATGCAGGCAGACGTGCTGCAAATATCTTTGCACTAGTGGGACAATACAGAAGTCCAACAGCCACGTTTAGGATGCCCCTAAGTTTCCTCAGTGTTTGCTAGTATAATGGCTTAGTAACAATGAGTTTGAGTGTGCAATGCAGGCAGACGTGCTGCAAATATCTTTGCACTAGTGGGACAATACAGAAGTCCAACAGCCACTTTTAGGATGCCACTAAGTTTCCTCAGTGTTTGCTAGTATAATGGCTTGGTAACAATGAGTTTGAGTGTGCAATGCAGGCAGACGTCCTGCAAATATCTTTGCAATAGTGGGACAATATAGAAGTCCAACAGCCACTTTTAGGATGCCACTAAGTTTCCTCAGTGTTTGCTAGTATAATGGCTTAGTAACAATGAGTTTGAGTGTGCAATGCAGGCAGACGTGCTGCAAATATCTTTGCACTAGTGGGACAATACAGAAGTCCAACAGCCACGTTTTGGATGCCACTAAGTTTCCTCAGTGTTTGCTAGGATAATGGCTTAGTAACAATGAGCTTGAGGGTGCAATGCAGGCAGACGTGCTACAAATATCTTTGCACTAGTGGGACAATACAGAAGTCCAACAGCCACTTTTAGGATGACACTAAGTTTCCTCAGTGTTTGCTAGTATAATGGCTTAGTAACAATAAGTTTGAGTGTGCAATGCAGGCAGATGTGCTGCAAATATCTTTGCACTAGTGGGACAATGCAGAAGTCCAACAGCCACGTTTAGGATGCCACTAAGTTTCCTCAGTGTTTGCTAGTATAATGGCTTAGTAACAATGAGTTTGAGTGTGCAATGCAGGCAGACATGCTGCAAATATCTTTGCAATAGTGGGACAATACAGAAGTCCAACAGCCACTTTTAGGATGCCACTAAGTTTCCTCAGTGTTTGCTAGTATAATGGCTTAGTAACAATGAGTTTGAGTGTGCAATGCAGGCAGACGTGCTGCAAATATCTTTGCACTAGTGGGACAATACAGAAGTCCAACAGCCACTTTTAGGATGACACTAAGTTTCCTCAGTGTTTGCTAGTATAATGGCTTAGTATCAATGAGTTTGAGTGTGCAATGCAGGCAGACGTGCTGCAAATATCTTTGCACTAGTGGGACAATACCGAAGTCCAACAGCCACGTTTAGGATGCCACTAAGTTTCCTCAGTGTTTGCTAGTATAATGGCTTAGTAACAATGAGTTTGAGTGTGCAATGCAGGCAGACGAGCTGAAAATATCTTTGCACTAGTGGGACAATACAGAAGTCCAACAGCCACTTTTAGGATGCCACTAAGTTTCCTCAGTGTTTGCTAGTAAAATGGCTTAGTAACAATGAGTTTGAGTGTGCAATGCAGGCAGACGTGCTGCAAATATCTTTGCACTAGTGGGACAATACAGAAGTCCAACAGCCACGTTTTGGATGCCACTAAGTTTCCTCAGTGTTTACTAGTATAATGGCTTAGTAACAATGAGTTTGAGGGTGCAATTCAGGCAGACGTGCTACAAATATCTTTGCACTAGTGGGACAATACAGAAGTCCAACAGCCACTTTTAGGATGCCACTAAGTTTCCTCAGTGTTTGCTAGTATAATGGCTTAGTAACAATGAGTTTGAGTGTTCAATGCAGGCAGACGTGCTGCAAATATCTTTGCACTAGTGGGACAATACAGAAGTCCAACAGCCACTTTTAGGATGCCACTAAGTTTCCTCAGTGTTTGCTAGTATAATGGCTTAGTAACAATGAGTTTGAGTGTGCAATGCAGGCAGACGTGCTGCAAATATCTTTGCACTAGTGGGACAATACCGAAGTCCAACAGCCACGTTTAGGATGCCACTAAGTTTCCTCAGTGTTTGCTAGTATAATGGCTTAGTAACAATTAGTTTGAGTGTGCAATGCAGGCAGACGTGCTGCAAATATCTTTGCACTAGTGGGACAATACAGAAGTCCAACAGCCACGTTTAGGATGCCAATATGTTTCCTCAGTGTTTGCTAGTATAATGGCTTAGTAACAATGAGTTTGAGTGTGCAATGCAGGCAGACGTGCTGCAAATATCTTTGCTCTAGTGGGACAATACAGAAGTCCAACAGCCACTTTTAGGATGCCACTAAGTTTCCTCAGTGTTTGGTAGTATAATGGCTTAGTAACAATGAGTTTAAGTGTGCAATGCAGGCAGACGTGCTGCAAATATCTTTGCACTAGTGGAACAATACAGAAGTCCAACAGCCACTTTTAGGATGCCACTAAGTTTCCTCAGTGTTTGGTAGTATAATGGCTTAGTAACAATGAGTTTGAGTGTGCAATGCAGGCAGACGTGCTGCAAATATCTTTGCACTAGTGGGACAATACCGAAGTCCAACAGCCACGTTTAGGATGCCACTAAGTTTCCTCAGTGTTTGCTAGTATAATGGCTTAGTAACAATGAGTTTGAGTGTGCAATGCAGGCAGACGAGCTGAAAATATCTTTGCACTAGTGGGACAATACCGAAGTCCAACAGCCACGTTTAGGGTGCCACTAAGTTTCCTCAGTGTTTGCTAGTATAATGGCTTAGTAACTATGAGTTTGAGTGTGCAATGCAGGCCGACGTACTGCAAATATCTGTGCACTACTGGGACTATACAGAAGTCCAACAGCCACTTTTAGGATGCCACTAAGTTTCCTCAGTGTTTGCTAGTATAATGGCTTAGTAACAATCAGTTTGAGTGTGCAATGCAGGCAGACGTGCTGCAAATATCTTTGCACTAGTGGGACAATATAGAAGTCCAACAGCCACTTTTAGGATGCCACTAAGTTTCCTCAGTGTTTGCTAGTATAATGGCTTAGTAACAATGAGTTTGAGTGTGCAATGCAGGCAGACGTGCTGCAAATATCTTTGCACTAGTGGGACAATACACAAGTCCAACAGCCACGTTTTGGATGCCACTAAGTTTCCTCAGTGTTTGCTAGTATAATGGCTTAGTAACAATAAGCTTGAGGGTGCAATGCAGGCAGACGTGCTACAAATATCTTTGCACTAGTGGGACAATACAGAAGTCCAACAGCCACTTTTAGGATGCCACTAAGTTTCCTCAGTGTTTGCTAGTATAATGGCTTAGTAACAATGAGTTTGAGTGTGCAATGCAGGCAGACGTGCTGCAAATATCTTTGAACTAGTGGGCAATACAGAAGTCCAACAGCAACGTTTAGGATGCCACTAAGTTTCCTCAGTGTTTGCTAGTATAATGGCTTAGTAACAATGAGTTTGAGTGTGCAATGCAGGCAGACGTTCTGCAAATATCTTTGCACTAGTGGGACAATACCGAAGTCCAACAGCCACGTTTAGGATGCCACTAAGTTTCCTCAGTGTTTGCTAGTATAATGGCTTAGTAACAATGAGTTTGAGTGTGCAATGCAGGCAGACGTGCTGCAAATATCTTTGCACTAGTGGGACAATACAGAAGTCCAACAGCCACGTTTAGGATGCCACTAAGTTTCCTCAGTGTTTGCTAGTATAATGGCTTAGTAACAATGAGTTTGAGTGTGCAATGCAGGCAGACGTGCAGCAAATATCTTTGCACTAGTGGGACAATACAGAAGTCCAGCAGCCACGTTTAGGATGCCAATAAGTTTCCTCAGTGTTTGCTAGTATAATGGCTTAGTAACAATGAGTTTGAGTGTGCAATGCAGGCAGACGTGCTGCAAATATCGTTGCACTAGTCAGACAATACAGAAGTCCAACAGCCACGTTTAGGATGCCAATAAGTTTCCTCAGTGTTTGCTAGTATAATGGCCTAGTAACAATGAGTTTGAGTGTGCAATGCAGGCAGACGTGCTACACATATCTTTGCACTAGTGGGACAATACAGAAGTCTATCAGCCACGTTTAGGAAGCCACTAAGTTTCCTCAGTGTTTGCTAGTATAATGGCTTAGTAACAATGAGTTTAAGTGTGCAATGCAGGCAGACGTGCTGCAAATATCTTTGCACTAGTGGGACAATACAGAAGTCCAACAGCCACTTTTAGGATGCCACTAAGTTTCCTCAGTGTTTGCTAGTATAATGGCTAAGTAACAATGAGTTTGAGTGTGCAATACAGGCAGACGAGCTGCAAATATCTTTGCACTAGTGTGACAATACAGAAGTCCAACAGCCACGTTTAGGATGCCACTAAGTTTCCTCAGTATTTGCTAGTATAATGGCTTAGTAACAATGAGTTTGAGTGTGCAATGCAGGCAGACGTTCTGCAAATATCTTTGCACTAGTGGGACAATACAGAAGTCCAACAGCCACATTTAGGATGCCATTAAGTTTCCTCAGTATTTGCTAGTATAATGGCTTAGTAACAATGAGTTTGAGTGTGCAATGCAGGCAGACGTGCTGCAAATATCTTTGCACTAGTGGGACAATACAGAAGTGCAACAGCCACTTTTAGGATGCCACTAAGTTTCCTCAGTGTTTGCTAGTATAATGGCTTAGTAACAATGAGTTTGAGTGTGCAATGCAGGCAGACGTGCTGCAAATATCTTTGCACTAGTGGGACAATACAGAAGTCCAACAGCTATGTTTAGGATGCCAATAGGTTTCCTCAGTGTTTGCTAGTATAATGGCTTAGTAACAATGAGTTTGAGTGTGCAATGCAAGCAGACGTGCTGCAAATATCTTTGCACTAGTGGGACAATACAGAAGTCCAACAGCCACGTTTAGGATGCCACTAAGTTTCCTCACTGTTTGCTAATATAATGGCTTAGTAACAATGAGTTTGAGTGTGCAATGCAGGCAGACGTGCTGCAAATATCTTTGCACTAGTGGGACAATACAGAAGTCCAACAGCCACGTTTAGGATGCCACTAAGTTTCCTCACTGTTTGCTAATATAATGGCTTAGTAACAATGAGTTTGAGTGTGCAATGCAGGCAGACGTGCTGCAAATATCTTTGCACTAGTGGGACAATACAGAAGTCCAACAGCCACTTTTAGGATGCCACTAAGTTTCCTCAGTGTTTGCTAGTATAATGGCTTAGTAACAATGAGTTTGAGTGTGCAATGCAGGCAGACGTGCTGCAAATATCTTTGCACTAGTGGGACAGTACAGAAGTCCAACAGCCACTTTTAGGATGCTACTAAGTTTCCTCAGTGTTTGCTAGTATAATGGCTTAGTAACAATGAGTTTGAGTGTGCAATGCAGGCAGACGTGTTGCAAATATCTTTGCACTAGTGGGACAATACCGAAGTCCAACAGCCACTTTTAGGATGCCACTAAGTTTAATCAGTGTTTGCTAGTATAATGATTTAGTAACAATGAGTTTCAGTGTGCAATGCAGGCAGACGTGCTGCAAATATCTTTGCACTAGTGGGACAATACAGAAGTCCAACAGCCACTTTTAGGATGCCACTAAGTTTCCTCAGTGTTTGCTAGTATAATGGCTTAGTAACAATGAGTTTGAGTGTGCAATGCAGGCAGACGTTCTGCAAATATCTTTGCACTAGTGGGACAATACCGAAGTCCAACAGCCACTTTTAGGATGCCACTAAGTTTCCTCAGTGTTTGCTAGTATAATGGCTTAGTAACTATGAGTTTGAGTGTGCAATGCAGGCAGACGTGCTGCAAATATCTTTGCACTAGTGGGACAATACAGAAGTCCAACAGCTATGTTTAGGATGCCAATAGGTTTCCTCAGTGTTTGCTAGTATAATGGCTTAGTAACAATGAGTTTGAGTGTGCAATGCAAGCAGACGTGCTGCAAATATCTTTGCACTAGTGGGACAATACAGAAGTCCAACAGCCACGTTTAGGATGCCACTAAGTTTCCTCACTGTTTGCTAATATAATGGCTTTGTAACAATGAGTTTGAGTGTGCAATGCAGGCAGACGTGCTGCAAATATCTTTGCACTAGTGGGACAATACAGAAGTCCAACAGCTATGTTTAGGATGCCAATAGGTTTCCTCAGTGTTTGCTAGTATAATGGCTTAGTAACAATGAGTTTGAGTGTGCAATGCAAGCAGACGTGCTGCAAATATCTTTGCACTAGTGGGACAATACAGAAGTCCAACAGCCACGTTTAGGATGCCACTAAGTTTCCTCACTGTTTGCTAATATAATGGCTTAGTAACAATGAGTTTGAGTGTGCAATGCAGGCAGACGTGCTGCAAATATCTTTGCACTAGTGGGACAATACAGAAGTCCAACAGCCACGTTTAGGATGCCACTAAGTTTCCTCACTGTTTGCTAATATAATGGCTTAGTAACAATGAGTTTGAGTGTGCAATGCAGGCAGACGTGCTGCAAATATCTTTGCACTAGTGGGACAATACAGAAGTCCAACAGCCACTTTTAGGATGCCACTAAGTTTCCTCAGTGTTTGCTAGTATAATGGCTTAGTAACAATGAGTTTGAGTGTGCAATGCAGGCAGACGTGCTGCAAATATCTTTGCACTAGTGGGACAGTACAGAAGTCCAACAGCCACTTTTAGGATGCTACTAAGTTTCCTCAGTGTTTGCTAGTATAATGGCTTAGTAACAATGAGTTTGAGTGTGCAATGCAGGCAGACGTGTTGCAAATATCTTTGCACTAGTGGGACAATACCGAAGTCCAACAGCCACTTTTAGGATGCCACTAAGTTTCCTCAGTGTTTGCTAGTATAATGATTTAGTAACAATGAGTTTCAGTGTGCAATGCAGGCAGACGTGCTGCAAATATCTTTGCACTAGTGGGACAATACAGAAGTCCAACAGCCACTTTTAGGATGCCACTAAGTTTCCTCAGTGTTTGCTAGTATAATGGCTTAGTAACAATGAGTTTGAGTGTGCAATGCAGGCAGACGTTCTGCAAATATCTTTGCACTAGTGGGACAATACCGAAGTCCAACAGCCACTTTTAGGATGCCACTAAGTTTCCTCAGTGTTTGCTAGTATAATGGCTTAGTAACTATGAGTTTGAGTGTGCAATGCAGGCAGACGTGCTGCAAATATCTTTGCACTAGTGGGACAATACAGAAGTCCAACAGCTATGTTTAGGATGCCAATAGGTTTCCTCAGTGTTTGCTAGTATAATGGCTTAGTAACAATGAGTTTGAGTGTGCAATGCAAGCAGACGTGCTGCAAATATCTTTGCACTAGTGGGACAATACAGAAGTCCAACAGCCACGTTTAGGATGCCACTAAGTTTCCTCACTGTTTGCTAATATAATGGCTTTGTAACAATGAGTTTGAGTGTGCAATGCAGGCAGACGTGCTGCAAATATCTTTGCACTAGTGGGACAATATAGAAGTCCAACAGCCACTTTTAGGATGCCACTAAGTTTCCTCAGTGTTTGCTAGTATAATGGCTTAGTAACAATGAGTTTGAATGTGCAATGCAGGCAGACGTGCTGCAAATATCTTTGCACTAGTGGGACAATACAGAAGTCCAACAGCCACGTTTTGGATGCCACTAAGTTTCCTCAGTGTTTGCTAGTATAATGGCTTAGTAACAATGAGCTTGAGGGTGCAATGCAGGCAGACGTGCTACAAATATCTTTGCACTAGTGGGACAATACAGAAGTCCAACAGCCACTTTTAGGATGCCACTAAGTTTCCTCAGTGTTTGCTAGTATAATGGCTTAGTAACAATAAGTTTGAGTGTGCAATGCAGGCAGACGTGCTGCAAATATCTTTGCACTAGTGGGACAATGCAGAAGTCCAACAGCCACGATTAGGATGCCACTAAATTTCCTCAGTGTTTGCTAGTATAATGGCTTAGTAACAATGAGTTTGAGTGTGCAATGCAGGCAGACGTGATGCAAATATCTTTGCACTAGTGGGACAATACAGAAGTCCAACAGCTACTTTTAGGATGCCACTAAGTTTCCTCAGTGTTTGCTAGTATAATGGCTTAGTAACAATGATTTTGAGTGTGCAATGCAGGCAGACGTGCTGCAAATATCTTTGCACTAGTGGGACAATACAGAAGTCCAACAGCCAGTTTTAGGATGCCACTAAGTTTCCTCAGTGTTTGCTAGTATAATGGCTTAGTAACAATGAGTTTGAGTGTGCAATGCAGGCAGACGTGCTGCAAATATCTTTGCACTAGTGGGACAATACCGAAGTCCAACAGCCACGTTTAGGATGCCACTAAGTTTCCTCAGTGTTTGCTAGTATAATGGCTTAGTAACAATGAGTTTGAGTGTGCAATGCAGGCAGACGTGCTGCAAATATCTTTTCACTAGTGGGACAATACAGAAGTCCAACAGCCACTTTTAGGATGCCACTAAGTTTCCTCAGTGTTTGCTAGTATAATGGCTTAGTAACAATGAGTTTGAGTGTGCAATGCAGGCAGACGTGCTGCAAATATCTTTGCACTAGTGGGACAATATAGAAGTCCAACAGCCACTTTTAGGATGCCACTAAGTTTCCTCAGTGTTTGCTAGTATAATGGCTTAGTAACAATGAGTTTGAGTGTGCAATGCAGGCAGACGTGCTGCAAATATCTTTGCACTAGTGGGATAATACAGAAGTCCAACAGCCACGTTTTATGCCACTAAGTTTCCTCAGTGTTTGCTAGTATAACGGCTTAGTAACAATGAGCTTGAGGGTGCAATGCTGGCAGACGTGCTACAAATATCTTTGTACTAGTGGGACAATACAGATGTTCAACAGCCACTTTTAGGACGCCACTAAGTTTCCTCAGTGTTTGCTAGTATAATGGCTTAGTAACAATGAGTTTGAGTGTGCAATGCAGGCAGACGTGCTGCAAATATCTTTGCACTAGTGGGACAATACAGAAATCCAACAGCCACTTTTAGGATGCCACTAAGTTTCCTCAGTGTTTGCTAGTATAATGGCTTAGTAACAATGAGTTTGAGTGTGCAATGCAGGCAGACGTGCTGCAAATATCTTTGCACTAGTGGGACAATACAGAAGTCCAACAGCCACGTTTAGGATGCCACTAAGTTTCCTCAGTGTTTGCTAGTATAATGGCTTAGTAACAATGAGTTTGAGTGTGCAATGCAGGCAGACGTGCTTCAAATATCTTTGCACTAGTGGGACAATACAGAAGTCCAACAGCCACGTTTAGGATGCCAATAAGTTTCCTCAGTGTTTGCTAGTATAATGGCTTAGTAACAATGAGTTTGAGTGTGCAATGCAGGCAGACGTGCTGCAAATATCTTTTCACTAGTGGGACAATACAGAAGTCCAACAGCCACTTTTAGGATGCCACTAAGTTTCCTCAGTGTTTGCTAGTATAATGGCTTAGTAACAATGAGTTTGAGTGTGCAATGCAGGCAGATGTGCTACAAATATCTTTGCACTAGTGAGACAATACAGAAGTCCAACAGCCACGTTTAGGATGCCACTAAGTTTCCTCAGTGTTTGCTAGTATAATGGCTTAGTAACAATGAGTTTGAGTGTGCAATGCAGGCAGACGTGCTGCAAATATCTTTGCACTAGTGGGACAATACAGAAGTCCAACAGCCACTTTTAGGATGCCACTAAGTTTCCTCAGTGTTTGCTAGTATAATGGCTTAGTAACAATGAGTTTGAGTGTGCTATGCAGGCAGACGTGCGGCCAATATCTTTGCACTAGTGGGACAATACAGAAGTCCAACAGCCACATTTAGGATGCCATTAAGTTTCCTCAGTGTTTGCTAGTATAATGGCATAGTAACAATAAGTTTGAGTGTGCAATGCAGGCAGACGTGCTGCAAATACCTTTGCACTAGTGGGACAATACAGAAGTCCAACAGCCACGTTTAGGATGCCACTAAGTTTCCTCAGTGTTCGCTAGTATAATGGCTTAGTAACAATGAGTTTGAGTGTGCAATGCAGGCAGACGTGCTACAAATATCTTTGCACTAGTGGGATAATACAGAAGTCCAACAGCCACGTTTAGGATGCCACTAACTTTCCTCAGTGTTTGCTAGTATAATGGTTTAGTAACAATGAGTTTGAGTGTGCAATGCAGGCAGACGTGCTACAAATATCTTTGCACTAGTGGGACAATACAGAAGTCCAACAGCCACTTTTAGGATGCCATTAAGTTTCCTCAGTGTTTGCTAGTATAATGGCATAGTAACAATAAGTTTGAGTGTGCAATGCAGGCAGACGTGCTGCAAATATCTTTGCACTAGTGGGACAATAAAGAAGTCCAACAGCCACTTTTAGGATGCCACTAAGTTTCCTCAGTGTTTGCTAGTATAATGATTTAGTAACAATGAGTTTGAGTGTGCAATGCAGGCAGACGAGCTGAAAATATCTTTGCACTAGTGGGACAATACCGAAGTCCAACAGCCACGTTTAGGATGCCACTAAGTTTCCTCAGTGTTTGCTAGTATAATGGCTTAGTAACAATGAGTTTGAGTGTGCAATGCAGGCAGACGTGCTGCAAATATCTTTGCACTAGTGGGACAATACCGAAGTCCAACAGCCATGTTTAGGATGCCACTAAGTTTCCTCAGTGTTTGCTACTATAATGGCTTAGTAACAATGAGACTGAATGTGCAATGCAGGCAGACGTGCTGCAAATATCGTTGCACTAGTGGGACAATACAGAAGTCCAACAGCCACGTTTAGGATGCCACTAAGTTTCCTCAGTGTTTGCTAGTATAATGGCTTGGTAACAATGAGTTTGAGTGTGCAATGCAGGCAGACGTGCTGCAAATACCTTTGCACTAGTGGGACAATACAGAAGTCCAACAGCCACGTTTAGGATGCCATAAGTTTCCTCAGTGTTCGCTAGTATAATGGCTTAGTAACAATGAGTTTGAGTGTGCAATGCAGGCAGACATGCTGCAAATATCTTTGCACTAGTGGGACAATACAGAAGTCCAACAGCCACTTTTAGGATGCCACTAAGTTTCCCCAGTGTTTGCTAGTATAATGGCTTAGTAACAATGAGTTTGAGTGTGCAATGCAGGCAGACGTGCGGCAAATATCTTTGCACTAGTGGGACAATACAGAAGTCCAACAGCCATGTTTAGGATGCCACTAAGTTTCCTCAGTGTTTGCTAGCATAATTGCTTAGTAACAATGAGTTTGAGTGTGCAATGCAGGCAGACGTGCTGCAAATATCTTTGCACTAGTGGGATAATACAGAAGTCCAACAGCCACGTTTAGGATGCCACTAAGTTTCCTCAGTGTTTGCTAGTATAATGGCTTGGTAACAATGAGTTTGAGTGTGCAATGCAGGCAGACGTACTGCAAATATCTTTGCACTAGTGGGACATTACCGAAGTCCAACAGCCATATTTAGGATGCCATTAAGTTTCCTCAGTGTTTGCTAGTATAATGGTTTAGTAACAATGAGTTTGAGTGTGCAATGCAGGCAGACGTGCTACAAATATCTTTGCACTAGTGGGACAATACAGAAGTCCAACAGCCACTTTTAGGATGCCACTAAGTTTCCTCAGTGTTTGCTAGTATAATGGCTTAGTAACAATGAGTTTGAGTGTGCAATGTAGGCAGACGTGCTGCAAATATCTTTGCACTAGTGGGACAATACAGAAGTCCAACAGCCACGTTTAGGATGCCACTAAGTTTCCTCAGTGTTTGCTAGTATAATGGCTTAGTAACAATGAGTTTGAGTGTGCAATGCAGGCAGACGTGCTGCAAATATCTTTGCACTAGTGGGACAATACAGATGTCCATCAGACACTTTTAGGATGCCACTAAGTTTCTTCAGTGTTTGCTAGTATAATGGCTTAGTAACAATGAGTTTCTGTTTGCAATGCAGGCAGACGTGCTGCAAATATCTTTGCACTAGTGGGACAATACAGAAGTCCAACAGCCACGTTTAGGATGCCACTAAGTTTCCTCAGTGTTTGCTAGTATAATGGCTTAGTAAAAATGAGTTTGAGTGTGCAATGCAGGCAGACGTGCTGCAAATATCTTTGCACTAGTGGGACAATACAGAAGTCCAACAGCCACTTTTAGGATGCCACTAAGTTTCTTAAGTGTTTGCTAGTATAATGGCTTAGTAACAATGAGTTTGAGTGTGCAATGCAGGCAGACGTGCTGCAAATATCTTTGCACTAGTGGGACAATACAGATGTCCATCAGACACTTTTAGGATGCCACTAAGTTTCTTCAGTGTTTGCTAGTATAATGGCTTAGTAACAATGAGTTTAAGTGTGCAATGCAGGCAGACGTGCTGCAAATATCTTTGCACTAGTGGGACAATACAGAAGTTCAACAGCCACGTTTAGGATGCCACTAAGTTTCCTCAGTGTTTGCTATTATAATTGTTTAGTAACAATGAGTTTGAGTGTGCAATGCAGGCAGACGTGCTGCAAATATCTTTGCACCAGTGGGACAATACAGAAGTCCAATAGCCACGTTTAGGATGCCACTAAGTTTCCTCAGTGTTTGCTAGTATAATGGCTTAGTAACAATGAGTTTGAGTGTGCAATGCAGGCAGACGTGCTGCAAATATCTTTGCACTAGTGGGACAATACCGAAGTCCAACAGACACTTTTAGGATGCCACTAAGTTTCCTCAGTGTTTGCTAGTATAATGATTTAGTAACAATGAGTTTGAGTGTGCAATGCAGGCAGACAAGCTGGAAATATCTTTGCACTAGTGGGACAATAGCAAAGTCCAACAGCCACGTTTAGTATGCCACTAAGTTTCCTCAGTGTTTGCTAGTATAATGGCTTAGTAACAATGAGTTTGAGTGTGCAATGCAGGCAGACGTGCTGCAAATATCTTTGCACTAGTGGGACAATACCGAAGTCCAACAGCCACGTTTAGGATGCCACTAAGTTTCCTCAGTGTTTGCTAGTATAATGGCTTAGTAACAATGAGTTTGAGTGTGCAATGCAGGCAGACGTGCGGCAAATATCTTTGCACTAGTGGGACAATACAGAAGTCCAACAGCCACGTTTAGGATGCCACTAAGTTTCCTCAGTGTTTGCTAGTATAATGGCTTAGTAACAATGAGTTTGAGTGTGCAATGCAGGCAGACGTGCTGCAAATATCTTTGCACTAGTGGGACAATACAGAAGTCCAACAGCCACGTTTAGGATGCCACTAAGTTTCCCCAGTGTTCGCTAGTATAATGGCTTAGTAACAATGAGTTTGAGTGTGCAATGCAGGCAGACGTGCGGCAAATATCTTTGCACTAGTGGGACAATACAGAAGTCCAACAGCCACTTTTAGGATGCCACTAAGTTTCCTCAGTGTTTGCTAGTATAATGGCTTAGTAACAATGAGTTTGAGTGTGCAAAGCAGGCAGACATGCTGCAAATATCTTTGCACTAGTGGGACAATACAGAAGTCCAACAGCCACTTTTAGGATGCCACTAAGTTTCCTCAGTGTTTCCTAGTATAATGGCTTAGTAACAATGAGTTTGAGTGTGCAAAGGGCAGGAGGGTGCAGTGCCCGGGTTGTGGGTCTGGGTAGAGGAAAGGAAGCCTCCCTTTCTATCCCTCCTAATGGGGAAATGCAGCGAGGAAATCCCTGACCTTAGCTACACAGACGCCGTCATCTTGTGTAGCTGTTAAAATCTGTTTTCACTGCCCTGACTGTTACCTATGGCTCTGAACCTGCCAGTATTAGCCCTTAGAAGGGCTGAAAGAAACTTCTATCCCTATTCTGTATAGCGCTGTGTATAGAGCGTACACAGCAGTATCGGAGACAAGAGCTTCGCCAGCGGTGACTGACACCCAGACGCAGAAGAGATAATGGCGTCTGGATGGGCAGATACTCGTTTTTATAATGCAGGGACATGTGACATGGACATCCTATCACACATGCCGTTGCTTCTCTGGCTAAAAGTCCACTTAGCTGTGTGTGTGTCTGGGATTGGCTGACATGCTGGCCCGCCCCACTACACGCGCGCGCTTAGGGAAGGAAGACAAGGAAAAAAAAATGGCGATCGCCATTATCCAAACAGTAGTGATCTGAATTCGCTGTTCCCGCACACTATACACTGAAATTTCATAATAGTGTGAGTCACAGAGTGACTTACACTATTACAGCGGAAAGCCAGCTAGTAATTAGCTTGTCTTTTTGCTGCTAGAACCGTTCTCGAACATATCTAGAACTATTGAGCTTTAGCAAAAAGCTCGAGTTCTAGTTCGATCTAGAACAGCCCCCAAAATCACTCGAGCCGCGAACTGGAGAACCGCGAACCGCGAACCGCGCTCAACTCTACTTATGAGCCAAATTGTTTCCTTCCCTGCCATCTGACCTGGTCATTCACCAAAAATCCAGCTAAAATCTATATATTTTTTCAAGACAAGATTTGCTGACGGTTGACTAACAGATCATTTTAAGGCTGTATATTAAAGTCTAGTATGCGGGGAGGAAGGTATAGGTAGAGAGATAAGGAAAGGTGGAGAAAGGGAGAGAGAAAGGGATATGATGAGAGACAGAGTAAGAGAGAGAGAGAGACAGAGGAAGAGAAACACAGAAATGGAGCTTTTTGCTTCTAATAGATGTTTATCTTATGGGTTTTTCATCTAACACCAGAGCTGGATTCAGATGTGTCATGTCATTCATGCTGCTTCTTTTAAATATGTACAATATAGAGACAGGACATATCAAGAAAGGAGAACAGAGAGCAAAATTGCTGATTAGAAAATATATTTAATAAGAGTCAAAGTGCACAGTGGATACATAAAGAAGCAGAGTTTAAAATAGGTAAGAGAATGGGAGTAGTACGTGTCGATCACAGACCCAGAAAAATGGATGTTAGTTTCATACAGATAGAGTGTATATACATCAAAAACAAGGAAACAGCATGTTGTGAGTCAAATGACCCAACATAGTAAATCACAATAGAGTGGTTAAATAGAGAAATCAATCTGCTAGACCAGGTAAAACCAGTTTACAAGGAGGATAAATAGAAACAAACATCACAGAATGCAAACGTCGTCAGCAGTTATTACTAGATCTGTGATAGGCAAAAGGACCCCGACGCATGTTTCGCAGTCTTTAACAGTTCTGTGGCCATTTCATTATGGGGTAAGGAATTTAGTTACTCTATTTAACCACTCTATGGTGATTTGCTACGTTGGGTCATTTGACTTATAACCTGCTGTTTTCCTTGTTTTTTATGTATATTGTCATGGTTCGCCTCCCCGTCCATATGGCTAGGGGGCGGAGACTTCTCTCGGGCCTCACTTCCGGACCCTGGATGCCTTAAAAGCTGACATTTCCAGTGAACCAGCGCTGGCTATTAGCTTAGCACTGCTTTGCCTGTGATTGCTGGTCCTGTGAGTGATTTCCTGATCTGTCTGTTCCTGTGCCCCCATGCCCTTGTCTGTGTTCCGTCCCCTGGTCTTCCTTCCTGTCCTCTGTCCCCTCTCCTATTTCCCCACTCGGTTGCTTCCTCCGGTACTGACGTTGGCCTGACTTTGACTCCGCTTCTGCTCGTTCCTCCGGTCCTGCTTTTGCCCGTATGGTGTTTGACCCAGCCTGCTTGACTATTCCTTGCATGCTCTGCAGCTCTGCTTCTCAGCTGTGCTTTGAGGTAGTGTATGAGAACGCTGTGTATTCACTTCCTGGTTCTCCTTGCTCTGTGTATTGTCTTCTGCTGCAGAGCTCTGGTTCCCCCTGGTGGCAGCATTACATATATACACTCTATTTGTATGAAACTATCATCTTATTTCAATGGGTGTGTGATCGACCCCGAATACTCCCATTCTCCTTCCTATTTTAAACTCTGCTTCTTGATGTATGCACTGTGCACTTTGACACCTATTAAATATATTTTGCTCTCTTTTCTCCTTTCTTGATATGTTTCTGATGAGCTGCTGGTAACCAATCGTTGGTTTTCCCACTTTTGTTTTTTTTATTTCAAGTATTATCTTATGGAAATCATTAATTATATAGAGACTGGACAGCAGGAGTTCTTTATGTCTGTACAGAGTATGAGAGATATCATAGCATGTCCACTAAAGCAGAGTCAGCTGTAAATCAGAGATGGAGCCTGGAGAGTAGGAAAACTGGTGAAAATTTCAGGTTCAAGTCATACAAAGTCCTGAAATATTTTTTATTTCTAATATACATGCAAGATAGTTTGTCTGAAAAGTCATCTGAAATTAAAGGTACACTTAAAAGGATGATTTGGGTTGTTATATAAGACATAGATGAGTACATATTTGAAAAAATGGGACATTGATAGCCTTTAGTCTAGAGTCAACTTCACAAACATGCTTGTCTACTATTAGCATTGAGATATTTTCACATGTACACTAAGTACATAGGCAAGAATGAGTTTAGGAAGCAGTTGTCAAATTTTATACCCTAGACTTTGCTTTGAATCTTGTATGCCCTGTACATAATCATAAACCGTATGTAAATTTTACTAGTTCTTTGAAGTTTCTTTTAACACATAACATTTTAATGACTAGCTGAAGTAACTATTTGCACATAAAGTGTAATAAGAAAATTACTTGAGTTTAGATCAAATAGAGACAGAGTAGAAATGACAAAAGAACATTTTATTTCAGCAAGAAAAGTCAGTCAATGCGGAAATATAAATGAAATAAGGCATGCCATTTTAAAACACTGTGCTATATGTGACTGTTCAAAGCAGAGATTTCTCTATGCTCATCAAAATGTATTTGATAAAGGCAAATAAATGTACAATAAGCTTTTTTTAGAACATACAAAATCTGTCACAGCTACAGACTAATGTGCCATTCCATCTAGAAGAACTTTGCTGCTCATTTTGTAAATCAATTATGAGAAAAGGCTATGTCCACTCTTGCAAACGCATCTTATGGCCTAAGGCATTCATAATAAAATTGAAATAGTCTTGTTTTATAATATCTTACAATTTTGTGTCTTCAGTTCCTATGCAGACCTATAGTACCGGTCAAAAGCATAGGCATACATGCGGATTTAAAGCCCCACTCCAGTGTTTTTTGTTTTTTTCATTTTAGCACTAGAGTGGTGCTTTAAATGTAGGCCTTATGTTATACTCACCTGTAGCCATCTTTATCTGATTCCAGGGTCGCTCTGGTCTGTCTATGGCAATTTGTGACCTGAAGCTCCAGTGTTTCATGGAGCGTGCTGAAGGTGACTTCTCAATGAAACTCTATTAGAACCTCATTCTGGCTCTCATTCAGTTGCCCAGAGAGCTTATGACGCAAATTTTGACTTCGAGCCAGTCAAAAGTTATGGGTACAAGATGGCGCAGTAGGACTGGAGTAGCAGCAAAACAGGATAGAGCCATCAAAGAGTGAGTATGATAATGGGGGCAGGGGACTTAGATTTAAAATGCCATTTTCATGGTTTCACTGTTTTTATTGGAATATGGCAACTTCAAACTGGTAGTAGCAAAAGGTTGTGTCAATGTGTGGTTTATGAGGCATATAACTGATGAATTTAACTTTTGTGTCAGAAGTAAATCTTTCCTTCCTTTCCTAGAGCAATCTTCATAATAGCCAGTTTCACCATAAACATTGATGGTTTTCATGAGTGCATTTGAGTATACCTTTAAGGTACTAGCAATTTTCCGTATTGACTGATCTTCATTTCTTAAAAGGGTATTTTCATGTTTTTAAATTGGTATAGGTATTTAGATAGCAAGAACATAAGTGTGATGCCCTGGCCTATCAGGACGTCACAGGGTATTGTGGAATCTGCCCTCCTGTGCAATATCCACCTCCTCCTTGGTTACGGGTCCCTAACCATTGGTGTTGCCAAGAACAGCTAATCAAAATCCTAGGAACACTCTGCACCACAACCACCAGACACACCAGTAGACGGCCTGAGTGGAATAGGGTCAACCACTTTGGGGGTTGATTAAGGGGAGGTCATGAGTGTCAGGAGTCAGTCAGAGAAAGGGAGAGTGAAGTGTTGGAGGTGAAAAAGAGAAGAGGTCGGCAGATGGGCTCCTTGGAACTACTAGGTAGCAGACGTTGGTCTGGGCCTGGTAGGAGCTGGACCCCGATCGCAGGGGATCATGACAAGGGGCACGGACTGTCAAGGAGGACAGCCGGTGTCCTTGTGCCATCACCGGGGCAGGGGCCAGGGCACGACGGGGTACGTGGACTCTAGGTCAGGGAGTAGCTTCAGGCGTCCTGACAATTTACCCGACGAGGACGGAGCCTTCAAGATCCGTTCTCCACCCAATTTTGTTACCAAATTTATTAATAAAATTCTTGAATCTTCCATCAATGTGGGTGCCAGATTTAAAATACTTTTGAGTTATGGGGTTGGACCCTATCTAAGCACCAAAGACATCAAAATAAACAGTCGGCTAATTCCTCGGTCTATCAGTTCTGAAGCAACAAACATGGCAGTCGAGGTGTCTAACATGCATCATAATAGTAAGGTCATGTAAACAGCACAAAAGATAAGTAAGATAATGATTCTGTCAGGATAAATAATGTATACAACAGAAGAGATCCATTAATACATAACCTTTAATAGATTTCAATAAAAATTGGTATATATTAAGAACAGATGCCACTGTAGTCTCCCAATGAAACAAGATGTCACAGTAAGAAAATAATGATGATAGTGTAAACCTTTGTAGATAATAACATGTGCCGATAAATTTTGTAGAACCATGAGTCCATGGAGCCATGAAGGGTACAGACTAATTAAAGGAAAACAGCCTTGACTGCCCTGTTGTGAACTGTGTGACTTGATGACCCCCAAAAGTAAAAAAAAAATACCCTGAGGCATTTCCCTCTCAATAGTAAGAGATCGTCAGGGGAGTGTATTTGTAAGGGGAAAAAACGATAAGTAAGCCAACCTTCAAAAAGAAGTATGTGGCATTGTTGAGGTGATACAGGCGTACCAACCCACGAAATTGTGTGCAGGGTTTTACACTATCTTAAAGTAGCATAGATAATTTATGATTATTGAGAGGGAAATGCATCGGGAGGTATTTTTTTCACCTTTGGGGGCCATCAAGTGAAGTATTCATGAGAGCAAATATAGAGGATTTACTGCAAGCTTCAAAGCATTATTCAGCCTTAAAAACAGAAAGGCCAGATTAGACAACTAAAGAAGCCAGCCAGGTAATTTATTAAGTAGCCCCACTTGATAAATGCGGAGGAAAATAGGTGCAAAATATTGTGAGACAACCACTCAAAATGTACCAATTCATGGAAGGTGTGATTGCTTATTATCAGAAGTGCACACAAATAAAGCATGTCGTGTTTGCAGAGTCCCTGATGTGCCTAAATAATGGAAACTGACACAAGTGACTCCATTTTGAAAACTGGACCCCTCAAAGAATTTTTCTAGATGTGTGTTGAGTACCTTAAACCCTCAGGTGCTTAACAGAATTTTATAACATTGAGCCGTGAAAATAAAAAAATCACTTTTTTCCCACAAAAATATTGTTCTGTTCCCAAATTTTTAATTTTCACAAGGGTAACAGGAGAACCTGCACCATACAATTTGTATCCCAAACTCTAATATTTGGAAGCATGGCAGGGCTCAGAAGGGAACAAGCACCATTTGACTTTTTGAATGCAAAATTGGCTGCAATTGCTAGAAGATGCCATGTCGCATTTCCAGAGCCCCACATGTGCCTAAAAAGTAGAAACCCCCCACAAGCGACCCCACTTTGGAAATGTTTTTCCCACAAAAATTTTGTTTTAACCTCAATTTTAACATGGCCCGCGGGAGAAATTGCATGATACCATTTGTTGTGCAATTTTTTTCTAAGTACACCAATACCCCATATGTGGTGGAAAACTACTATTTGGGCACACGGCAGGGCTCTGAAGGGAAGGAGCACTATTTGAATTTTGAAGTGCAAAATTGTCTGCAATGGATATTGCACACCATGGAACGTTTGCAGAGCTCCTGATAGTGGAAACCACCTACAAGTGACCTCATTTTGGAAACTAGGCCTGTCAAAGAATTTATCTACAGGTGTGTTGAACTCTTTGAGTCCACAGATATTTCACAGAGTTTTATAACATTGAGCTGTGAAAATGAAAAAATACATTTTTACTAGTTGCTTTAATCCCAATTTTTTTCATTTTCACAAATGTAACAGGAGAAATTACACCATTCAATTTGTTGTGTAATTTCTCTTAAGGGATACCCTATATTAGGTGGAAAACTACTGTTTGGGCACATGTCAGCTCTCAGAAAGGAAGGAGTGCTATTCTGGCTGGAATACATTTAGGATGTCATGTCCCATTTAAAGAGCCCTTTACATGACAAAACAACAGAAAACCCCCACAGCTTCTCTCCACAATGTCCCCTCCAAACTGCTCTCTTTGTAATATACTCCCACACTGCCTCTCTCCATAATATCCCACCCAAACTGCTCTTTTGTAACTCCCGCACAAATGCACAATACAATGCACCACTTTTAACCATCCCCACACACAATACAATGCACCTCCCATCACCTCTCCCACACACACTATACAGTGCACCAACCATCACACACACAATACAATCCACCCCCCATACATACACACACACACACACACACACATACAATACACCCCCATCACCCCCTTGCTACACACACACACACACTACAATGCAATTACCCCCAGCACCCCATCCACAGACGATACAGGCACCCCCCTCACCACACAAACAATACAATGCACCCCCCATCACCACACACACACACACACACACACAAACATACAATAAAATGCACCCACATCACCACACACGCACAATACAATGCACACCCCATGCCACACACGCCCTCTACCTCGGAATACAGTACTCCCTCTCTGCTTGTCGCAAAGCTGTGTTCCTTCACAAATGTTCCCCAATTATGTGCCCTCAGCTTCTCCCCACTCATGCCCATTAATTAAACCTGTCATCTTCGGCTCCTCCATGGAGCGTTTCCCGCTTCCCGATGTGTCTGTGTCTCCCGAGGCACTGTGATGATGTCAGCAAGGTGCTAATCTCATCAGGTTGCTGCACATCAGGGGCGGGGCCCAGCCATGGCACTACATACTGTTCAAATGTATTTACGTCTGAGAGACGCATAAACATTTGAATAGGAAGAAGGAAGCTGCGGTCACCGCCACCGCCGTGCTTCTCAGCAGTGTATGCATGCCAGGCACACTATCACACATCAGGGCCATCACAGCGCAGCGCACTACCTACTGGTCATGCAGAAGCTAGTGTGCGCACGGCAAATAATGCTGCCCATCCTTCACACTGCTGAGCAGAGCGGTTCACTACAGGCACCGGCCCACTACAGGGAACGGCCTATCTGGCATTTGCCAGAATTGCCCTATGGCCAGTCCGGGCCTGCCTCCGAACCAAGATTGAGAATATGAGGCCATCATATAGGTCCTAATAAAAAAAATACCAGCTGACACCTGAAGTGTACCGTAAAAAGCTTCTGGGCCCTCCAACTTGAGTTGGGCAGAGGTTTCAGGAACTATGAGTTAAATCTTCAAGGAATTGAAGGACTCAATGGTAAAGGATTAAGCCTTCAACTTTGTCCTGTGGAGGTGCAACAGTTCGTGATGAACCAGGAGTCAAAGGAGGCCACTAAAGCAGTGCAGATTGCCAAGCCGAACACCTGACCCTGGCTAATCCTGAAGTAGGTCCTAGGTAGGGTGCAGATGGGAAGAGCGCTTAGTCAACCCCACTAAGCTCTAAAGAAGACACAGGGATAATGAACAGGGGAAAGTAAACAAATAACTTATCTCCAGATGATGCAGGGAGAGGAACTGTAACAACAACAAAGTTTCTTCAGATGTATACAAGCCAACTGCTTGCATTGAAGACTTGTTAAGTGTATAAGACCAGCACAGAGTAAGGGGAAATGAGGGTATATAAAGGCACCAAGGGACGTTCTGATGAAAAACAGCTGAAAGGGTGAGAAACTCCGCAGAGTCCTGAAGGGAATGGGATGAAAGCCAACCAGAGGAGATAGATAGGATATATAGGATATATAATAGAAGGTCAGGGAACAGTTTGTGCAGCCAAATGCTGTGACCTTCTATAGCAGGACACCACACAACTATCTGTCACCTATGCCACATCAGTGACACAGCCATTGCTAAAGGGGAAAGGTGATAACTACCACAAATGCCCCTGCCAGCAGATCTTCAGGAGTCCTTGCCCCATGTTCCAGCACCCATTGTTCATCTGATACTTGCTGGTGCTATATCTGTGACTGATCAGAATATATTAGCATCACCTGCCCAAAAAAGCATAAGAGGAACCCCACATATGAGGACCAAGGGCCTAAAGCAGCAGTTCTTTTTGTGGGTAGGGCAGTTGGGAAGGCCTATAAAATCTTGCAGCCGGTTACTGTGGGCAACACCGTCACTGTTGGGCTCAAGAACACCAGTGCAGAATGCATTCTCATCAGCCCTAAATTTGTGTTCCCTGAAGAACTCCTCCCTGGGAAGACTGTGATTGTCACAGAGATTGGAAGTGTTTGCTGATTGTTACCGATGGCAAGTGTTTTCCTAGACTGGCGTGATGGAATGGGTTGAGGGAAATGGGCGTATCTGAGGATGTCCCTAAAAATATTTTATTGAGGACCTATCTGGGATAGTTGATTTCTCAATATGCTTCTGACAACCCTACCCGATCTGGTAGTTCATGTAAGCTAAATGTTGATGTAGATATCAATGTTGTACATGATACGAATGTGTTTGATGCTAAAGGGAAACTCAGCCATGTCACTTGCAGAGTGATGTTGCTGAGGATTCCCTCAAGGGATTAAGAATCTGGTCTAAGTGAAATAGAGACAAGCATGTAGTCGCTGTTCCACAATTAGCACTTATTCTGCAGTATTATGGGAGGAGAGGAAAACATAACCTGTTAATTTGATTGAAAGAGTTACCTAGAGCCTATAAGGGTGATGTGAAAGAGTCACCTATACTCTGTCAGGATGACAGGAAAGTGTTTCCAACAGCCTGTCAAGATGGTGGGAAAGTGGTACCCACTGCCTGTCAGAATGAAGGGAAAGTGTTACCAATAACCTGTCAAAGTGGTGGGAAATTGTTATGCACAGCCTGTCAGGATGATGGGAAAGTGTTTCTCACAGCCTGATAGGAATTGAGAAAGTGATACACAGTGCATGTCGCAGTGATGGAAGAGTATTGCCAATAACCTGCCAGGGTGGTGGGTAACTGTTACCTACAGTCTGTCAGGATGATGGGAAAGTGTTTCCCACAGTCTGTCAGAATGGTGGGAAAGTAAAACCCACTGCAATTAAGAGTGATAGGAAGTGTTACTCATAACCTGTCAGAGGATGGGAAAGTGTTTCCTACAGCCTGCCAGGATGGCTGGAAAGTCTTAACTCCAGCCTGTCAGGATGTTGGGAAAGTGTTTTCTAGACCTTGTGGTTCCCACAGCCTGTCTAGTTAATGGGAAAGTGGTACCCACAGCTTATCAGGATGGTGGTAAAGTATTGTCCCCAGCCTATTAGGTTGATGGGGAAGTGTTATCCCCAGCTAATCAGGGTGATGGGAAAGTGCTGTTATGTTCCAGGGAGACAGCCTAAATAGCCACTGTCAACCACAGTCAAAGTGCCCAGGAAACAGGTAACGTTCTGCCTTTTGGATCCTCATCCTCCAAAACAGAACCAGTTAGTGACTCAGAACAGGTCTTAGAGGGTTCCTGTAAAGTTGAGGCTTTAACAATGCATCTGGCTATCTCTTGCCAGGAGTTTCAGACTGCTCTACCCCTAGATTCCAGTCTTGAGGCACTTAGTGACCTCACAGAGAAGCTTGTTTACAAGTTCAAGAAGGAGACGGTGCTGTGTGATCCAGGCAGGTGGTACCAAGGAGATGGGCTTGAGAGACAATCTCTAAATCAGTCTCCCATGCAGTCTCTAAAATGGGGAGGTGTTATAGATATGATTGCAAATCTATAAGATGGCTCATAATTATTATAATGAATATTGAAGAAGCTGACATGTTTACCTCTATAAACCCCAATGCAGCTGCCCCCCTCCTCTGGAAGCAAAAAGAATCCTCTAATGGGTAACAGACACGAGTCCAACCTCAGCTTGAATGCATAAGAATTAGGAGAAGGACAGGTTTACGACCAGTGGAGAGAAGAGCATCAGTGTACTGAAAATGACAGTACAATAAATCCTTTGTTCCCTATAGAAATTATGAATTGAGGTTTTTATAAACTGTGTCGATATAATAGATATTAAAGTCATATTTTCAGAATAATGATGAAGTGGCGAACCCAGGTTACTGGATGATGATTGGGGTTCCAGCAAATGGATATTGGCCAGGTAGAGGATAATACCTATGCCATGTCTCCTATCAATGAACCGATAAAATAATAATAGAAAAGGTGTCTATAATATCTCCCACCTGGGACCTACATGGGTTAAGATATTTTAAAAGTTGGAAATAATAATGTTTTCTATAACTAAGACACATCCTATAGTTCTCTGAAGACCCTGTTAAGAGTAACAACAGGTGAGATATGTGGGTGCAACGTGTGTTAATAAAAGGCAAATAGCAAATTATGATCTGTCAGCTCTGAAAGGTACAGCTTACTGTGGTTCTCTCCGTCTTTCAAAAGAGAACTTCTCTCCACTAAGCTCTGATGCCATTTCCGTGATGCAAGTTTGGTCATCTTCTTTTGCTATTACTTTTAATTTTATGTACTTGTATATACCGTATTGTTTTGTTCCCCTTTGTATCATCTTTTGCACATTTTTATAAACTGCCTATTTTGGATTTTTTTATATAAATATATCAAATTTAATAGCTTCATTCCTCTGGCTCTATAAAGCTTATCCCTCAAGCCATACACTACTTTTATCAGGTGTCAATTTGGCCTGTAAATGATTGGTGGTGGCAGCTAAAAGTTTTCCTGGGTTATTGTGAAGTCACTGTGAGGTCCCTTATGATTGGTGTAGTAATGAAAGCAGCCTTCACCTCATCCATTAATTGTTGGTCAATTGCATATTGTCATGATGATTGGAGGCAGTGGAGTGCTGTTAAGGCCCCGTCACACACAGAGATAAATCTTTGGCAGATATGTGGTTGCAGTGAAATCAGGGACATATTGTTCCATTTGTACACAGCCACAAACCTGACACTGATTGTCCACAATTTCACTGCAACCACAGATCTGCCGCAGATTTATCTCTGTGTGTGACAGGGCCTTTATTCACAAATTGGTGGTTGCAGTGGCATATCTGCTTAACCTCCCCGGTTGTTATCTTGAAAGAACATTTTTCTACAGGATGTCATCTAGAATGGGAACATCATAATGGGAAGGGGCTCAGAATGGAAAACATTCCATAGAGAATGTGGGACAGTATGGGGACATTATTATGGGGCAAGGTGAGAAGACATTATACCAGTATGGGGCCTATAATGGGGATATTATCACAGAAAGGGGCCCATGATGGGAACATTATTACAAGAAGGAACCCAGGATAAAGGACATGATTACAGAATGTTGCTAGAATGGAGGTCATTATTACTGGAAGGGGCTCATGATGGAGTACATTACAAAATGTGAAACCAGAACAGAAGACATTATTACAGAAATAAACCCAGTATAGGAACATAATTACAAGAAGGGGCCAGGATGGAGGACATTATTACATGGCGGTAGATCACATATGTCTTTATAGGATCTAGAATGCTGCAAGTTTCCAGGTGTGACAAATCTGCATACATCTGACCAATATGTATTTGTGGGCCCAAGTCCAAGTTTTTCTACATATGCCACTGATGAAAACTATTATATACACAGCCCGCACCACCACAGAAGTGGCGCATCCATTCCATACTCAAATTTCGGCGCTTTACCTGGCTCTTCCTGATTGCCCTGGTGCAGTGGTAATCGGGGAAATACTTGTGGGTTTCATGTCAGCTGTAAATGGACAGCTGACATCAAGTCCAGGAATTAGTTATGGAGAGGCATCTATCAGACACCTCCATACCTATCCTAGCAAGTAAAAAGTTAAAAACACACAGGAAAAAGAATATTTTAAAAACACTCCTTGACTCCTTTGTTCACCAATGTAAAAATACAAACATGAAGATCAAATGTAGTCCCCAGAATTAGATGTAATTCATAAATGGAAACCTGAAAGATATAAAAACAGAGAGGTTAAACAAGTAAAAAAAGACAGTCCATGGTTCACCACTTTATTAGTTCCTCACAAAAAACTGACAGGTCAGACGTAATCCAGTGTAAATAGTGAACCCATGAAATCTGGTGATTAACTAATAAAAAATATGGAGACTGGTGCTGAGACCAAGGCTCCATAGTTCACTTGTGGTCATTTCTCATATGAGTAACCTTACATAACCACACCAGACATTGCAGGTCTTGCAATGCCTTTCATAAGACTTACCAAGAGCGGTGAGATCAAGTGAGGTTATTGACTTTATCACTGGTTTTGCCAGGTTACACAGAGGGCAGAGCTTTCCCGAGCTAAAGCGGTGATGACATCAGTAACATTACATGACCTTACTCCTCTCACAGGGTATCACAGATGGAAGCAACAGACCCAAATTTTCCCATGTGCTGTGATATCAGTGAGAAATAACCAGGAGTGAACTATAGAGCCTCGGTCACTTAAACAGTTGTCATAACTTTTATTAAAAAATTGTCTGACCTCGTGGGATAGCTATTTTCTATTGATTACATCAGACCTGCCATTTTTTGGGCGGAAGCTACTAATGTGGTGAAGGAGGGACTGTGTCTTGTTTTCATTTATTTTATGTCTCTCTTTTTATGTCTTTCACGTTTCCACTATAGGACTCCATCTAATTCCATGGATTAAATCTGATCTTCAAGTTGATTTTTTTTAATAAATTGGTTGAAAAGAGAGTCCGAGAATGTTTTTCAAAATAAAATATTTGTGTTGATGTTTTTTTAACTCTACAATTACCAGGTTAGCAATTGAGGTGTCTGATAGACACCTATCCATTACTATCTCCTGGGCTTGATGCCAGATGACATTATAAAACTGACATCAACCTCAAAAGTATTACCAAGATTTCCATCACACCAGGGCAATCGGGAAGAGATGAGGCAATGTGTCAGAATTAGCGCATCTAATGGATGCGTCACTTCTGGGCAGTATGTGGGTTGGTATATATTGGATGGGAAGGGCTAATATCCATGCCCTTTTTCCCCATGACATTACCAGCCCAATGCTGTCTTCTTTACCTGGCTAGTTATAAAAAATATGGGGGACCCTACTTTGCTTTTTTCAATTATATATTTAAGACTTGGGGTCCCCTCTATTCTTGCTAAACAGCCAAGCTAAATCTGAGAGCTAGGAGCCAGTCAGTGTAATTTCTCTATCAAGATCTTACTTGGATTTTATCATATAGTAAGTAATGCCTGTGTACTGTTGAGACACTATGCTTTATAACAAAGGCACAGGAGTTCTATAATATTTACAGTCTCATTATCAAGTGTCTTCTCATTAATGTGTTGTAGATGGATCATCAAGTCAGTTGAAACTTTGTTTGCAGTGTTTTATGTTCTGTAATTAAATGGCTGTTTGGAGGGATCAGGAAGTCCAATGTCAACAAATGTTATCCATTCATTTATATGCAAGAGAGCACAGATGAGAATTAGTTAAGACCTTAATCAAAGCCATTCTATCTTAACGGTCATTAAATCTAAAGTACAAGTTGACTTACCTAGAGTGGTAGCCATAAAAGATATATAATTATTTGTTATGGTGCCAGAAAGCAGAACAAAGAATATTAAGGCTTTGTGCACACGTTGCTTTTTTTTCAGCGCGGAAAAAAACGCACCCTCTGGCAGAGGGGAGAATTGTAAACAATGCTTTTTGAGAAAAACGCATCGAAAACGCATGCGTTTTTCATGCGTTTTTCATGCGTTTTTTTAGGTGAGTTTTTTTAAGACTTGTCAGTGTTAATAAAGTTGGTTGAACACAGACCTTTGGAAAAAAAAACCTGTGATGTCATTTCCTTCTCCACATTCTGTTTGGATAAATGTGACCGGGCAAGGCCTGGGGGGCATTTTTCTGTCGCATGTCTCAAGGCACATGCGACAGAAATCATAGGAGCAGGGCGGCCGGTGCGCTACTGTGCGCGCGGCCATGTTGGATTTTCGGGAGGGGGGTCGGGGGTCGGGGCGGGCACTTTGGAGACACCGGGGGCTTTCCTGGACTTTGCCAGGAAGTGAGGTCAACAGGAAACCTCTTGACCTCACTTCCAGGTAAATGCCTGCGTTCTGTGTGCCGACAAAGCCCGCGGACCACAACAAAAAAGCAGCTCACTGCGGTGTAGCTGCGTTCTGACCCCACATCATTGATTTAATGGGGGAGAGAACGCAGCCACACCGCACAAAAGAAGTGACATGCTGCTTTTCTTTCCGCACCGATTTTTGGCATCCAAAACGCTGCGTTTAGAAACGCAGCGTGTGCACTGATTTTTCGGCTTTCTCATACACTTTGCTGGGAAAGCTGAACGCATGCAATTTGCCACTGAAACACTGCGGTTCTAAACGCAGCGTTTCCGCGGTAAAAAACGCAACGTGTGCACACAGCCTTAGGGTAGAGTTGTTTTTGTAAAGCTGCAACTTAAAAAAGTATGGACTACATGGCAGATAGGCTTGATAACTAATATCAGACAAATCTTATGATTTGGATAAGACTCCAGAACCATCAAATGTGCTCGGGCATTTTGAATTTTCACAAATGCCTGGTGAGGAAAGAAGTATCAGTCGCTGGATTTCAACATAATCTATTCTTTTGTTTTCAGGAGTTTCTGGCATTGGCTAACTTCCTTTCTTGATTCAAAAGACATGTACGCTTAGTTGGAATAGTTTTTGGGCCAAGTGATTTTATGTAGATTATAGCCATAGGCTGGTTTAAGTGTTATCTCAGGCAGCTTAACACAGGTATTTATTGAGTTTGTACCAGCTTCATTACGCTCAAATTGCCATTGTCTTGAAAAATTAAGGATTAAAGGATAGCCTGTTTATACACAATTCACTTTTAAAGAAGAGAGTCATGCAAATATGCAAATTCTAAAGCCTCTTGGATTGGACTTTAGAATCTGCAGCAGACTTTACTTTTACTAACAAGACCAAAGGAAAATAATTGGGAGTCATCAAGAGTGAGTATGTCCAGCAGAGGACACAGATAGTGGGAGCCCGTCTGCACGAACTTTATTAAAGTCCCCTCTTAGCCCCCATTTCATCATAAAATTCCTAATTAGTCCTCTCTAACCATCTGCCAGTTATTGTATAATATGACATTTATTAGTTCAAGCCTTCTAATTGACATTAACTATAGAGGGATTTCTTTTGGTGAATAGTTAAGAATCAATTCATATTTCAAGATTTAAGATCTACCACTTTGCCCTCTTAAACATGATAAAATTACACTACATGTTCTCTTGCAAAATCTAATCCCATACTACAAATTAAGATAAAAAATGCCACTACAGTGGATTAAATCTAAATCACCAATCACGACATGAATTTATGTACCATTCTTGCTGTGCATATATTATATATGATGATAAGTGTATGTCGTACATAAGAGAATACATACCTTTTTCAAGAATCATAGAACTATAAGAGCACTGTTTTTCTCAATTTCTAAAAATTATTATGCACTTTTGTACTTTTTGCCTCTTGTAAAATTCCCAAACAATGCCAAGTCAATATAGGATGATTGGTGCTATTAGGATAATAAAATTCTGGAGAATTATCGACTTTTCGACCAATAAAGTAAATGTAATCTCCAAACTTATCCTTTGTCATCTCCTATTATTTTTCAGAATTTTCTATCCGCTTTCAAATCACTGCAGTGGGGAATTGTTGTTGAAGGATTTACTAGTTTGTGTCACCTCAAATAGCACTTCAGAGATTTACCTGGTTTGTATTATTTTCTATTCCTTTCTGTTAAAAGTATGGATTTTTCTGCCATTAAACTATTCTAAACATTCAACAGAAAATAGAAAGGAGCCACGGGACAATTCATGTTTGAAAGAGTTGAGAAAGATTTCAGAAAATAGTACATTCAACTATTGTATTAGAAGTGGACCTGTCATCCAACTATTATACAGATACAAAAAATGTGAGTGTGATTACAGTCTTATATAAAGTTACATACTACTACATATTTATATATCTGATGGTTGTAATAAACTGTTATGTGGTAGACGTATAATAAAAGTAAATAATACTTATTTTTAAGAGCAATTTATTTTTTTTAAATTAATCAATAGTATACAGAAATACAAGAAACTTTGTTAAATTTTCAGAGAAGTCTGTTTTTTTTCTTCATTTATCAGTCATTTTATTTTCCTGTACTGATCATTCACTCTCAAAAACTGTTTAGATCTGTTAAAAAATCTGTCTAAATATTGGCTATAAGGAGAAAAAACACAGAATACCCAAAGAAAGAATGCAGACTTCTAAGGCAGAGGGAAAAACTGGTAAATACCATAAATTGTGTTAAGGGTGCTTTACATGCTGCGATATCGCTAGCAATCTCGTTAGCGATGTGACACGCTAGATCGCAGATAAGATTTTTCCGAGATCGCACATAGGTCATTTTTGTAGCGCCGGTCACATGTGCGATCTCGGCAAATCAAATGTGCGATCTGGCGTGTTACATCGCTAACGAGATCACTAGCGATTTTGCAGCGTGTAAAGCACCCTTTACTCCTCATGTATACACATACAGTTGGTGAAATAAGTATTGAGCATGTCACCAAATAAATATTTTTCTAGAGGTGCTATTGACATAAATTGCTCACAAGATGTCCGTAACAATCCATCCAATCCACACAGGCAAAGAGGTCAAACCATTAATGTCCATAAATTAAGTTTTGTAAAATAATGAGAAATGACACAGAGAAAAAGTATTGAACACATGAAGAAAGAAGAGCCAACAACCACATGGGAAGAGCTACAGAAAGACCTGGAATTAGCAGGTACAATTAATTAAAAGAAAGCAATAAGTAATGCACTCAACTTCCATGGCCTGTATGGACGATCACCACGCAAGACCTCATTGCTAAATGAAAAGCATGTTCAAATGCATTTAACATTTGCTCAACAACATTTAGACAACCTGAGAAATACTGGTGAATATAGTCTGCTCAGATAATACTAAAATTAAACTCTTTGGATGCCATAATATGCACAATATTTGGAGGCCAAAAGACACTGCATATCACCCTAAAACACTATACCAACAGTGAAGTTTGGAGGTGGAAACATCATGGTGTTGCTGTTTTTCAGCACAAACGCACTGGCAAAATTCTGCTACCATCTACCTGGATTATAAAGATGAAACAATGGTGAACATTTCAGCAAGACAATGATCCCAAATACACTGCCAAGAAAACCCTTAATGGACCAGAATACCAGAATGGCCAAGCCAATCACTTGACATGAATCCAATAGAAAATGTATTGAAGTAACTAAAGCTCAGAGTTCATCGAAAGAGCCCTCAGATATGGAACCTTCTGGATTTGAAGAGTGTTTCTGTGGAAGAATGAACCAAAATCACACTTGAGCAATGCATGCAACTAGTTTCTCCATGCTGTGAGGCATCTTGAAGCTGTTATCCCCAGAAAATACTTCTGTATGAAGTATTAATTACATTTCAGGAAACATGTTGAATACTTTTTACATTTTACATATCACTGAATTTATGGACATGAATGGTTTGATTTTTTTTGCCTTGGTAGATTGAATGGATTGTTACTGACATTTGGTGAAAAATTCATGATAAATTAGAAAATTGGAAAAGTATTCAATACTAGGGATGATCGAATACCAAAATATCCAACTTTGCCAATATCCGACGAATAGGTTGCCACTATTCGACTATTCAATGCGTTATGTAAGTTTATGGACCTAACGGCGAGCTGTAATGACAGAGGAAAAGGCTAAAATGGATGGGAAAAGGCAGAAACAGTATGGGCACAGCCTGTAAAAGTTGCGTGACTGCATTTCTGGTGTCTTGGAATAATGTGCTCAGAGCAGCTTGCGGCTTTTAAGTAGTCACAAGAAAAGCTCTAAAACCAAAGTAAAAGAGGGGAAATTGATAAGAAACAGTATGGGCATAGCCTGTCAAAGGTTTGAAATCGTCTGGCATCATGCCTGGTCACATTTCCTTCCTCATGCTTTACACTGCAGGTCTGCTCATTCACGTTCCCTTCCTCATGCTTTACTCTGCAGCTCTGATCATTCACATTCCCTTTCTCATGCTTTACACTGCAGCTCTGCTCATTCACGTTTCCTTCCTCATGCTTTACACTCCAGCTCTGCTCATTCACATTTCCTTTCTCATGCTTTACACTGCAGCTCTGCTTATTTAGGTTCCCTTTCTCATGCTTTACACTGAAGCTCTGCTCATTCACGTTCCCTTTCTCATGCTTTACACTGCAGCTCTGCTCATTCACGTTTCCTTCCTCATGCTTTACACTCCAGCTCTGCTCATTCACATTTCCTTTCTCATGCTTTACACTGCAGCTCTGCTTATTTAGGTTCCCTTTCTCATGCTTTACACTGAAGCTCTGCTCATTCACGTTCCCTTCCTTATGTTTTACACTGCAGCTCTGCTCATTCACATTTCCTTTCTCATGCTTTACACTGCAGCTCTGTTCATTCACGTTTCCTTCCTCATACTTTACACTTCATGTGCATTTCAATAAGCATCCAAAATGCTACATTTTGAATGCATTTTGAATGCATTTTGGATGCATTATTGACAGTGCGGTCCCACTCGACTCTGCTACATCCCCATAGAGCATGGCTGACTGTCAGACAGAGCCACGCGTTCAGAATGAACTCGGATGAACTTCACCTGACTTCATTGTCATTGCGCGGCTCTGTCTTTGCGCCACAGCCTGATTTGCGATCACAGGTGAAGGACTCACCGGTGACCGCAAATCCCCTGAGTGACTGAAGTGAGCTGTGCGATCAGTGCTGCTGTCACTCAGGTTATCCGTGGTTAGCTCGAGTCCTCCTCCTGAGAGCGGTGGCCACAGGTAACCTGAGTGACGTCATAGCTGATAGTGCGACTCACTTCAGTTGCTCTGTGGAGCTCACAGAGAGCGGCGGTGTTCTCCTGTCAGATTCATGTAGCAGAGCTGGATGCGTCGTGGGACCTCATGTGGATTACGCCGGACCTAGAGGGGTATTTGGAGCTTTTATTATAGTGGTGAAAGAAGGTGGTTTTTTTTTTTCATCTTTTATTCCAAATAAAGGATTTTTTGAGGGTATGTGTTTATTTTCTTTAACTTACAGGTTAATCATGGGGGGTGTCTCAGACGCCTGCCATGATTAACCTAGGACTTAGTGGCAGCTATGGGCTGCCATTAACTCCTTATTACCCTGCTTTCCACCGCACAAGGGCAATTTGGGATAAGCCAGGTAGAGTCCTGGGACTGTCACATTTAATGGATGTGGCAATTCTGGGCAGCTGCTGGCTGATATTTTTAGGCTGGGGGACTCCCCATAACATGGGGCTCCCCAGCCTGAGAATACCAGTCTTCAGCCGTGTGGCTTTACCTTGGCTGGTATCAAAATTAGGGGGGACCGCATGTTGTTTTTTAAATTATTTTTTTATTTTACAGCACTACATAGACCCGCCCACCAGCGGCTGTGATTGGTTGCAGTGAGACAGCTGTTACTCAGTGTGGGGGCTCGTCTGAATGCAACCAATCATGACACCGGTGGCCGGGGAAACCAGTGAATACAAAATGGAATAATGAATGGCCGGCATTTTCAAAAGCTGGAGAAGCCGCCAGAGCAGTGTGACAGCTATGCAGCACCAAGCCGGTGATTGGTCAGTGATCGGTGAGTATGAGAGAGGGGTGGAGAGGGAGAGACAGACAAACCGAGAAAGACCGACGGACAGACAGAGAGAGCGCTATAGCTGGGTCCGCATTTCAAGATTTGCGGTCTGGCGATTTATGGAGCTGCTAGCAGCTACAGGACACTGTGTTCAGCCCTTAGAAGGACTATTTATTAGTTGCATCTAAGAATGCTCTTCTGCACACAATACAGTCTATCTACACCGCCAGCTCCCTAATGACTGTGTGTTCACAAAATTGTCGCTGGGGTATATAGGCCCTATGTTGCTGTGCGGCCAAGCTAATCACGGTAACACCACAACAAAGATGGCTGCGAAGTTACTGTGAGGGCAAACAACATCAGATGTGTTCATTGTCTGGAAAACAGGCGCCAGGAAGTCAGAAATGAAAATGAAAGTGTTGGAGCGGATGTTGTTTTATCCGTCGGATAGCGAATAGTGCAAATAGCCTGTTATCTGTCAGATAACGAATAGTGGCGAATACATTCGCTCATCCCTATTCAATACCTATTTCACTCGCTGTATTACTGCTTATTCAGGAAACCCATTCCTAAGCTTAGATATGCTTTAAATATCTGGCTTTTTAGCACTTGATGCATTAAAAAGGCAGTTTAAATGAGATCATCTGGATCATTAAAAATTGAAGGCCTATCCTTAAAATAATACATCATCAATATTAGATTGAAATTCATCTGACACTTTTGTCAACTAATTGTTGAAGGGGTTGAGCCTCTTTTTTGTGAAGACACAACTGTACTTTCAGCAATGTCTGTAGTATGAATGGCAAGAAATTGCACCAAGTTGTAATACCAAGCACTGCCACTACTAAAACTATGGAGTACAATGAAGTGAGGGGCTGTGTGGTATCACTGAGGCCTCTAGATCTAATATTGATGAAAAATTCTAAGGATAGCTCATCAATTGAAACAAACTTAAGAAAAATAATACTAAGATTGAAACATTGGACATTAATATTATTATTTTTACTACATCAGAACAGTTTAGACATTAAAAGGTGACCATAGATTTGTGATAATTGTTAGTTGCTTATGTTGCAATTTGTAATCTACAAATTGTAATCCATTATGTCTAAAGGGGAAATAATGGTTCAGATACAAATAATCATACTATGCACAGGCCTGTTGCTCACCAACTCAAAGTCACAATACAATCCCACATACCAGTTGTGAACTGGGTAGAAAGTTACATTTATCCATTTAACCATTGTATATTTATTGCACTGGAGTACTACAAATAGTCGTCAATACCTACCAATTCTCATCAATTGCCAGCAATAATATATAGTCCAAAACACAGGCAGTAGTCTCCGATTCTAATTTTAAAAAGTATTTTGCACAAAAACATATATTCACTATGCAGACTGTGGATGTAAGCTTTCTCTTCATAATACATTCTATCAGTTCTTAATTTGGAAACAATTTTTTTAACACATTTTCTATTGACTCTCTGCCAGATTTTGCTTGGCTTCTTCCTTTATCTATTTTCTTATATAGGTTTACTTCTCTAAACCTACATTTCCTGTATCATTTGGTAATGTGCAATTTTCCATCAGTTCAGGATAAAAAACAAAACCAAATGCAGAACTTGATCAATAATTTTTGTTACCATAACTGTGTAGGTAAATTGATATCACGTTTTCCAGATACGTTTTATGAAGAATCGAGAATTGACATAGAACTAATCTTTGTTTGTAAGGATGTGCATGGTTGTTTTATTAAATCATGCCCATCCTGTTCCTTACAATAGTGCATTGTCATGAAAAAAACATACAACTGTCTATCCTAATATGCCATCTTTTTTGTAGACAAGGAAAACCGCTTTAAATATTTTACAATTCATATATACACATGGCAGAATTATTATCACTGAATCTTTCCTTAGCATGCACATTAGAGCTACATTCACAGTGTGATTACATTGCAAGGACTTAGAATACAAGGACTTATTTATGAAGACTTGTTCCTACAGGATGCTTTCATACAGGTAAATTCTCCAATGATGTTATCTTTTTCTTGTGAAGCCTCAGTATAAATATATGATGCCATAAAAATGACTGCTGAGGGTCATTGTGTGTGATAAATTTCTTCTATACAGCAAGTCCAATTTTTTCCTAAGGTATAGTAAATATGTTGTATGAGGCCTCTTTCACACACCAGAAAAAAACTGACTTTTCTCCGTGCGGAACACACAGACACACACATTGATGTGTGTGCAGACCCATTGATTTTAATTGGTCTGCGTATGTCTGTGATTTTGGTACATATAAAAACTGCAACATATGTACCAGAATCACAGACGTGTGAAGGGGGCTTAAGGGTCCCATTACACATAGCAAAGTACCAGCAATCCCACCAGCAATCTGACCTGGCAGGAATCGCTGGAACGTTGCTACATGGTCACTGTTGAGCTGTCAATCAGGCAGATCTCCACAGCGACAAGCGGCCAGCCATCAGCCACCAGCGACCCGTGTAACGACGGCTCCCTGCACACTCAGGACTGTCGCTCGTTGGTCTCCCGCCATCAAACATGCTGATGTGTGCTACACAGCGGGAGACCAATGAGCAAAAAATGGTCCTGATCATTTTGTCACGATCAGCAACCTTGCAGCAGGGGCTCGCTCGCTGCTGCTTGTCATACACAGAGATATCGCTGGTGAGGTTGCTGAAACATCACAAAACCTGTGACGTTTCAGCAATCTCACTAGTGATCTCACCATGTATGATGGGGGCTTAAGGCTGTAGAATTCAGTTGTACAGTCATAGCCAAAGGTTTTGAGTTCACACAAATTTGGGCTTTCACAAACTATGATGTTCCAGTGTTTTTAGATTTTTTAGTCAAGTTTTTAAACTTTCACTGACAAATACATCAAGTTTATGCAAACTCAATATTTATAGTGTTGATCCTAAAATTTCAAAACTTCTGACCTTTGGCCTGGCATACTGAATATCATAATCTAAGCCAAATCCTGACTAATGGTAAACCCATTCTTGTCTAATTAGTTCTTGGAGATTATCACAGTTACAATGTTTCTGTTTATCCATCTACCTTTTGAGGATTGACCTCAAGTTCTCAATGGGGTCGAGATTTAGGGATTTTCCAGGCCATTGACTTAACCCTAGAACGCATACCTGGGGCCTCTTCAGGCCTGCTAGGTCATTTGTTTTCTATGGTAGATTTAATTGCTTGCGCGTTCTAGGGTTAAAATGTTAATAGAATCTGTTAGATTCCAGCTCAGAATTGATGTAAAAGCCATTTGTTTGAAGCTCGGATGTCAGCTCTGCCGCAGTCTGGATATCCAAGTAACAAAGAAGGAAAAGTCTAGTTCCACGAAAAAGATTCTTCTTTATTTAAATAAAATCCATACAGAGAACCTCAAGAATAAAAGATGACAGGTGGATAGGTGTCAGGATAATCCTCGCATCTACGCATTTCAAGTGTACACTCACCCTCAGCATGACTAATTGTGTGTACACACGTGGATGAGAGAATTATCCTAATGCCTTTCCACCAGTATATGTTTTATTAAATGAAGGAAAATCTGTTTCATTGACCTGGACTTTTTCTTTACTCAAAATTTTTATGTTTTGTTCATTGAGCCAATTAGTTATCAGTTTTGCTTTGTGACATGGTCTTCATCATGCTAGAAAAAGCATTGTCCATCATCAAATTGTTCTTGGATAATTGGGAGAAGTTACTCTTAAGTACAATTCTGAGTACACCCACTTGGAAGAAAAGAAACATGAATGATCTTAAAATGATTTCCTGTTGGCATGACACCAGACTCATGGTAGCTCTCATCTTTTCTTCTCCTGACAATCAATCTTCTAGATGTCCCAAAAAGTCTAAAGGGGGCTTGATCTGAGTAAATAAGTTTGCAGGAAGTACAGGGGACTGCATAAGACAGATCAAGATCACCCCAACTGTAGACTGCTTAGGACACGTGGAAAGGATGAATGAAAAGAAAAGGTGGGCATTAACATGAGTCCTGTGTCATGCTGACAGTAAAGCATCCTGAAATCATTCATGTGTTGTTCTGTTTTTCATCCAAGGGAGTGGCCTCACTCACAATTTTGTCTAAGAACACAGCCATGAATACAGAATGGTGTAAAAACATCCACCAAGAGCATCTTCTTCCAACGATCCAGAAGCAATTTAGTGATAAACAATGCTTTTTCCAACATAATGGAGAACACTGTCACAAGGCAAAAGTGATAACTAATTGGCTTGGTGAGGAAAACATTGACATTTTCAATCTATGGCCAAAATACTTCTCAGATGTCAAACCCATTGAGAACCACAAGAATTGTGTCAAACTCTAAGCACTGATTAGGCAAGAATGGGTTGGATTTTGTCTAGAAGTATCCAGGGTGGTTAAAAATCTTCACAAATTAAGGTCAACAGTGTAAATTTGAAGTTTTTGCACAAATTTGATCTACTGTATAACAGTCTAAAACATATGCAGTGCTTACAATTGAACTTCATTAACAATAGCAATATCTGACAAAAATATGTAAAACCGCTAAAGCAGTAAACTTTGTAAAGACCAAAAATTTGTGTCAGTCTCAAAACTTTTGGCCTTGACTGTACTACACATTATGTGCACAAGGCAGACCCCATTATTTCACTGAAGCTTAAAGTAATACATTTGAAAACTTAATTCACATGAACAATGCCAGATCAGAATTCTAAAACTTGTTCTTGAACTGTACAGCCGGTAAATGTTTTATGGATCCATTCAAGAGTGCAGCTAGATTAATTACTGCCTCCAACTATTTGATAAATCCACTTGTGCTGGTAATTAATCTACCAATGCTTCTCTGATGAGATAGAAAAAGAGTCCACTGCACAGGAAGGCCGGATTGAAGGTTTTATCAGCATTCTACAAGACATTTATCACCTCATTCATAAATTCTTCTTTTCAGTTAGTAAAACCAATTCTTTCTGAAACTCATAATTTTCATTTTTAACTCCTTAATGGTTGCCTATCTGCTTTTTTATAGGAGTGGTTAAGCATCTTTTTTTATAGTGAACTAAAGCTGTCAGAATCAGTCAGAGACACATTAGAGAAAGCCGAAGCAGTATTTTAAAGGCAGCAGCTCTAAGAATTAATAAAAATAATCAAGTTTTTTCCCTCCAGTGCATTTTTTGCCAAGCACATCTGAAGCTTTACCCTGATGCAGTCACCTAGCTATGGTGTGTCATATATGAAAAAAAAAATCCAAAGTTATCTTTTTAACCCCTTAAGGTCGGTCAAAGAGAATTTTTATTTGCTCTTTAAATTTGTTCTCCTTCTTTCAAATGCAATAATATTTTTTCCATATACAGTATGTATAATGGGAAGAAGAAAACTTTAAACAAAATGAGAGTTTATTCTTAAGTAGAGCTGGCCGAACTCACAAAAAAGCAGGACTGGCAAACCCTGCTAAATTAAAAAAAAACCCTGATCTGCTCCAGAATCCGGTACCCATAAAAATCTATGGGGACCAGAATCCGGAGCTTAAAAATGTTGGTGGAAGGTATAGGGGGGTAGAAGTGTGCACAGTGCACTGACTGAGACTGTGTCATGGTGGCACAAACTTTCTGGGTCAAGCTTTCCCTTCCGCAGTCGACAAGTGAATATTCACTGCTTTACCCACCCACCAGCACATGTAATTGGTTGCAGTTAGACGCGCCCCCACAGTGACAATGAGTGACAGCGTGTCATCTGACTGCAGCCAATCACAGGATGGCTGGAGGGTGGGGAAAGCAGTGCAAGTGTCTGTGGGTCAGTATGGTGGTATAAAAATAAATAAAACAATTGGCGCAGGGTCCCCCATATTCTGATACCAGCACAGATAAAACCCACGGCTGCAGCCCCTAGTTGTCGGGCTTTATCTCTGCTGTGTATCAAAATAAGCTCAGAGTCACATGTGCCAGTAACTCACATCACATCACCTGGCAGCTGCCCACTCTCCTGACAGGAGCATTCAGGTACTTAGAAACACAAGCTGCTGACCCGCTCCTGTCAGGAGAGAGTGAGGCTGTGTAAGGTGATGTGATGTGAGACTCATGTGAGTCTGGCATGACATCACCCAGCAGCTGCACACTCTCCTTACAGGAGCACACAGGTACATAGAAAGATATGCTGCTGGCCCGCTCCTTGGATAGTTTGAGGCTGTGCCAGGTGATGCAATGCAAAAATCATGCGAGTCTGGCATGACATCACCTGGCATGGCCTGCCGCTCTTCAAACATGCGCGTGCAGGTACATAGAAACACAATAGCCAACCCGCTCCTGTTAGGAGAGTGTGCGGCTGTGCCAGGTGATGCGACGCAAGACTTGTGCGAGTCCCTTGCAAGTGTGATTCCAGCCTAAGAGAAACCGTATGCGGCTTTTTTTTATTAATATTTAAATAATAATAAAAAAACAGCCAATTTTGATACCCAGCCAAGATAAGCCAGCTGGGGGCTGGTATTCTCAGCCCGCCCGGTATTGCCGCATCCATTAGATGTGACAATCCCGGTGCTTAACCGGCTCTTCCCATTCCCCTGGTGTGGTGGCAATCAGGGTAATAGCAGGGGTTAATAACAGTGCACAACTGAAACTAAACCCTAGGTTAGTGATTGCACAGATGTCTATGAGATACCTGCATTAATAACCTGTACATGAAAGTAAATAAGTACAAACACAGAGAAAAAATCCTTAATTTTGAATAAAATACAAAAACACACCCTCTTTCACCACCTTATTAACCCCCAACACACCCATCCTGGTGCGGCGTAATCCACAAGAGGTCCCACAACACGTCTAGCCCTGCTACATCTCACAGCGTGCGGCCATAGAACACGACCACCGGCTGTGAGTGCACACAATGACTGAGCTGCTATCACTGCAGGCAGACGCTGTCACAGGCTGGGGGCATGTCTGACTGCAACCAATCACAGATGACAGGATGGCCTAGTGGGCAGGGAAAGCATGGAAGACTGTGTGTATGTGATGAGCCTAATGCGCAGTACAAGAAGTGAATGCGCGACCCGGAAGCAGTGTGACTGCATGACAACTGACCGTAAGTATGAAACGCTTGCTTAATTCTTTTTTCTTTATTTTCTCTTTAATTTCCCCAGTATTTTCCGGCACCTGGTCATCTTGGAAACCGTGCGGATCCGGACTGTAACAGTCCGGGTCCACTCAGCCGTATTCTTAAGTTATTCAAGATATGGAATGGTAAGAATAGAACTTCAACATGATTTTTTAGGTGAGTAGGACTATGGTGATACCAATCTTTAATAGAAAAGCTTTTATCTAAATAGTGAAAGAAAATTCAGAAGTTTGTAAAAAATTATTTTGATTTGTGCCACCATTTTCCATAACCCATAATGTTTTTATTTTCAGTGGAGCTGCGTACTGGCTTGTTTTCTGTGTGGTGAACTTTTTTCATTAATACTGTTTGAGGTAGATAAGACAATTTAATTACTTTATATTGTATTTTTTTAGGAGTGAAAAGTAATGTAAAAGACATAATTCTTAAGTTTCAATTTTTTTTTTCTTTATGGTGTTTACTATAAGGGGTTAGTTAATTTTATATTTTGTTAGATAAATCTTTTATGGGTACGGCGATACCAAATACGATTTTGTTAATTTTAATGTCTTTATTTTTAATGGTTGATAATGTGTTGACAAAGTAAAACTAATTTGAACACTTTTTTATGTTTCTCAAATTTTTTTTTTTCTTTACGTTATTTTTAATGCCAATAAAGGACTGTGATCATCTGATGGCTTCTGGTATATACTGCAATATACAGTATAGTAATGCAGTGAATCATGTAAATTGCAGTCTCCTACGAAGCTCAGCCTGTAGCTGAGCTTCACAGGATTTCAAAGACAGAAGCCAATAGAGCCTTCATCAGGGTTTTTGGCTATCATGTTAATCAATCAGTTTTCCGTGATCACATAACCTAGGGCTAACAGGAGTCAGAGCTTCTACAAGCATCCACTGCAACAGAAAAGACCTCAGTTCCTGAGGCTCCTCCACACATGTAGACTTCTAACACTGATGTATAATTACGTAATTTGAGACTATGGAGTTTAATTAGATGTGACAAACAATGCAGCATGCGTTCAATTCATGTGCTATGGGCATAGAAACCTATAGAAAGTGTTTAAAATGCAGAAAAAAATGTAGATGCATTCTTATTGAAACACTATTTATAGACTTTAAAAGTTGCTATCCACATGTCCACATGAGAATAATGCACGCTGTTGTACATATTACCTCTATTAAACCAGAATTATATTCTTGTTGCATTCATTTTTCAAGAAGTCTGACTAGTGTAATTCTATTTTCTTGTTAGAAGATAGTCATCAGTATTATGGATCTAACAGAAAGCAGAGATCTAAAAATGCTAAGCAGTTGAAGCACAAAGTATTTTAGGTTATTTTATAAGTTCTCATTATACAATGATTTAGCAATATGGTCTTCTATCTGATGTAATTAGGTCTATAATATATTCATTATATGGATACATATTACATATGTTTACCATTGCCCTACTGAAAAACTGGCCATTAGAAACCAGACAAGAAGTTGATTTTACTGTATATTTTTGACATGCAACTACAGTGAATAAATATATATATACAGATATTTACATACCGACAAAAAGATTCCATTCAATGTCCAAATCAGCCTGATTGGCTAAACAGCCCTTCATTACGTTGAGGCAGTAGTTGGTGCAAGGTTTCAAATTAGGCATCCCACGACAGTACGGACAATACAGCATTTTCAGTAATGCTCGAAGACATCCTCCATTCGGACTGAGCTGTAAAAATATGACATATGTGACAAGCAATTTTACTGAGATGTAAACAAGTTCAATATTCATCTGCTATTAGTAAAAAAGTATTTCAATTTTCTGTTAAATAGTTCAGAGCTCTGTAAATTCCAATATTTTTCGCAAGAGAACACAAAAACATGAACATGCTCTGCTTCCAGGTGTATAGTCTTTAACCACCCATATATGTTATTATGTACACATAAATTTATAAGAAATGAAGCTTGACCGATCTTCAGAGTTGGTTAACAAATTTTACGGAAAGTTCCTCTGCCTTGTAATGTAATATTTTAAAGGTTTCCAACTTAGCCCAATGTTTTTTTAGCAGTCCTCATGACAGTTTTAACCCCTTAAGGACGAAGCCAGTTTTGTACTTAATGCCCAAGCCATTTTTTGCAATTTTGACCAGTGTCACTTTATAAGGTTATAACTCTGGAACGCTTCAATGGATCTCGGTGATTTTGAGATTGTTTTTTCGTGACATATTGGGCTTCATGTTAGAGGTAAATTTAGGATGATATTTTTTTATTTTATTTGTGAAAAAATCTGAAATTTGACAAAAAAATTAAAAATTTTGCAATTTTCAAACTTTTAATTTTTATGCCCATAAACCAGAGAGATATGTCACACAAAATAGTTAATAAATAACATTTCCCACTTGTCTACTTTAGATCAGCGCAATTTTTGAAACAACATTTTTTGGGGTTAGGAAGTTAGAAGGGTTCAAAGTTCATCAGCAATTTCCCATTTTTTCAACAAAATTTACAAAACCATTTTTTTAGGGACCACATCCCATTTGAAGTGACTTTGAGAGGCCTAGGTGACAGAAAATACCCAAAAGTGACACAATTGTAAAACTTGCACCCCTCAAGGTACTCAAAACCACATCCAAGAAGTTTATTAACCCTTAAGGTGCTTCACAGGAACTAAAGTAATGTGGAATGAAAAAAATAAAAATTACCATTTTACCTAAAAATGTTGCTTTAGCACTAATTTTCTTACTTTTTCAAGAGGTAACACCAAAAATTGGACCTCACACTTTGTTACCCACTTTCTTCTGAGCGCGCCGATACCCCACATGTGGTCAGAAACCTTTGTTTGGGTAAATGCGAGGGCTTGGAATGAAAGAAGCAATATTTGAATTTTGGAAAGCAAAGTTGGCTGAAACAGATTGCGGGCACCATGTTGCATTTACAGATCCCCTAAGGTACCTAAACAGAAGGAACCCCCCTCAAGTGACCCCATTTTGGAAACTAGACCCCTTAAGGCTTCTATCGAGAGGTATAGTGAGCATTTTGAACCCACAGGTACTTCACAGATTTTGATAACGTTACGTTGTCATATTGAAAATTGTCATTTTTTTCTCAAAAATGTTGCTTTAGCATCAATTCTCTCACTTTTTCAAGAGGCAATTCCAAAAATTTGACCCAAATGTTTGTTACCCACTTTTTTATGAGCGCGGTGATACCTCACATGTGGTCTGAAACCTTTGTATGGACAAATGGGAGGGCTTGGAACGAAAGGAGCAATATTTGAATTTTGGAAAGGAAATTTGGCTGAAAAAGATTGCGGGCACCATGTCGCATTTGGAGGACCCCTAAGGTACGTAAACAGCAAAAAAACACCACAAGTGACCCCATATTGGAAACTTTGGTGAGTACCCTGAACCCCCAGGTGCTTCACAGAAGTGTATAACGTTGAGCCATGAAAATAAAAAAAAAAAATGTTACCTCTAAATTGTTACTTCAACCAGGTAGCTTTTTTTTCACAAGGGTAACAGGAAAAAAAATCACCATGAAATTTATTGTGCAATTTCTCCTGAGTTTGGTGATATCTTATATGTGGTGGAAATCAACTGTTTGGGCACACGGCAGGTCTTGGAAGGGAAGGAGTGCAATTTGACTGCAAAATTGGCTGGAATCAATAGCGGACACCATGTTGCATTAGGAGAGCCCCTGAGGTGCCTAAGCAGTGGAGGTCCCCCACAAGTGACCCCATTCTGGAAAATAGACCCCTCAAGGAATTTATCTAGATGTTTGGTGAGTACCCTGAGGTGCTTCACAGAAGTTTATAATGTTGAGCTGTGAAAATAAAAAAAAAATACATTTTTACCACAAAATTGTTACTTCAACCACATAGCTTTTTTTTAACAAGAGTAAAAGGAAAAAAAGGAGCATAAAATGTATTGTGCAATTTCTCCTGAGTATGCTGATACCTTATGTGTGGTGGAAATCAACTGTTTGGGTGCACAGCAGGGCTCGGAAGGGAAAAAGTGCCATTTGACTGAACATTTGGCTGGAATAATTAGTGGACGCTATGTCGCATTTGGAAAGCCCCTAAAGTGCCTAAACAGTGGAGGTCCCCCACAAGTGACCCCATTCTGGAAACAAGACACCTCAAGGCTTTTATCTAGGTGTATATTGAGCATTTTGAATCCACGAATACTTCACAGAATTTGATAAGCTTAGGTTGCCATATTGAAAATTTTCATTTTTTTCACAAAAATGTTTCTTTAGCATCCCATTCCTCACTTTTTCAAGAGGCAACAACAAATCGTGGACCCCACAGGTTGTTATCCATTTTCTTGTAAGCGCAGGGATACCCCACATGTGGCCAAAAACCTCTGTTTGGATTAATGGGAGGGCTTGGAATAGAAGGAGCACCATTTGAATTTTGGAAAAGTTGAAATAAATTGCGCGCACCCTGTCACATTAGCAGGGCCTCTTGGGTACCTATACATTAGAAACCCCCCACAAGTGACTCCATTTTGGAAACTGGACCCCTCAAGGATTTTATTCAGGAGTATAGTAAGAATTTTGAATCCACAGGTACTTCACAAAAATGTTGCTGTGCAACAAATTTCTCACTGTTAGGTTATATGCGCACGTTGCGTAAATACATGCAGTTACGCTGCGCTTTGTAGCGCAGCGTAACTGCATGCGTCCTGCGTCCCCTGCACAGTCTATGGAGATTGTGCAGGGGCCGTGCGCACGTGGCGTCTTGGAGCGCAGCGCTTCGGCTGCTGCCCGAAGCGCTGCATTCTAAGAAGTGAAATGTCACTTCTTCCATGCGCTTTGCCGGCAGCTCCTGCTCTGTCTATGGCAGGAGCTGCAGGCAGAGCGCATGGAATCGGCTTTTTTTTTTTTTTCTCTACGGACATTTTCTGCAGCGATTTGAAACGCACGTGTGCTCTTCAGATCGCTGCAGAAATTTCTGCAGGGCTAGTACGCAATGTGCGCACATAGCCTTAGGCTATGTGGCCATGATCCAGCGACATGGCGTCTAGTACACAGTGCCAGCCTTCCTGCAGAGATGTGAGTGTTGTCCATGGGAGAACGCAGCTGCCCATGCCCACGATGTGGGTTCAGGCTGCTGTGGACTTTAGTTCTATTCTACCTGCAGAGAACACTCTCGTCTCCGCAGCATAAATTGACATGCTGAGGCTCGGGAAGCTGCGCCACAGGTCGGTTTATGCTGCCGAGAAAAGAAGCACAGTGGGCATGGGATTTCTAAAAATCCTTCCACTGTGCTTCTACTGCACAATGCAGCGTTATGGACGCAGGGAAAACACTCTGCGCCCAAAACACTGCAAACCCTGATTGTGGGCACATAGCCTAAAATGCTACAATGGATGAATGGATAGATGTCAAACATATATAACGTCCCACTCCCTGCATATTCTAAGCTGGCACCCTTTAGTGCCTTTCATGTGGCACTAAAGGGTGCCTAGCCTTGTATTTAGCCCAAAAAGAAAAAAAATAATTAAAATAAATGACGTGGGGTCCCCCCTATTTTTGATAGCCAGCTAGGGTAAAGCAGACAGCTGTAGCCTGCAAACCACAGCTGACAGCTTCACCTTGGCTGGTAATCAATTTGGAGGGCTCCCCAAGCTGTTTTTTTTTAAATTATTTATAAATAAATAAATAATTAAAAAAAAACAAAAAACATAGGGTCCCCCAAATTAGTTCACCAGCCAAGGTGAAGCTGACAGCTGGGGTCTGGTATTCTCAGGGTGGGAAGAGCCATGGTTATTGGACTCTTCCCAGCCTACAAATAGCAGGCCGCAACTGCCCCAGAAGTGGCGCATCCATTAGATGCGCCAATCCTGGCGCTTCGCCCCAGCTCATCCTGCGCCCTGGTGCGGTGGCAAACGGGGTAATAAATGGGGTTGATACCAAATGTGTAATGTCACCTGGCATCAAGCCCAGCAATTAGTGATGTCACGGCGTCTATTTGATACCAGACATAACTAATTGACAGTAATAAAAAAAAAATTGACAACAAAAAAAAATTTATTTGAAAAAACACTCCCCAAAAACATTCCCTCTTTTGGCCAATTTATTGAAAAAAAAAAAAAAAATCGGGTCCCTGCTGTAATCCATTGTGAAAGTCCCGCGGTGATTCTTGACCTTCTAGAATATGGGGGGCACGTTCAGGGAACGTATCCCCCATTTTCTAGGAGTGCAGACCCTCCATTTGAGGAGAGTGGGTGCAAAGAATTTGCACCCACTCTCCCCGGGTCACAGCTGCAGACTCCGTGCAGCAGCAGCAGCCAGAGTCTCTGACACAGGAAGCTGTCAGCCGCGCTCTGCAGTGTGACCGGCGTTCACTGTGAAGGAGGTGGGGGCCGCGGGGGATCAGAGCTGACGGACCCCGGGGAACACCGGGGTGGGAATAGGGGGTGACCTGGCAGGGCCTGGGGAGAAGGTTTCTGTCGTATGTGTCATAGCACATGCGACAGAAACCATAGGAAAGGGGGAAATGTGGCCGGCGCTCTGCTGTGCGCGCCGGTATGTGCGGCGCCATGTTGGATTTTCAGGAGGAAGGGGGGGTGGGGGGACACTTTGGCGACACCGGGGGACCGGAGAGGACCGGGGGATGAGATTTATCTTCCATCTGACATGTTTGTTTATGCCAGATGGGAGATAAATGATTTTTTACCGGCGCGGTCATTTACTGTAACCTGATCATCGGTATACGGTGTATACCGGTCATCAGGTGAGCGGGGACCGGAAAAACCGGCCAGAATCATGATCTCCAGGGTCTCAGCTACCCCCGGCAGCTGAGACCCCGGAAATTTTCTGACTCTGGGGGGCGCTAGACCCTTTTTTCCGACCGCCGTTAAAAAGCGGCGGATCGGAAGAAGTACCCTAATTTGTCGCCGTTAAAAGGCGTATCGGCGGTCGTTAAGGGGTTAAGAGAAACAAGAACAGTACTTAGTATTAACAGTCAGTAAAGAGAATAAACCCAGCATTATCCTTGTGCAAAACTCTCGAAATTAAGCTCCCAACCTTCATTCTATTTCAGGAGCTCTCCTTGAAAGTCGGTGAAAGGACATTGCTACATACATTTTTTAAGTCTTTTTTATTCCTGATTAATAATTGACAAACCTGCAAATACCCGGGATCGTCAAGTTGAACCGGATTTAACAAAAAAAAAAAGTTTGGACCCAGAATAACTCCTAGATATCTGAAAATTAGCAGGCGCTAATAAAAATAGTTATAAATGTATTTCACTGTGGAATTTTGAGCAGGCAATTGAAATTGCCAAGAACAACTTTTTAGCTAGTTGCCTAGAAAATTTACAGCAAGCCAGGCGTGGCTAACTAGCAATATCTATACATGTGTTTGTGTAATTTTGAGCAGGCAATTAAAATTGGCAGAACATTTTTTATGTACTTTCATAGCAACTGATTAGACCAGGCACGGCTAATTAGCAATACCTGTAAATGTGTTGTGTTTGCTGAATTTTCAGCAGGCAATTAAAATTGGCAAGAATCACTCTTAGATACTTCCCTAGGAACTTTTTAGGCCAGAAACTGCTGAGTAGCAATTCCTATAAATGTGTTTGCGTAATTTTCAGCAGGAAATTAAAATGTCAAGAACCACTTTTACTTACTTCACTAGAAACTTTTTAGGCCAGGCACAGCAAATTAGCAATACCGATAAATGTGTTTGCGTCATTTTGAGAAGTAAATTAAAATTGTCAAGAAAAAGTTTTTGCATACTTCTCTAGCAACTTTTTAGGCCATGCACTGCTAACTAGCATCACCTATAAATGTGTTTTCATACTTTTGAGCAGGCAGTAATATGTAGCAATACCTATTTACATGCTTCACTGTCAACTTGTTAGCAGACACTACAAGTACCGATTCCTATTGCTATCATAAAAAGTGCTGATTTGTGGCACACACATTTTCCCTACATAACAGCAATGGCAATACCACTGGAAGCAGCACCTTCCCTAACATTTGACATTTTGACATTCACAAAATGGCGCCAACGCAACATGTCCATGTCGCGGGCGGAGGAGGGGACGCCGCGCTCTCCCACTGCTCGGGTCCGGCTGCCACTGCGGCTGCTGCGGCCTGCCGCTGCTCGGTGGCTCGAGCGATGGGCCGGATCCCGGGGACTCAAGCGGCGCTCCTCGCCCGTGAGTGAAAAGGGATGTTGGTGTTTTGGGATAGTTTATTGTCCGTGACTCCACCCACGGTTGTGGTGATTTGTTAACACCACCGCTGCTCTGTATGGGAAGCCCGGGAGTGATGGTATGGAGCAGCCAGTTGTTGATGTGCCCTCCGTGGGTAGGGATTGTGGTGCTCCCGGGGCCCGGTGATGGGATTGGGATGGTGGACAGGCGGGGATGGGGCCTGTGGAGGTGCAGGGGCGCAGGGGCAGCGCTGTGCCGCACGCTACGGAGGTACTCACTCAGCCAGTAAACACGACACAGTTCTCGGTAAACAAACGGCTGGTTGGACGGGTCCCTCGGACGGTTACGGTGCTGCGGTTCCCTGCAGTTAGCGGTGACGGTCTCTTCCCTGCACCTATGAAAAGTCTCTTGGTAGCGATGGGTTCCCACCGGTTACCCACTCCTCGGCTTCAAGCTGGGCCGAAGGAGCTCTACTCTTGCCCGCAGGCGCTGGCCCTGGGAAATTGGTGCCTTGGCGGTGGCGGTGTCTCCCCTTATCGGTCGGACTGTTGCCTTCAATCTGGACTTGGTTGTTAGGAGACAGACGTCCCCTTCACTGACGGATTTGGCAAATTATGGCGACTCCTAGCCTTGCCGGGATCCGAAAGGCCCCTGCCCTGGTGCTGGTATGAAACGATTATTCCTGGCTCACTGCGTAATATAGTAGGTGCTCAGAAAAAATATCAAGTCTGATAGAGAACGATTCTGGCACACTTTAGAGGATATATGAAAAAAGAAACTCTTGGAATGCTTAAATGGTTTTATTTGTGCATAAGTCAAAAAAATGATGATAATTCATCCATCCAACGTTTCGACCTTTTGTAGGTCTTTGTCAAGGACAAATTTATCTATATGAACAACTGTGCAGTGTATGTTCTATAATATGAAGATATCACCATGGAAAAATGAACAGAAATGCAATCATGTATATGCCTTTCTCCGTTTATACCTTATGCACTGAAGAGGATAGGTGGTAAATGGTAGAGACCTTTTCCAATGGGAATATGTTGTGAAATATGGACAATTCTGAAAAAACTGTATAGCTGTCAAAGGTAGGTACCTCAGGACATAGAAGGAAGTATCGTGTTTTCCTTCACTGATAGTTTCTCAGTTGCCTCAGAAGAGAAGAAAATGTTCTGAAAATGCAGAAAGAGTATTCTGATACTTTCACTGAGGAATTCACAATGGCCTCAGGATAACATGAGTGCTTAATATCGTTCAAACAGGATGAACATGTATAGTCTGGATCATGAAATGAAAAAGACTCCTTATGGGGTTCTATAAGAGACCCTATAGAAAATATATGATTATATGTATTAAATCATATAAGGAATGTGGGTAACAAGTTGGTACAGGCACATACCTGAGGTATTAGAAACTGGAGAGAGCTAGTGAGCCATATGTGGTGACACGGATCTTGCTTTGGTGATATAGGGTGCGGGCCCCAGGGAGACAACAAGGATTTTGGGTTAGCTTGATGTACCTGCAGGGATGTGGGGTGCGTGTGGTGTTGTGACCTGTGACCCCTGGCTTGCCCAGGGCGTCACATTCACATATTATATTCACATGAACCTATGTCTTAGGCAGCCAATCACAGAAGCCCTTCTGTCTGAACCTTGTGGATTGTTGCTGTGCCGTGAATGGCTGCAGCAACTACACAAATAAAGTTAAAATAAAAAATAACTCCGCATGCCAGAATGGTTCTTCCAGTCCCACCTCCTCTACTGATTTTACACGTCCCACATCAGACAGCACTACAATCCTATACAAAAGCATAAAATGCTATTACAAAAGCATTTTTGGAAATGCAGCCAGTGTTCAGCAGCAGAAAATGAACAAAATGAACATTACCGACTTTTGGGGAAATTGATCTGGGTGACCGAGCCTGCACAAACATGCAAAGATTCATACTGAATTTGAAATTGATGAACCTTTACCACACAGGTTTGCTTATATCTAATACCCAGTACAGATAAAGTATACGGCTACAGGTTACAGCCACCAGCTGTGTGCTTATCTTGGCTGTGTAGAAAAATAAGGACCTTGTTACGGTTGCTGTGGCTCTGGAGACTATGTCCGGATTTCTTGCTACTGCACATGTGCAAGCGCTGGAGACTAAGTCCTATCTTGGAGCCATTGCACATGTGCGGGTGACATCATCGCTGACACGAGGTCACTTGTCTCTGACAGCTTCTAAGCTGATTGGCCACTGGTCATGTGCTTTTGACACATGGTCACATGTCTCTGACACCTTCTATGCCGATTGGTTGCTGGTCATGTGCTTGTGACGCTTTGCTCGGTGATAGGCCAGCGTGACGTCATTGCTGTCATTCTGGCAGCGGATTGGCTCTGGTGTCCTCCATCTTGGATGAGGCACAGAGTCTATATAAGACCCTGACGCATGCCGCCCGGCGCTCAGTCCTCTTGGTTCATGCATGAGGGTAGACGCCCTGTGCACGTCCCTCTAGGCATCTCTCTGTCTATGTTAGGTGAGCGCCACCGGCAGGGTAGCGTTCTTATACCTTACAGCTTCGGCTGCAGTCCGTATCCTTACCTCTTAGTGGAGCGGACATAGGCAGGTGCCTGAGGCACATGGTCCGGCTGGGCCTTGTGATTCTACTCGTAGGTGGACGTTGCCGCTAGGGTAACGTTTAGTGATGAGCGAGTACTAAAAAGCTCGGGTGCTCGAGGCTCGGGCCGAGCATCGAAAGATACTCGTGTACTCGGCCCGAGCACCGAGCCCAATGTTATCCTATGGGAGACCAGAGTATTTTTATGAAATGACCCCCGGCAGCATGTAGAAACCCTAAAAATGTCACAAAAGTCTCAGAAGAGTGCTCAAATGACATAGCAACAGCATGGGGAAGATCCCTTGAAGCATTTATCACTCAAAAGTCACAGCTGTGAACAATTTTGTCCGTGTTTTACGCCATTTTTACGGACTCACCAGAAAACCTTCCAAAATGACATCAAAATGAATTTTCATGGCGGAAATGTTAAGGGCACATACCCAATAGTGAGATAGAGCTGGTGTATGTTACTTTTGGAGATTACATGAAAGATTTTACGTGAAAACATTGTGTGGCACTTCGATGTCCCTGAGAAGAGACGTACATGAAGGCCTCTTGAGTCTAATGTGCCCATTTTGAGGAAGTGGGTCTATTGTAGTATAGCCCTTTGTCAGGGCAGCCAAAAATTGGGAGGCTCCACATTGTCTCTGGATAGAGACGTGCATGAGGGCCTGTAAACCTGAAGTGCCCATTGTAAGGAAGTTGGTCTATTGTAGTATAGCCCTTTGGCAGGGCAGCCAAAAATTGGGAGGCTCCACGTTGTCCCTGGATAGAGACGTGCATGAGGGCCTGTAAACCTGAAGTGTCCATTGTCAGGAAGTGGGTCTATTGTAGTATAGCCCTTAGGCAGGGCAGCCAAAAATTGGGAGGCTCCACATTGTCCCTGGATAGAGACGTGCATGAGGGCCTGTAAACCTGAAGTGTCCATTGTCAGGAAGTGGGTCTATTGTAGTATAGCCCTTTGGCAGGGCAGCCAAAAATTGGGAGGCTCCACATTGTCCCTGGATAGAGACGTGCATGAGGGCCTGTAAACCTGAAGTGCCCATTGTAAGGAAGTGGGTCTATTGTAGTATAGCCCTTTGGCAGGGCAGCCAAAAATTGGGAGGCTCCACGTTGTCCCTGGATAGAGACGTGCATGAGGGCCTGTAAACCTGAAGTGCCCATTGTAAGGAAGTGTCTATTGTAGCATAGCCCTTTGGCAGGACAGCCAAAAATTGGGAGGCTCCACGTTGTCGCTGGATAGAGACGTGCATGAGGGCCTCAAAACATTGTTCCCATTGCAAAGGAGCGGGTCTCCTGTCGTTGTAATGTCCATTCTGAAAGAATGGGCGAAAAAATTTACCACTGGGGGTATACCTGAAACAAAGGCCTATTGTAACGGTCATCATGGTGGCGCATGAGGAGAAGGAGGAGCAGTCCAGCGATTATCCAAAGTCCAGAAGTGTGTACCCATGGGTGAGTGGAGGTACATGGCAAATTCCCGTTACAAACTTTAAATTCCGCTCTCATTTGCTGGTGGTGTGGTGAAGTCTGGCCCAATCCAACCCTTGTTCATCTTGATCAGAGTCAGCCTGTCAGCATTTTCAGTTGACAGGCGGGTGCGTTTATCTGTAATGATTCCACCTGCGGCACTAAAAACACGCTCTGACAAAACGCTAGCGGCAGGGCAGGCCAGGACTTCCAAGGCGTAGAGAGCCAATTCATGCCACGTGTCCAGCTTGGATACCCAATAATTGTAAGGCACAGAGGAATGTCGGAGTACAGTTGTTCGATCTGCAAGGTACTCCTTGAGCATCTGGGCAAACTTAGGATTTCTTGTGGCACTACCCCACACCTCAGGGGCTGTGCTACGTGAGGGGCTGAGAAAACTGTCCCACATCTTAAAGACTGTTCCCCTACCTCTGGCGGATGGGACTTGTGCCCCTCTCGGCTGTACGCCTTGGTTGTCCACTGATTCCTGACCTATGCCGCTAGCGTTTTGTGAGGGGAATGCTTTGCCTACTTCCGTGACTATGGCCTTCCGGAACTGCTGCATTTTGGCTGACCTCTCCGCCTTGGGAATAAGAGACATAAAGTTCTCCTTGTAGCGTGGGTCTAACAGTGTTACCAACCAGTAATGATTGTCGGCCAAGATGTTCTTAACGCGAGGGTCACGAGACAGGCAGCTTACCATAAAGTCAGCCATGTGCGCCAGACTCTTAACAGCCAGTACTTCAGTATCCTGACCAACACGATGACTGAACATGCTGTCCTCCTCCTCCTCCTCTTCCTCATCTACCCTGTCCTCTGGCCAGCCACGCTGAACCGAGGATATGACTGGTGTGCATGTCATATCCTCAATTTGGCCGGAGAGTTGCTCCATGTCTTCATCCTCCTCCTCGTCATAGTCCTCCACTGCACGTTGTGATGAGACGAGGTTGGGCTGTGTGTTATCACCCACACCCACTACTGTTTCTTGCTCCAACTCATCGCGCTCCGCCTGCAATGCATCATGTTTGTTTTTGAGCAGAGACCGTTTTAGAAGGCAGAGAAGCGGTATGGTGACGCTAATAATGGCGTCATCACCACTCACCATCTTGGTGGAGTCCTCAAAGTTTTGGTGGATGGTACATAGGTCGGACATCCATCTCCACTCCTCAGGTGTTATGTGTGGAGTTTGACCCATTTCCCGACGGCTTAGGTGATGAAGGTACTCAACAACTGCCCTCTTCTGCTCACATATCCTGACCAACATGTGCAGAGTTGAATTCCAACACGTGGGGACATCACACACCAGTCTGTGAGCCAGAAGATGCAAACGGCGCTGAAAGCCGGCAAGGCCGGCTGAAGCAGTAGGTGACTTTCGAAAATGTGCAGACAGGCGGAAAACTTTTACCAGCAGATCAGACAGCTCTGGGTATGACTTTAGAAACCGCTGGGCCACGCATGGAACATGTGTCGGCTGGCCTCGCCTCAAAGCCGCCACCAGGTTCCGGCCATTGTCACACACGACCTTTCCTGGCTTTAGTTTCAGAGGTGTGAGCCAGTGATCTGCCTGCTGTTTCAGAGCTGTCCACACCTCTTCTGCATTGTAGGGTTTGTCACCTATGCAGATTAGCTTCAGCACAGCCTGTTGCCGCTTCGCCAAAGCAGTGCTGCAGTGCTTCCAGCTTGGGACTGGTGAGGAGGGTAAAGTGCATGAGGATGCGCAGGAGGAGGAGGAGGCTGAAGAGCATGACATTCCGGAGCTGTAGAGTGTGGGTGAAACCCTGACTGAGGTAGGGCCTGCAAACCTTGGTGTGGGAAGGACGTGTTCCGTCTCTCGCTCAGACTGGTTCCCAGCTTCCACAATATTAACCCAGTGTGCCGTCAACGAGATGTAGCAGCCTTGCCCACAAGCACTTGTCCACGTGTCTGTGGTTAGGTGGACTTTGGGTGAAACAGCGTTGTTCAGGGCACGTGTGATGTTTTGTGACACGTAGTTATGCAATGCTGGGACGGCACACCGGGAGAAATAGTGGCGGCTGGGGACCGAGTAACGTGGGACAGCTGCCGCCACCAGGTCGCGGAATGCTTCTGTCTCCACCAGCCTAAAAGGCAACATTTCCAGCGCAAGCAGTCGCGAAATGTTAGCATTTAGAACTGTGGCATGTGGGGCGTTGGCAGTGTATTTGCGCCTGCGTTCAAAGGTTTGCTGAATGGATAACTGAACGCTGCACTGGGACAAGGACGTGCTTGATGATGGTGTTATTTCTGCGTAGGCAACTGCAGGTGCAGGACCGGAGGAGGCTTGTTCGCAGGCAGCATGGACAGGGGATTGGCTCGCATGCACAGCAAGCGAAGATGTAGCAGTGACATCAGCAAGCACTGCTCCTCGACTCTGTTGTACTTCCCACAAAGTCGGGTGGTTGGCTGACATGTGCCTGATAATGCTGGTGGTGGTCAGGCTGCTAGTTTTGGTACCCCTGCTGATGCTGGCACGGCAGGTGTTGCAAATGGCCTTTTTAGAATCATCTGGAGCCAACTTAAAAAACTGCCAGACTCGGGAAGACCTAACATTTGTACAGGCACCTTGTGTCGTGTTGTTGTTCCGGGGAACGGTTGCCTGACTTCTGCCTGGAGCCACCACCCTGCTTCTTACTGCCTGTTGGGATGCTACGCCTCCCTCCCCCTGTGCACTGCTGTCCTCGCTCTGCATATCCTCCTGCCAGGTTGGGTCAGTTACTGGATCATCCACCACGTCGTCTTCCTCTTCCGCACCCTGCTCCTCCTCCTGACTTCCTGACAATTGTGTCTCATCTTCGTCCACCCCTTGTTGAGACATGTTGCCAACTTCGTGAGAACGTGGCTGCTCAAATATTTGGGCATCTGTACATACGATCTCCTTCAACATGAGCTGGCGAGAGGCCAGAATGTGCGAATGGAAACGTGAACAGCTCTTCCGAGTGTCCAAGTGTGGGATCAGTAATGTCCGAGGACGTGTACTCAGCCTTGTGGTAGGAAGGAGGATCAGGTTCTGAAATGTGCGGTGCAGTATCACGGCTACTGACACTTGACCGTGTGGAAGACAGAGTGTTTGTGGTGGTGCCAATCTGACTGGAAGCATTATCCGCTATCCAACTAACAACCTGTTGACACTGGTCTTGGTTCAAGAGCGGTGTACTGCTGCGGGCCCCAAGAATTTGGGACAGGACATGCGAGCGAGTAGATGTGGCCCTTTGTTGTGGCGAAATTAGAGCTTGCCCACGACCTCGGCCTCTGCCTGCACCACCATCACGTCCACTTCCTTGTTCGTTGCCAACGCCCTTGCGCATTTCGCAATGCTGTGCTGACGTGTATTCACTAGACTTGTGCGTTATATCCAAGTTTGTGCAAAACGCACACAAGTGCACCTGTACGCTGCCACCGACAGGCACACACGTGCGGTTTTTAAATGCAAGCACGGACGCACTAAGAACCTAACAGGTTTTTAGGAGCGACAATTACTGAGAAGTCTGACACTATCAGACACTGCTGACGTGTATTATACACTAGACTTGTGTGTTATATAATAGTTTGTGCAAAACGTGCACCTGTACGCTGCCACCTACAGGCACACATGTGCGGTTTTTAAATGCAAGCACGGACGCACTAAGAACCTAACAGGTTTTTAGGAGCGACAATTACTGAGAAGTCTGACACTATCAGGACTGTTTTAGACTGTGTACACCAGCCCCAGATATGATGAAGGCTGGTATACGGTCACCACTAGGAATGGCTATACACCCTGCCTGCCTGCCTGCCTGTATACTGCTACAATAGTCCTGACAAGGACTCTTCTGGTCACTAGCCTGTATTCCGACCTGGCTATACCCTGCCTGTATACAGCAACAATAGTCCTGAGAAGGACTCTGCTACTGTACTCCGACCTGGCTATACCCTGCCTGCCTGTATACAACTATAATAGTCCTGAGAAGGACTTCTGGTCACACTGTTTGCAGCCCTGCTACGGAAATAACTATAAAGGGCCGCAAACCTTTCCCTGAATCAGCAACACTCTCCCTGCACTGACTGTCTGGATGGCTGTGTGCAGAGCACAGCGCGCCCGCCGATATAAAGGCTCGGTCACGCTGTGCAGGCCGGCCAATCACTGCAATTCCACAACTAACAGGGCTGTGGCATTGCAGTGGTCTGCCAGCCAATCCCTGCATGAGGGCTGGCTCTCAAAAGAGCGCCAACATGCAGGGATGAAGACCACGAGTACAGCACGAGTATCGCGAGATTACTCGGTCTCCGCTGAGTAGCCCGAGTACAGTGATACTCGTGCGAGTACCGAGTAGTAACAAGCATACTCGCTCATCACTAGTAACGTTCCTTATACTGCGTCTGGCAGTTGTTCGTATCCTCGCACACTAGGGGAGCGAACAGAGGTAGGAGTTTTGTGCGGCTTATGCTGCTGTCCGTCTCTTTTGCACCACTAGAAGAGCGGACCTAGGCAGGTGCCATATCTAGTGGTTCGTGTCCTCGCACACTAGTGGAGCGAACGCAGGTAGGAGCTTTGTGCGGCTGACGCTGCTGTCCATCTCTTTTGCACCACTAGAAGAGCGGACCTAGGCAGGTGTCATATCTAGTGGTTCGTGTCCTCGCACACTAGTGGAGCGAACGCAGGTAGGAGCTTTGTGCGGCTTACGCTGCTGTCCGTCTCCTGGCACCACTAGAGGAACGGACCTAGGTAGGTGCCATTTCCCACTCACTGCTTTTGTCTCTGTGATCTTTAACAGAGACCATTCCACACACCCTCCAAGTATGGGAGGAATTGCTTTATTTTCTAATTATATTCCTCTGTGAGTTTAACAGAGGTATTGCACTCTGCACTTGTGCTATTATTTTTTACAGTGGCACACACTAATATACCCCTTATCCTCTGCCATAGTCTGCAGCAGAGTCTTTGCACGGTGGACCCTGACTGTCTGACATTCCTTTAGGTTTTATTATCAGACAGCCCCCCCCGTAACAGACCTCATGCAGCTTTTTTAAAAATGATTTAAATAAATAATTAAAAAAACAATTTGTGGTCACCCCACATTTGATACCCAGCCATAATAAAGCCGATAGCTGGGGGTTGGTATTCTCAGTCTAGGGAGGCCCATGGTTATTGTGCCCCCCAGCCTTAAAACAGCAGCCGAGAATTGTAACATTCATTAGATTCGACAATCCCTGAACTTTTCCCAGCTTAACCCGATTGCCCTGGTGCGATGACAATTGAGGTAATACTGGGTTAATGACAGCTCACAGCTGCACCTAAGCCCTAGATTGGACCCCCCATTACTAATCTGTAAATTAAAAGAAATAAACAAAAACTCTGACAAAATTATTTGTTTGAATTAAAATACAAAAATATAATCCTCTTTCACTGCTTTATTAAATCCAAACACCTAGTTCCAACAGAATTCACACAATGTCACACTACAATTCTGACTCTGCTACATACATACTGAAGTCAAAACATTTGGGCACAGAACTGACTGAACCACAGTGATGAGTGGTGATTAGTCACTCAGTTTATTTGTGGTCACAGCTAGAGGTTCACACGGTAACCCACCTGAGACCGCAGATAAACTGACCTTAGGTGACCTCATTGAACTCAGTTACCTCCCCTCAGGCGAAGTCACTAAGTTCCCAGACTTGCATCTCCTGGTCGAGAAACAGTGTTTTTTTGCCAAGAGATGCAGATTTGGTGCTTGAATTTAGACATCCTATTCCTGTACCCAATCTGCATCTCCTGTCTAGAAATCCCATCAAAACCACATCCTAACACACAGTTTTGATGCAATTTTTTTGCCAGGAGATGCAGAGTTCGTCCAGAACTTTGGAGTATAAATATCAGCATCAAATATGTTTCTTATGGAAAAAAAATACACAAAAAACACTGGTCTATAAACTCAGTGACCTCACCTAAGGTGGGGTACCATGGAAACCTGCAGCTGTGACTGCAACTAAACTGAGTGACGTCTCCGCTCATCGCTCCAGCTTGGTAAGTTTCTGCCTGAAGGCATAGCATTTGGGCATGTTCTGTGCCTACATGCTGTGACTTTAGTATGTAGCAATTGTCATGGGGCCCTGTGTGGATTACTTTGGAACTGGGTGAATAAAGGAATGAAAGATCAATTTATTTGTATTTTATTTCAAACAAAGGATTTTTTCAGTGTTTGTGTTTATTTCATTTTACTTACAAGATTATTAATAAGGGGTCTCATAGACGCTCTCCATTACTAATCTAGGGCTTAGTGGTAGCTGTCCGCTGTCATTTACCCCATATTATTTTGATAACCTGACCAGGGCAATCGAGATGAGCTGGGTAAAGTGTCGAGATTGTCGCATCTAATGTGGCTTCAGGCTGTTTTTTTTAGGCTGCGGGGACCAATAACCATTGGCCTTTCCAGCCTTAGAATACCAGCTACCAGATGTCGGCTTTATCATGTCTGGGTATCAAACTATTTATTTAAATAATATTTAAATAGTTTGCTGTTCCTCTTATTTTGATACACAGCCAAGACAAGCACACGGCTGGGGACTGCAGCCTGTAGCTGTATGCTTTATCTGTGCTGGGTGTCATAATATGGAGGCCCCTAAACAAATTTTGTTATTTATTTTTATACCACAATAGGGACACACACAGCATGTACGATTGCAAGCAGTTAGACACGCTGTCACACAGGGTGGGAACTCTGTAAGACTGCCCGTGATCCACCACACAGCATCGAATGTTTTAAAAGGCCCCTAAACAGCCTGCTTACCTAGATGACACTCACAGCTCACATTGCCCGAGTTCCACCACACAGCACCCAATTAAACAGAGATGGGCCACGGAGCCCCAAACAGAGTGCTCAAAATCCAGACGTGCCAGGTGCCAGACCTGTTGAAGTTCACACTGCTTTGTTTATTTTCAAGGGGGTGACATTGACAAAAGATGGCCATGCTCTTCAGGTGCTAACTCTGCACTTTCAGCAGGGCACCGATTCTTTGATTACCTGTTTTAACAGTTCCCAAACAGAGGCAATTTTCGGCTCCAATAGTAGACAGTCTAGTTGGATTTATAATCCAGCCAGAGGTATGCCAGCCAGACTTGCTACTACCAGTCCCAGCCATTTAAACTTGAAGCGGCTCACCCATACTGTTCGGTGTCTATCCTGTGAATCTGAAGCATTTATTTTGAAAACAATATTGTTCAAAACAGGCAGCTCTGTCAGATTGTAACAGCTTTGAATAATGAACTAAGATTCCGTTTTTATTTTTAGGTTGGTACTGTGGCCACAAAGAGATAACGTTGCCTGTATGCAGTGGTTTTTTACACAACGCAAAATTTCATGAGGTTTCACAGATATTCACAAAATAAGCCACGCTGTACACACACTGTATTGTTTGACTTGAAGCAGCCCACCCATGCTTCTCAGTGTGTATCTCGTGACTCAGAAGCATTTATTTTGAAAAATGTATTGATCAAAGCAGGCAGGCATAAATCATTGGCATAGTTTACCCACAGAGCAACAAGTTTAACACATAATGTCCATTGTGTAGTTTGTATTCCCAGTTCTCCCTCACAGTCATAATTGACAAAGTTCCCCCACAGACCACCAAATTGTAAGAAAAAGGCCATAAACAGCCTGTTTACCCTGCTGATCCTCACAGCTCTCATTGCCTGAGAACCACCACTCAGCACCCAATTAAGACACAGATGGGCCACGGAACCCCATCCAACCGAGTGCTCAAAAAACAGAAGTGCCAAGTACCTGACTTGGTGAAGCTCCCAATGCTTTGTTCATTTTCAAGGTGGTGTCATTGAAGAAAGATGGTCAAACTCTTCAGATGCTAACTCTGTGCTTTAAGCAGGACACTGATTCTTTGATTGCCTGTTTTTAACAGTTCCCACATAGGAGGCAATTTTCTGCTCCAGTGATGGACTGTCTAGTTACTGCATTTAAAACGCTTGTAGTTGGATTTGGAATCAAGTTGGATGTACGTCAGCTAGACTTGCTACTGCCATTCCTAGCCATTTACACTTGAAGTGGCTCACCCATGATGCTCAATATCTATCCCATGAATCCAAAGCATTTATTTTGAAAAACATATATTTCAAAGCAAGCAGCACTGTCTGAACATGACAGCTTTGAATACTGGACTAAAGGGTGCTTTACATGCTTCGACATCGCTACCGATATATCGTCGGGGTCACATTGTTGGTGACGCACATCCGGCGCCGGTAGCAACATCACAGCGTGTGACACCAAGGAGCGACGATCAACGATCGCAAAATCGTTCAAAAACGGTGATCATTGACACGTCGCTCCTTTCCTTAATAGAGCTGCTGCCACAGGTACGATGTTGTTCGTCCTTCCTGCGGCAGTACACATCGCTATTGTGACACCGCAGGAATGACGAACATCTCCTTACCTGCATTCACTGGAAATGAGGAAGGAAGGAGGTGGGCGGGATGTTACGTTCCGCTCATCTCCGCCCCTCCATTTCTATTGTCCAGCCGCTTAGTGACACCACAGTGACGTCGTTATGACGCTGAACGCACCTCCCCCTTGAGGGAGGGATTGTTCGGCGGTCACAGCGACGTCGCTGACAAGGTATATGCATGTGACGCTGCCGTAGCGATAATGTTCGCTACAGCAGCGATCACCAAATGTCGCACAAACGACAGGGGCGGGTGCTATTGCGCTCGACATCGCTAACAATCGGTAGCGATGTCGCAGAGTGTAAAGCACCCTTAAGACCCTGTTTACATTTTTGAAATTGGTAGTACTGTGGTTACAAAGAAATTACGCTGCCTGTACACAGTTTTGGACAACTACATAAATCTGCAGGATGTAACACCAAAACTTGGCATGGCTATGATTGCCCACAGCCTAAAAGCTTGCTGATTCATATCTGTGCAACTTTTTGACAAGCTTTATTTTGGGTACAAACCCCGAACAGGAAGCATGCGTACAGGCACAAGTTTGTGTTCAGTGTTTATCACCGAACACATGGTGTTCGGTAAAGACAACGGGCTTTACAGTTCGGGTTCGGGTTCGGTCATCCCTAGTAACTAGTTGATTAGTTTAAAAGGTTGTCAATCACTCAATCAAACCCTTGTCAAATTCTAAGTTTCTCACCTTTAAAATAATAAAACTTATATCCATCTCCAGTGCTGACACTGATCCAGCGATGAGGGCACTCTCTCTCCTGGGATTGCATAACTTTGTGATATCACATGATTTTGGTGGCTAATTAGCTGTCGCTTCAATCTCCCCGACTTTGGACAAATCACTTACATCCAGAGGAAATAAATGGTTATCTGGAAGAGACCAGGAGCACAAATAGGATTTTATCTGTGATAAAAATCCATGTTCATATATAGTGCCTTGCGAAAATATTCGTCTCCCTTGAATTGTTCAACCTTTTCCCACATTTCAGGCTTCAAACATAAAGATAAAAATGTGATTGTCATGGTGAAGAATCAACAACAAGTGGGACACAATTGTGAAGTTGAACAAAATTTATTGCTCATTTTAAACTTTTTAAATAAAAAAATAACTGAAAAGTGGGGCGCGCAATATTATTCGTCCCCTTTACTTTCAGTGCAGAAAACCTACTCCAGAAGTTCATTGAGGATCTCTGAATGATCCAATGTTGTCCTAAATGACTGATGATGATAAATATAAGCCACCTGTGTGTAATCAAGTCTCCGTATAAATGCACCTGCTCTGTGATAGTCTCAGTGTTCTGTTTAAAGTGCAGATAGCATCATGAAGACCAAGGAACACAACGGGCAAATCTGTGATACTGTTGTGGAGAAGTTTAAAGCTGGATTTGGTTACAAAAATATTTCCAAAACTTTAAACATCCCAAGGAGCCCTGTGCAAGCAATCATATTGAAATATAAGGAGTATCATATCACTGCAAATCTACCAAGATCTGGCCGTCCATCCAAACTTTCATCTCAAACAAGAAGAAGACTGATCAGAGATGGAGCTAAGAGGCCCATGATCACTCTGGATGAACTGCAGAGATCTACAGCTGATGTGGGAGAGTCTGTCCATGGGACAACAATCAGTTGCACACTGCACAAATCTGGCCTTTATGGAAGAGTGGGAAGGAGAAAGCCATTTCTCAAAGATATCCATAAAAAAGTGTCATTTAAAGTTTGCCACAAGCCACCTGGGAGACACACCAAACATGTGGAAGAAGGTGCTCTGGTCAGATGAAACCAAAATCGAACTATTTGGGCATAATGCCAAGCGATATGTTTGGCGTAAAAGCAATACAGCTCATCACCCTGAGCACACCATCCCCACTGTCAAACATGGTGGTGGCAGCATCATGGTTTGGGCCTGCTTTTCTTCAGCAGGGACAGGGAAGATGGTTAAAATTGATAGGAAGATGGATGGAGCTAAATACAGGACCATTCTTGAAGAAAACCTGTTGGAGTCTGCAAAAGACCTGAGACTTTGACGGAGATTTGTCTTCCAACAAGACAATGATCCCAAACATAAAGCAAAATCTACAATGGAATGATTCACAAATAAACGTATCCAGGTGTTAGAATGGCCAAGTCAAAGTCCAGAAATGAATCCAATTGAGAATCTGTGGCAAGAGCTGAAAACTGCTGTTTACAAACGCTCTCCATCCAACCTCACTCAGCTCGAACTATTTACAAAGGAAGGATGGGCAAGAATTTCAGTCTCTGAATTTCATAAGCGACTTGCGGCTGTAATCGCAGCAAAAGGTGGTGCTACAAAGTATTAACTTAAAGGGGATGAATAATATTGCACGCCCCACTTTTTTCAGTTATTTATTTTTTAAAAAAGTTTAAAATAAGAAATACATTTTTGTTGTTGATTGTTCACCATAACATTAAAATTTTTATCTTTATGTTTGAAGCCTGAAATGTGGGAAAAGGCTGAAAAATTCAAGAGAGCCGAATACTTTCGCAAGGCACTGTATGTACCAGGCTCAACTATACTAGTTGTGTAAAGCCTCAACCAAGCTAGAAGGGCATCATGGAGAAAGGCTGCTGTAACACCCCTGTGTAGATGTAGACGTTGGAAAGGAATGCTGATTATGCCGCGATGCTGCAGGGAAAGACAAACCAGATTCATTTCCAAGTGATCTATTAGTCAACATGTTTCAGCAAGAGCCCTTGCCATCTTCAGGACAAAATCACAATTACAATTACAATTTTAACTTTATCCTTAAAAAGGAGAGGGTTCGCGCTGAAATGTGTCGACTAACAAATCGCTTGGAAATTAATCTGCTTGGTCTTCCCATTCCTTTCCAACTTCTACATCCAGAGGAAATGAGCATTGCTGCACTCTCTCTTCCTCCAGATGTATGTGATATGTCCCAAGGTAGAGAGCGCAAAGAGACCATAGTTTTGCTGCTGGGATCAAATGATGAGATCAACAGGAGAGAGAGAGTGCCTTCACTAGAGGAGAGTATAAGTTTTATTACTTTAAATAGAGAAAACATACGGATTGAGAAGGGAGTGTCTAAAGCCTGCTTTACACATTGCAATTTCGCATACGATATCGTATGCAATTTGCAATGCCCCCATCGTATGTTTGGCACGTTCAATTTGTTGAACGTGCCACACAAACGATTAACCCCCATCACACATACTTACCCTTCCATATTACCTCGCTGTGGGAGGTGAACGTCCACTTCCTGGAGTGGGAGGGACGTTCGGCGTCACATCGACGTCACGCGGCAGCCGGCCAATAGAAGCGGAGGGGCGGAGATGAGCGGGACGTAAACATCCCGCCCACCTCTTTCTTTCCACATTGCCGGCTGGAGCCGCGGGAGGCAGGTAAGATCTGTTCAATGTTCCCGGGGTGTCACACACTGCAATGTGTGCTGCCTCGGGAACATTGAGCAACCCGACGTGCAATTCGTCAGGATTCAATTACGTGTATGCGATGAACGTTTTAACGTTCAATCGCAATCGCACGTACCGGTCACACACTACAATGTACCTTACGATGCCGGACGTGCGTCACTTACGACGTGACCCCGCCGATCGTAAGATATATTGTAGCGTGTAAAGCGGGCTTTAGTAGTGGACATTTTTAACAACATACCACCACAACAAACTTTTTATGCTACTTAAATTGTAAACCTGCAAATGACCACCATTTGCAAATGGGGTATATGGGTCTAATATTTTTTTGTGCAAAACACATGCACTTTGTGTGGTGGACAATTGTGTTTACATGTTTGAAATAGCTAGAATCTTCTTAACCCAGGACTCCGAACCTCAAATAATTTATTTGGGAGCCCAAACTTTGGTGCTTTAAAATGGCTATAAAATGGTCATGGTAAGGGCTAGGGAAATGCAAAAGGAAGCAAAATAATAGGAAGAGCAGGACAATTGCGCTGCAAACAAATGTGGATAGGAAATACATTTAAAAAACAATGATGCCTTACCTTGGTTGGTTAGCAAATAAGGGGGACATTATGTCATTTTTAAAATAATTTATTTAAATAATTTAAAAACATTTCATGGGGTACCTCTATTTTTGATAATGATCCAAGATAAATCACACAGCTAGGGGATGGAATTATCAGGCTGGGGAGTCCCATCATTATTTGGTTCTTCCCATCCTAAAAATAGGAGTCCGCAACAACCCCAGAAGTGGCACATTCTTTAGATGTGCCATTTCTGGCAGTTTGCCTGGTTCTTCCAGATGGCCCAAGTTTAGTGTCATTCAGGGTAATACTTTTTGGATTGATGTCAGCTTTGAATTGACAGCTGGCATCAAGCGCAGGATCAGACATTCCCATTACTACCTCGGTAAGTATGCAGTTAAAAAACACACTAAAAAGAAAAAAAAGGTTTATTTATATAAACACTCCACTACATTCCCATTTTCAACAAATTATTAATTAAAGAGAAATCCTCGAAGTTCTGATGTAATCCTACAGTGTAATGTCCCCAGATGCTTATCGATTCCTATGGCACTTCTTTCTCAGAACATTCTCAGAATGAGGCTCAGTCAGCAGCAGGTACGGAATTTTTCACTAGTATGAGAAATGCCAGGTTTGCTGCTGACCGAGACTGACCTTTGGAGCCTTGCTCTGAGAGCATTTTGGAAACAACACTACATAGGTTATTCGTGGTCAGCGGCAGGTACGGAATTTCTTCTGAGCATTTTCACAATGAAGAATGAAGCTCCATAAGAATCGATGGGTTTCATGGGACATTACACTATTTTATTACGCCTGGCCCTGAAGGATTTCTTTTTAGTTAATAAATTGGTGAACAACACCATGTCGGGGAGTGTTTATTCAAATAAACTATTTGTTTCCTGTTTGTATGAGTGTTTTTTAACTGTACACTTGATGAATTTGTAATGGGGTGTCTGATAGACATTTATCCATTAGTTAACCCTTGGCTTGATGCCAGTTGTCAACTCACAGCTGACATCAACCCCAAAAGTATTACATTGATTGCCATCATACCAGGTCAATTGGGAAGAGACAGGCAAAGCACCAGAATTTGTGCATTAAAGGATGTGCCCCTTCCGGGTTACTATATTAGCCTGATAATACCAGCTGCCAGCTGTCTCCTTTACCTTGGCTGCTGATCAAAAATAGGGGGCACCCCACGCCAATTTTTTAAATAAGTTAAATAAATAATTTTTTGAAAGGTATGAAATCCCCTTTATTTTTGATAGCCAACTAAGGTAAAGCTGATAACTGAGGGCTATAGCCTCCAGTAGGCTGTCTTACCTGCGCTGCTTATCAAAAATAGACGGAACGCATGTAATTGTTTTACATTTATGTGTTTTGTTAACAGCAGCATACATCTTCCCCATGCAATAAAGCTTGTTGATTGGTTGCACTGCAGCCTTTCCACAGAATTTATTAGCATACAAACAGCACTCGAATTTTGACCTTATTTTTAATGGGGAAATTTGGGAGGGATTTGAAATTTTCATTTTTTTTTCATATTTTATAAAAGTTTTTTTCAACCACTTTTTCTTTTATTGAATAGTCCTCTTATTGGGCTTGAAACTGCTTTTGCTTTGCGGAGCAGTACATTAGCATTCCCCTGTATTTCAGAAATCATCATCTTCTATGAATGCTGGCTTGCAGCCGGCAATCACATGAGGGTTGTAATGACAGACATGGGCATCATCAGTAGATCCCCAACTTTCATTGTCAAACCATAGGCACTCACAATCATGACATGGATGTGTCGATGGGAACGGGGAATAACCCCCCCCCCCCGCTGGCCCGTGTTAAATCATGCTTTTCTAGATTGACTGTGGGATTTAACAGGTTAACTGCTGCAGCTGGATCTCTAGTACACCCTCGGCTGCTAAGAGCACATGATGACTGATTAAATCAGCCCTCGTGTGCCCACATCAAAGGAATGGACATGACCTTTGACGTGCCATTAAGTCAAAGGTCAGTCATGAAGGGGTAAAGGTGATGTACTGCAGTGTATCACAGCAATCATTTCACAGTTACACTAATTCTGCAAGTCCAGAAACTCTCTACCATTTGAATCATTACTCACAGACTGAGACTACTGCTCCCATTTTCAATGTTCTTCAGCATCGCAGTCAGGTTTAGGCATTTTTTTCCTATATGTATTGAACTTTGTGCTCTGACTTTCTATCCCTAGCTTGTAATTTTCTTTAAGGAAACCTGTCAGCAGATTTGGTGACTATAAGCTGCGGCCACCAACAGTGGGCTCTTATATACAGCATTCTAACATGCAGTATATAAGAGCCCAGGCCACTGTGCAGAACATAAAAAACACTTCGTAATAATAATATAACACTTTATAATACTCACCTAAACGGTCGCTGTGGTGGCGCCTGCGCAGAACCTCAATGTCGGTGAGTGTGGATGACGTAAGATGCGTCATTCACCCCGGCTTCAGAAGACGGATGACAAAGATGGCTGAAAAAGGAGTTGCTGGCACCGGAGAACGGAGACACCCATCTGACCCAACTCCACCGCAGCGACCGTTTAGGTAAATATTATAAAGGGATTTTTATGTTCTACACAGCAGTCTGGTCTCTTAACTACAGCATGTTAGAATTCAGTATATAAAAACCCACTGGTGGTGGCCACAGCTTATAGACCCCAAATCTACTGACAGGTTACCTTTAAAGGATAACACCTTACTCTTCCCTCATATTTTATGATGATGTCTCCCCTGATTGACTGCACCAGACCATGAGATCCAATAGCTACAATGCATTATGGGGAAGCTTGTATGTTTCCATTTAAAGTTTTTTGCCTACCATCTGAGTCTTCAACATTGCATAAAATGGCGCTGGGCATTTTTTTTTTATCCTACCAAATCAAATCTCAAACTGTTTGAATTTATCAAAATTGGAGAATTTCAGGAGATTCGACTCAAGGATGATTCATAGCAGATCAATCCGTACATCTCTAGTTAGGATTTTTTGCTGAAATAAAATAAATATGATTATAATTTTTTTTCCTATGTACAGATATAAACACATTGATGTGTATTTGATTTTTCGGGTCCGGAAGAACAATTAAGATGATTTGTAAAAGCAGCAGAACGTGTTTTGAAGCAAGCAACTGTGATTTGCATACCATCAGGACAAATAAGTGTAGACTGTGAGAAAGTACTAGTATTAACAATGAACTGCATCTTGGGGTAGTAGGGGAGCACTATAGGGAAGAGAATAATTTTGTTTTGTTTACACATTGATGTTTTGTACTTAAAAAGAAGCAATGAATAAAACAACAAGCAAAAAAAATCAAACAATGAGCTAGTTATAAATGTTAGCTAAATATCATATGTACAGTACATTATATTGTTCAGCTCTATCACTGCCAGTTTTCTAAAGCTGACCTACGAGGACTTCAATGCTCCATACTGCAAGAAGAAAATAGAGATTTTTTTATGTATAGTTTTCCAGAATAAATTATTATTTTCTTTTAAATATGCAGTGGTAAATAACACAGTTTTGTATAAGTCTTTATGATCAGATCTAATACAGCACTCATAACCGCTACATCATTGTGTCCCTTTAATGCAGCTCACGCTGTGAGTCTGCATGTTTTCCCACCTGACGGCTGGTTAAATTCAATACTTAAAAAAACAAACAAAAAAAACCGATGTAGGGTCCCCCTTATTTTTGGTAGCCGGCTAAGGTGAAGCGCACAGAAGTAACCCCACACTGTTGCTTTAAATTATTTATTTAACCCCTTAACGACCCATGACGTACTAGATACGTCATGGATCGTGTGCCGGCAAGCCCCGCCCCCTGCCGCCGGCAGGCGGCGGCGAGACGCGCACATATCAGCTGTTATCAACAGCTGATATGTGTGCCTGCTAGCCGCGGGTGGAATCGCTTCCACCCGCGGCCATTAACCCCTTACATTTCGCTGTCAAAGTCTTGGCAGCGATATGTATATGGGCGCCGCCATTACAGTGACTTACCCCGCCCCCACCGGAAGTCACGTGACATGATCACGTGACTTTCGGCGGTTGCCATGGTAGCACAGGGTCATGTGATGACGCCTGTAGCTAACATGAGTCACTTCCTCTCAATGCCGGAATACAGCCGGCATTGAAAGTGAAGCAGCAAATCTGCAGTTCTCAGCTCTGTAGCTGAGATCTGCAGATAGTGCAGAGCGATCGGATTGCTGATCGCAATAGCCCCCTAGGGGGACTAGTAAAATAAAAAAAAAAGTAAAAAAAAAAGTTTTAAAAAATTAAAAAAAATAAAAAAACCTAAAAGTTCAAATCACCCCCCTTTCACCCCATTGAAAATTAAAGGGTTAAAAAAATAAAAAATACACACATATTTGGTATCGCCACGTTCATAAATGCCCGATCTATCAAAATATAAAATCAATGAATCTGATCAGTAAACGGCGTAGCGGCAAAAAAATTCCAAACGCCAAAATTACGTTTTTTGGTCGCCGCAAATTTTGCGCAAAATGCAATAACAGGCGATCAAAACGTAGCATCTGCGCAAAAATGGTACCGTTAAGAACGTCAGGTCGAGACGCAAAAAATAAGCCATCACTGAGCCTCAGATCCTGAAAAATGAGAACGCTACGGGTTTTGGAAAATGGCGCAAAACGTGCACCACGTTTTTTGGACAAGCTTGTGAATTTTTTTTAACCCCTTAGATACAAGTAAACCTATACATGTTTGGTGTCTACAAACTCGCACCGACCTAAGGCATCATACCCACACATCAGTTTTACCATATAGTGAACACGGTGAATAAAATATCCCAAAAACTATTGTACAATCCCACTTTTTTTGCAATTTTTCCGCACTTGGAATTTTTTTGCCGTTTTCCAGTACACTATATGGTAAAACTTATGGTTTCATTTAAAAGTACAACTCGTCCCTCAAAAAACAAGCCCTCATATGGCAAGATTGATGGAAAAATAAAAAAGTTACGCCTCTCGGAAGAAGGGGAGCAAAAAACAAAAACGCAAAAACGGAAAGTGCCCGGGGGCTGAAGGGGTTAAATTAAATAAATAATTAAAAAAGTGGGGTCCCACTTAATTGGATCACCACCCAGAAAAAAACAGACAGCTTGGATCTGTTATTCTCAGGCTGGGGAGGCACAAATTCAAAAACAGGAGAAAAGGTGAGTAGAATTGCTTCAAGAAATATATATATATTTTTTTATTATATTTTTTGTTTATAATGTATCAAAAAGTGAGCAAAAATACATATATAAATAAGTTGCAAATACAATGAATGGATAATGTGGCCGAGAGGGGAGATGTTAAAAAGAAGCACATACATAACCTGCCAGACCTCTAGTTGTACATACTGCAGGAATAAATAACAAGAGAAAATCAAGTGCAAGAGTAAGATCTCATAAAGAGGCTGGAGGCATTCATCATGAGTGTAATAAAACGTGTCATTCAAACAACAAGTTTGATTAGTTTGATACACGCAATTGTCCCACAATAGTTACGTCAACAGGGTTTTACAGAAGCCCTGTCTGCACAATGCACAAACACTGTTAAACTAAACAGATCTAAAAATGTCAGATCAATAGGTCACAAAATACGTTTTTTGTTTGTTTTTTTTGTATATAAAAGGTTATAACAGTGTAGGCATGTGCACAGGGGGCCTCTATCCACCACAATATATCACAGACAGCATTGTCTCATGAAAATAACATCTCATGGATTAGTGCACTGAAGCAGTTGTAAAAAGGTCCTATCTGCACAGTGCCAAACACTGCTAGAAAAGTATAGCTATATTGCACATAAATCAGGTATCAAATCGATATACTACGTTCAAACTATAGCAGTAAAGGCATCTGTGAAGAGGAACCCCATACATACCGCAATACAATGTCTGCAGAAATAGTTAATCAGGCAGGTTATTCAGGTGAGGGGGAGGTTAATCCCCAAGTAGGACTTCAACGTACGTTTCACAGGACAAATAAGTGTAGACTGTGAGAAATGATTACTAGTATTAACAATGAACTGCATCTTGGGGTAGTAGGGGAGCACTATAGGGAAGAGAATAATTTTGTTTTGTTTACACATTGATGTTTTGTACTTAAAAAAAGCAATGAATAAAACAACAAGCAAAAAAAATCAAACAATGAGCTAGTTATAAATGTTAGCTAAATATCATATGTACAGTACATTATATTGTTCAGCTCTATCACTGCCAGTTTTCTAAAGCTGACCTACGAGGACTTCAATGCTACATACTGCAAGACGAAAATAGAGATTTTTTAATGTATAGTTTTCCAGAATAAATTATTATTTTCTTTTAAATATGCAGTGGTAAATAACGCAGTTTTGTATAAATCTTTATGATCAGATCTAATACAGCACTCATAACCGCTACATCATTGTGTCCCTTTAATGCAGTTCACGCTGCGAGTCTGCATGTTTTCCACCTGACGGCTGGTTAAATTCAATACTTAAAAAAACAAACAAAAAAAAACGATGTAGGGTCCCCCTTATTTTTGGTAGCCAGCTAAGGTGAAGCACACAGAAGTAACCCCGCACTATTGCTTTAAATTATTTATTTAAATTAAATAAATAATTAAAAAAAGTGGGGTCCCACTTAATTGGATCACAACCCAGACAAAAACAGACAGCTTGGATCTGGTATTCTCAGGCTGGGGAGGCACAAAGGCTATTGGGACCTCCTAAGCCTAATAATAGCAGGCCGCTGCCACCCCAAGATGTGGTACATCCATTAGATGCAACAATCCTGGCACCTCGGCTTATCTTGTTCCACTGGTACAGTGGCAAATGGGAAGTAAATGGGGTTGATGCCAGCTGTGAACTGCCAGCTGGCATCAAGCTCTGGTACTAGTAGAGGGTGGGTGTCTAGCAGACTAATCCAGTAGTTGTTTTTTTAAAAAAAACTTATTTCATAGCAAGATCTTACGACGTTTCCCAAAAGCAAACCTAAAAAATATAAAAGATAAAATGAGTAGAAAAAGAAAGACAAGAAAGACTCTCATTCATCAATTTATTTCCTTGGCAAATGCCTAATTCGGGTCAAGTATAATCCAATAGAGGGGTCCAATGGCGATCCCATACCCGCAATCTGTGTCAAATAAAAACAGAATGTTCCTCATCAGCTGGGAGTGCTGTCACTCCAGCCTAACACACTGCTGATGAGGTCAGCCCAGATCACCGCAGTGGCTCACACAGCAGTGTGTGAGCAGCCACAAGTGTGATGAGCGGTGATATCAATAGGTTAGCTTAGTTCAATGACCGAAGGCGTTCTCACGCCAAGTATCACGAGAGCCCATGGCTGGGATGTGCGCTGACGTCTCAGGATCTCGTGATACTTTAATGACAAATTTCTCAAAAATGGGGTAACCATAATTTCACTAGGCTAGCCTTAGTATAGCTAGGCCAGTGTATGCAACACTCAGATTTACATATTGAACACAAGAGAAGGAGAGTAAATTGTGCAGAAAAAACAGACAAGTTTATTGATTACACAAACAGGCACAATGTAAAAAAATCTAAAAACAAACACTGGAGAGTAGAAAAGAGGGAACAAATGGCCAATTCAGAGGAAAAGAGGTTTCCAGATATTATATGATATGATCAATTAATACAAAAATGGTGAATATGAAGGAAAAAATTCCCATATTACAATTACCATACCAATAAGGAATGATAGAGACACATGTGTCAATTCACAGACAAGGAAACCATATTTACCTAAAGTGCTAGTGCAATTAGGTGCTGTTAAGGAGAAATTCCTAGGCCCGAACCGGATCAAAGGACCACCAACGCACGTTTCGCTACGTGTTGCACGCTTCTTCAGGGAGGAAGATCCTCTTGGGATACTTTGCATGAGCATTGAACTCAGTGACAAGTGGTGACATCATGAGTTCAGCTAAGTTCAGTACTTGTTATGGTTGCATCACTCCAAGTCTGTGCGGAAGCCACAAGGGAACCTCATCATCTTCCTCCTCCTCCACCCCCTCTGCTAAGTTATTTTTTTGTAAGTTATGTTATCTGCTTCATCTATCAAGTCAGTCACCACTCATTTAAACTACACTGGTTTTCCCAGAGTGGTAAACTATGCTTAATGGGAGACAATTAATGCTTTTATGTGGTCTCCAACTGTCACACGGCTCACAATATGTTGAATGTTTAGGTCACCTTAATTATTCTGCGCTCTACACTGAGCTCTCACCCAAGGGATTATGTATAAGTCTTTGAAAAACATGATTCAGACAATAAAAATATATGGCTACTGTGGTGCAATTGATGAAACTGGTGTCTGCCCCTAATTTTTGAAAATGCGGAGACTTCTAATTGGGTTTTCAAGTTGTGAGTTGTCTGTAGTGGCAGGGGTCTCAGAGCAAAAGGCATACATGCACTCTTGCACCTACCTCTTCATTTGAAAAATGCTTGGCCACAACCTGTGTGATGCAAGGCCCATACCTGCCTGCAGTGCTAAGACAGTATGGGTGATGTGGGCCAATTAATGTCACTATCCTGCTGTCGGCCTCTAAAATTTGGAAAGGTGTAGACTCCAAGATGGGTCTTCAAGTTGTGTGTTGTCTGTAGTGCCTGGGTTCTCAAAGAAATAGGTCTACTCCTGTCACTCATCCACTTCTTGATTTGAAAGCTGTAAATGCTGGGCCAGACCCTATGTGGTACATGGCCAGTATTTGCCTGCAGCGCTAAGACACTATGGTTACTGTGGGCCAATTGATGCCACTTTCCTGTTGTTTTTCTCAAATGTTTGGAAATATGGAGACTTCAAGTTGTATCTTCTCTGTAATGGCAGGGTTCTCAGAGCAAATCGCCTACTCCTGTCACTCATCCAATATTTCTTATGTTAATAATCTAGGAAGTCAATGGCTGTGCCACAACAGTGTAGCTACATTTTAAAAAGGTTTGCGCTGTTTTGGTAGCTTTTGGGCTCCCCTAAAGGTATTGTCTATGTCTTTTCATTTGCCTCCTATTGAATTCAATGGGTTCGGCGAGCTTAGGCGATCTTGGTGAATCCATACCAAACTAAGCCTCGGCCAGTTCACTCATCTCTACACAGGACATATGAACACAGCCTTTCAGATGAATTCACCCCACTTTTAGAAGGAAATGGTGTGCTGTAGAGATACTTTATAAGACAAGGTGTCTGTGTGATTATGCTATATGCATGAAGCCAAACTGGAAATTGTGTTTAAACATGGTTCATTTATATTTATGGTCTATGCTAGACCAAAATGCAGACAAAATGCTCTGTATGTATAAAGTCTTGATCGTTTGGAGCAAGGTGAAGATAGAAGACAACACAATTCAGAAAGCTTTGCCTCTGATTTATAACACATCTCTTATCTTCAGTGGCCTTGTATAAAATGTATTATATTCCAATTTTTTTTATCTTATTTAAATTATTCAAAACGTGTACTGTGTCCTGTTACCTAGTGACTTCCCCCATCTGAAAATAAGGCTAATGTTAAACACTTAGTTGAATTAAAATAATCTAAAGGCCATGAAAATAATATAAAGGATGTTAGTGGCGACATAAATCTGCAAGGTGTGATTTCTTGTTCATTTATTTTCATGCTATCCTGTTTGACTTTTAGTTAAAAAAAAGTCATGAATCATCAATCATGGATAGAATACGTATGGCTGAAGCGGAGATAAATAGTTAAAAGTCATCAGGCTAGTCAATAATTCACTCACAATTCAAAAATTACACTATTTGATTGAAAATTTTTAAAATCAAATTTACCCATGTAAAAAAAACCCCCATGAATTTCCTAGTTGCTGGTATAGTACTTGTACTTGAGAGTTGTATCAAATATAGAAGCAAATTTTAACTCTTTTATAACATTTGCGCTTAAAGACTTAGCTTTGTTTTCCATTATATTTGGTTTACGTTTCTATACAGTCTATTTTCACCATAAAGTAATCGCCTCTTTCATTGCAAGTGGTGGCATAAAGGGACGACATATGCACTGTACCCTGGTATATTATTATTATAGGTGTACCAAAATAAAGCAGAACTGAAAAATGGAACCGCTCTTACAATGTTGGTATGTTGCTTTTTCTGTCTTCAAGCCTTATGTGATGACATACCATATGTAGGGGAGAGGAAACTCCTAAAGTATTAACGCTCCCCATGATGACTCAGAATTACGTCCTACAAACATATGGTTGAGTGCGTGGTATTGATTGTAAGAGTATAAGGGCTACTTTGCACGCTGCGACATCGCAAGACGATGCTGCGATGTCGAGCACGATAGTCCCCGCCCCCGTTGCAGCAGCGATATCTTGTGATTCCTGGCGTAGCGAACACATGCACTCACCTGTCCTGCAACGTCACTCTCCCCGGCGACCTGTTTCCTTCCTAAGGGGGCGGGTCATTCGGCGTCACAGCGACGTCACACGGCAGGCGGCCAATAGCAGCGGAGGGGCGGAGATGAGCAGGATGTAAACATCCTGCCCACCTCTGTCCTTCCACATTGCAGCCAGGACGCAGGTAGGAGATGTTCCTCGCTCCTGCGGCTTCACACACAGCGATGTGTGCTGCCGCAGGAACGAGGAACAACATCGTACCTGTCGCTGCACCGGCATTATGGAAATGTCGGACCCTACACCGATGATACGATAACGATGCTTTTGTGCTCGTTAATCATATCAAAAAGGATTTGCACACTACGATATCGACTGCGACGCCGGATGTGCGTCACTTTCGATTTGACCCCACCGACATCGCACCTGCGATGTCGTAGTGTGCAAAGCCGGCCTAAGGCCACATGCACATGTTGATTATTTGATGAGTTTTTTACTTCAGTATTTGTAAGTAACAAATAGTAGTGGAACAACTGGACAAAAAGTATAATAGAAACACGTTCATCACTTTAGTATTTTTTACCCACTCCTAGTTTTGGCTTACACACATTGAAGTAAAAATACAAACCAAATACCCAACGAGTGCACGTGGCCTTAAACTCTTTATTTTGAGGAATCCTACGCCAGGAAAGCAAACATGATGTAGACAGAGGTGATGTTTTGGCAAAAGCAAAGATATTGAGAAAAATATTGCCTCAAATTGCTTCACCTTCTCAACAAATTTCAGGAGAAATGCCCCAATATCATTCAGTGTCTGACTATGTTCAAATAGTTTGAAAGTAAATTTAATGAAGATCTATGAGGTTTTTGATAAATCACTAAATTAGTGAATGATTACAAGCTCCAAGTGAACTATTCCTTGGGGCACCAAGGGTATAAATGCCATGGTCATTTGTAAAGTTAAAACTAAGTAAAAAAATATCCCAAAGGGCTAGCAGCTCAAATCATTTTAGAGTCACAAAAATATGTCTCTATATATGTTTCCAGCTTTCTCTTTCTATAAAATATTTGAAGAGTTGTCAATTGTTTCAAATCTTTGACATTTTAAACTTAGCTATACACAACCCAAGAGGTAATAACACATATGAACAAAACTGTTGAGTTGCCTTGCTGTCAAGATCTGATATGGACTCCTTGGATACTGATCTGTTTTGAAAGACGACCTATCTCCAAATTTGTCATGTTGAACTGGATCAATGATGTAGTAGGCGCTCCAGTGCAGAATAAAATGTTTACTTTTTTTTAAATATTGCCTTTCCATTGCGAAGATATTAATGATCCCAGTATTTGGCGCCTAAACAGTAAATTTGTTTTTTTAAGTCCAAGGTGGCACTACCAGAGACATTTCACAGGGGGCTTAAAATTCTTTGCCTTCCTGATGCTGACCAATCATAAGCAGGCAGCAACATCCTAGCAAAAGAAGAACATTCACCGAAATATCAAATAGGCTTAAGCAAACATGTATCAACAAACAGCCTGCTCTCATTGTAGAGTGATGACATGTGCTGGTGCACAGCAGACCTGAGTGTAGTTAACTAACATCTTTAATCTTACATCTCCAGCAGTCAGTGTGGAGGGAGAGACAGTACTGCAGAGTTAAGGCTCATTAGAAACACATCAAATATATCTCATCTCAGCAATTTCAGCATATTGAAATTTTACTTTTATCTCCCCACATGCTGGGAACAGAGGTCTATGAACAGAAGTACAAATAAAGCTTGTGAGGTTACATGTGACAGCGTAGTTAAACAAAATGATCACCAGTTTTGGTATATTTTTGTACAACATACTTCACAATTTGCAATATTGCTTAAAGATTTACATTGTCTCATAGCTACTTAGCATCCTAGCCCATTACATAGCTGTAATGCAACTAATGGATTATCCCTTGTACAGGAATATTACAGTTTCTATCTTTACAGCCTTCCACAACAAAATTTTATTGATGCAATATTATTTTTGCTACTTTGGTATTATCATTGTTTATGTAAAGGAATGTACCTGGAAAACTATTAAACCTTTAGAAGGTAAAATGAGAAATGAAAGGTTACTGAAAATCCCTCAAACAATGGCTTTCTTTATAGGATTTGCTTAGATGACGGCTCATTATTATGATACCCCTGAAGCATGAAGGTTGTAAAGCACCAGAGCACAGTAGAGCTGTACGTATGGTATTCTGCATATTGCTAATGTTCATTCATTAGGCCATTAGACTTTTTTTATTGCACCAAACAGTTGCAGCTGAATATTTCATAGTCCCACAATTCACAGAACAATATTTTATCAACTCCTTAATATTCTACATTATATCCTTATATTGTTCCCATGAGGCATTAAGGCTGGCAAAGATATAAATAAAATGCATGCTTTGTTCTAAACCCATATCTATCTTTTTTCCATTACAGCCATTAATTGCTCTATAATAGACTAATAGAATAATCACTGCGTCTCACTTTAATGTAACAAATGAAACATCTGGTGGGCAAACTAGACTCAAGTTCTCAGTCTTAGAAATTGTCTGTCATCAGCCTTGCATACTTTATGGAAGAGTATCCATTAAAAAAAATCCTTTACTTACAGCCAAAAATTGGAAAGGTAGTTCTGAGTTTGCCAAAAGACATCAAGGAGATTCCAGAAATGTATGGAGGAAAGTGTTGTTAGTTAGATGACACCAAACTTCAATTTTTTTAGCCACCAAAGCAAACGATGTGTTGGTGCCAAACCAACACAGCTCATCACCCCAAAAACACCATCCCCATAGTGAAACATGGTGGTGGCAGCAACATGCTGGGGGGATGTTTTTTGGCAGCAGAGACAGGGAAAAGTCAAAAGGAATATGCATGGTGTGAAATAAAGGGATAGTCTTGAACCAAACTTGTTTAAGTCTGTCAGTGATTTTAGATTGGTAATGAGGTTCCAACAAGACAATGATCCAAAACATACTGCTAAAGCAACACTCAAGTGGTTTAAAGAGAAATGATAAAATGTATTGGCGTGGCCTAGTCAAAGCCCAAACTTTAATACCATTGAGAATCCATGATTAGACTTTAATATTGCTGTTCACTAGAGGACGTCATCTAACATCAAGGGACTGGAGAAGTTTTGCCATGAGGATTGGAGAAAAATTCCAGTGGCAAGATGTGGAAAGCTCATAAAGCAATATCAAAAGAAATTTGGCAATTTGCCTGCAAAGTACTGACTAGGGGGAAATACTTATTGACACTGAAATTTTAAGTTATTTTGTCCTATATGTTGGTTGCTTCACAATAAAAAGAAAATGTTCCCACACATGTTCTTTACATGAACTGATGCAAACTCTCAAAAAACCCTGTGAAATTATTGTTTGAGAGACAGCAAAACACGAAAAATGTCAATGGGGTGAATACTTTTGCAGAGCACTTTATACACTAGCTAGAATAAGAGGAAAAATATCGGCCCATCCAACGTAAAATAATTTCTTTCTTTATTTTCACATGGTATTAAAAAAGTCCATCCATATACAGAAGACCCTGACGCGTTTCCGACGCAAAAGAGCGTCCTTAATCATAGGCTAACATTTTTAGTGAGCTCTAGACATTTATAGGTAAAGATCAACAATATAGTTAGAGACAATCAGTAACACATGACTAAAAATCACACACTAAAAACAAAAAGTAGGATTGGACAAAAAGAAGGGGGAAGGGAGTGGGAAACACCATAGTATAGAGTATCTGATATAAAGTACCATTAATAGTATCTCAGCAATGACATAGAGCAAGTCGTATTTGATCTCATTGCAATGACCTGTGTGACTGAACACATTGGAAGGAGAGAATAAAAAAAAATATATAAAGGGGATTTTTTTTCCTCCTTTCTTTTTATTCAATGTATATAATATAAATCGTTTCTATAATTCATACCTCCTGGAAATTTGTTTTTTAATGTAAGGATCCAGTAAGCTTCTCTCAAAGCTAGATTTTTCATCCTGTTACCACCTCTAGTGCATTGACTTTCTCAATAGCTAAAAAAGAGAAGCTATCCAGCCTTCCCCTATGTGCAGTTATAAAGTGTTTGGCAGCTCCTGAGTATGAAGCATTGCCATTATTGATGTTTGCAATGTGTTCAGCCACACGTTTTTTTATTTTGCGAGACGTATATCCAACATAGCGCAATTCACATGTTGCACATTCAATACAATAAATCGCATGATCTGTATCACAATTTATAAAAGATTGTATCGTATGCGTCTTACCAGAAGGAAGTGAAATCACAGTTTTTCTATTTTGGGCATAAGGACATACATTACATCTGGATCCCCCACACCTATAAAAACCTTTCACTTGCAACCAATGCTGTTGTCTGTTTACTGTGGAAAAAAGGCTGGGGGAAAGCATGTTTCCCAAGGATCGACCTCGTCTTGCCACACACATGTAACCGTTTTTTAGTACCTTTCCCAGGATGTCATCCTGCTTGACAACAGGCAAATATTTGAGAATTATTGCTTTTATTTGCTGAAAATGAACACTATGTGCTGTAGAGAAAATTTATCTCTGATTTTTATCAGAATGACCCCTGGGAAGTTGGTGATTATTATAAAGTACGTTCTGTCTAGAATGACTACGTACGATATTACATGTGTGATTTAGGGCAGTAGTACAGTAACCTCTCTCTTTTAATCGTTTTTTTATTATTGAACTCTCTCTATCAAAGCTGGCATCACTAGAACATAGGCGTCTTGCCCGCATGAATTCTCCATGTGGTATTGCATTAATTGTGTGACGGGGATGATTGCTTGAAGCAAGGAGTAGAGTATTACCTGAGGTTTCTTTCCTATAAAGACAAGAATTAACTGATTTCGTACAAGGATCACCAGTGAGTGTAATATCCAAAAAAGGAACTTGAGGGCCACCATGACTATAGGTAAAACTCAAATTGAAATCATTTTGGTTCAGAAACTCCAAAAAGGGAGGCACAGTGGCCATGTCGCCCGACCAGACAAAGATCAAGTCGTCGACATAGCGGCTGAACCAAACTATATCAGAAAAAAATGGATTGGTATCAGCAAAGAGAAATAACTCCTCCCACCAAGCCATATATAATATAGCTAAAGTGGGGGAGAATTTCGAGCCCATTGGGGCACCCTCTACTTGTAAGAACATAGAAGAATCAAACATGAAAAAATTGCTCCTGAGTAGATAATTTGTGACTTCCAAAACATAACTGATAAATTCCTCACTGTAATTACCGTATTTCCTCAAATGGTGACCAATAGCCAGTACCGCTAGTTGGTGGGGTATAACGGAGTATAAATTCACCACATCAAATGTCAAAAATCTATAATGCTGTTGCCAAACAAAATTATCAAAGCATTTTAACACTGCACTGGTGTCCTTTAGAAAGCCAGGGACTCTAAGGGGTAATGGCTGCAAAACACCATCCAGCCATGAACTAATACCCTCATTCAAGGAATCTATCCCTGCAACTATGGGTCGAAGTGGAGGAGGAAAGATGTCTTTGTGTAATTTTGGCAACCCATGAAAAATGGGAGTTACAGGATGATCAGGCAAAAAAACGTTTTTATGTTTAGACTCAAAAAAATTTAGTGCAATACCTTCCTCCACTAACCGCTTTAAGTCCTCTTTGTATTTCACTGAGGGATCATTAGAAAGGCGTACATATGTTCTAGAATTAGACAAAATAGACATGACTTGTGTGGCATAAAGAATGGAGTCCAAGACAACCACACAGCCTCCCTTGTCACTCTGGCGTATAACAATGTTTTTATTGTGCTGCAATTCATGTAATGCTTTAAATTCATTTTTATCAAAATTTTTGAACCTATTATCTGTAAAGGATTCCTCATGCAACCTCACTAGATCCCTCTCAACTAAGGACTGAAAGAGATCCAGCGATGGAACACGAGCCTCCAAAGGATAATATGTATTATTTTTGTATTGCAAATTACCGTCAAAGCACACAAGGGGAGGCTGTGAGCTGCCCTCACTATGCAGGCTTTCCAAGGCGAGCAGTGCAGATTGCTCAGAAAACAACATACGAGATTTTACAATGGAATCAGAAGAATCATCATCAATGACATTAGTTACAGGCGCAGACATAGAATCATTTTCCTCTTTAAAGAAATGTCTCTTAAGCGTAAGGAGACGTGCAAATTTGTTCACGTCTCTAAGGGGCACTTTGCACACTGCGACATCGCAGGCCGATGCTGCGATGCCGAGTGCGATAGTGCCCGCCCCTGTCGCAGCAGCGATATGTGGTGATAGCTGGCGTAGCGAAAGTTATCGCTACGCCAGCTTCACACACACACTCACCTGCCGTGCGACGTCCCTGTGGCCGGCGACCCGCCTCCTTGTTAAGGGGGCGGGTCGTGCGGCGTCACTGCGACATCACACGGCAGGCGGCCAATCAGAGCGGAGGGGCGGAGATAAGCAGGATGTAAACATCCTGCCCACCTCCTTCCTTCCGCATATCCTACGGAAGCCGCAGTGAGGCCGGTAGGAGACGTTCCTCGCTCCTGCGACTTCACACACAGCGATGTGTGCTGCCGCAGGAGCGAGGAACAACATCGGACCATTGCGTCAGCGTAATTATGGATTACGCCGACGCTGTACCGATGATACGATTACGACGCTTTTGCGCTCGTTAATCGTATCATCCAGCCTTTACACACTGCGATGTCGCATGCGATGCCGGAAGTGCGTCATTTTCAATTTGACCCCACCGACATCGCACCTGCGATGTCGCAGTGTGCAAAGTGCCCCTAATTGTTTCAAAAAGATTAAACCCTTAAGCAGACAAAATTTAACCCTTTAGAGAGAATGTTCATCTGAGTATTTGAGAGAATAGCAGGGGTTAATATGCATACACTGGGCCATTGATGATTTAATATCTCTTCTTCGGACCTCTGGGTGGATTTTTCCTCCTGATGTTTCCTAGAGGATCTTCTAACTCCTCGTCTACCACTCCATTTTTTGATAGGCGTTTTAGATAGACGCAAAAGAGCGTCCTTAATCAAAAAGAAAGGAGGAAAAAAAATCCCCATTTTTTTTTTTCTCTCCTTCCAAAGTGTTCAGTCACACAGGTCATTGCAATGAGATCAAATATGACTTGCTCTTTGTCATTGCTGAGATACTATTAATGGTACTTTATATGAGATACTCTATACTATGGTGTTTCACACTCCCTTCCCCCTTCTTTTTGTCCAATCCTACTTTTTGTTTTTAGTGTGTGATTTTTAGTCATGTGTTACTGATTGTCTCTAACTATATTGTTGATCTTTACCTATAAATGTCTAGAGCTCACTAAAAATGTTAGCCTATGATTAAGGACGCTCTTTTGCTTCGGAAACGCGTCAGGGTCTTCTGTATATGGATGGATTTTTTTAATACCATGGGAAAATAAAGAAAGAAATTATTTTACGTTGGATGTGCCGATATTTTTCCTCTTATTCAAGTTATAGTCCACCTGGCGGACTTCATATCGTTGCACTCCATGGATGTGTGGTGACCTATTCCATTGGGCATGTCAAGCTTTCCTCCATTTCGTCTGTTGTTATACACTAGCTAGATGCATAACACATAATAGATAATAATGGAACAATATAGTATTATTTATCAATGAGTAGGCCCATGGACAAAATAAGGATTGCCGAAAATTGTGTGTTCTGCTACTGGACTTGATGGTGCAAAAGAATACAAGTATAAAAATAGATCATTGCTTCTTGGAAGTGGTCTTCTTTTAAAATTGCTGCAAAAGAAAGAAAATAAGGGATAAAGAAGGACAGTTATACTTACCGATCTTCCCCACCGCTGTAACACTGCTTCTGGGTCCAATGATATGGTCTCATACATATTCACTGCTTACCCCAGCCATCGTCAGTCCCGCCATCTTTAAATGGTTGCAGACAGACCGGTCCCCCATGCTGTGTGACAGTGTCTGTGATTGGTTGGAATCAACACTCTGTCTGCATCCTTATAGTGATGTAAAAATAAATAAATTTAAAACAGGATGTTTGGTCCACTGTATATTGATACCCAGCACAGATGAAGCAGACAGCTACAGGCTGCAGCCCCACATTATCTTGGCTAGGTATCAAAATATGAGAAGCCCCATGTGGCTTTTTTAAAACTTATTGAACAAATAATTTTAAACAACGACATGAGGTCCCTCAATTTTGATGCTCAGCCAAGATAAAGCCAACAGCTGGGAGCTTATATTCTCAGGTTGGGGAGGTCATTAGGCCACCTCAGCCTAAAAATAGCAGCCCGCAGCCTCCCAAAATTGTCGTATCCAGTAGATGCGACAAATCCAGCACTTTACCTAGCTCATTCCAATTGCTCTGATGTGGTGGCAATTGGGGTAATATAAGTGGTTAATGATAGCTGTGATTTGTCAAAACTGTGATTTGTTAAAAATCACAACTGCCACTAAAAGTTAAATGAGTAATAGGCAGGAGTCTGTGAGACACCATTACTAATCCTGTAAGTAAAAATAAATAAATGATTCATTAACCCTTAAAAAACACTCAGGTCCGACATAATCTACACCATAATGTCCCACGACGATCACATCTTTGCTGCATACTGAAGTGGTAATGCGCAGGCACATTAGAGAACATGACCACCCACTATGACTTCAGGCAGACAATGACTGAGCTGCAGCTGTGAGCGGTGACGTCACTGAGTTTACCTGCAGTCACAGCTGGAGGCTCCCACATATGATGGCTATATGAAAAAGTGACGACAAAAAGCAAACTTTTACTTTTGCCTGTGAATCAGGCATGCTTTTTCCCAAAATTACAATATGCTTTATTAAGAGACTAGAGATGAGTGAACCGGTCCCGGTTCGGCTCGAGGTCGGCTCGCCGAACAGAGGTCCCGTTCGAGTTCGGCTCGTCGAACGTTCGACGAACCGAACTCGAACTGCATAGGAAACAATGGCAGGCAATCACAAACACCCTCAAAGGTGTCCAAAAGGTGACAAACAACTCACAACACAACACAAACACATGGGAAAGTGACAAGGACATATACTCATGCGAAAACAAAAAAGCAGGACAAGGAAAAAGAGGAGACACAGATATAGATATGGCACGCCCTTCTAAAATTATGTAAAACACCGCAAGGTGACTCCAAGCGTAGTCTCCCTTTTTTTCCAAAAATTGTGCCCCACACACACCCACCCATTCAGTGGCAGCACTTGTGCCCTAGTTGTGCACTTCACAGCTAGATTTGCATCAAGCACATTCAAAAATACGGCCTAATTAACCGTCCCCAGGATGACACCAGGGTAGGTAGCAAAGTCTTTCCTGATCCCAGCTCTGTTCATCTTGGCTTCTTTTAAAAACACAGCAAGCAAGGGTTACTCCAAGCGGAGTCTCCCTTTTTTCCAAAAATTGTGCCCCACACACACCCACCCATTCAGTGGCAGCACTTGTGCCCTAGTTGTGCACTTCACAGCTAGATTTGCATCAAGCACATTCAAAAATACGGCCTAATTAACCGTCCCCAGGATGACACCAGGGTAGGTAGCAAAGTCTTTCCTGATCCCAGCTCTGTTCATCTTGGCTTCTTTTAAAAACACAGCAAGCAAGGGTTACTCCAAGCGGAGTCTCCCTTTTTTCCAAAAATTGTGCCCCACACACACCCACCCATTCAGTGGCAGCACTTGTGCCCTAGTTGTGCACTTCACAGCTAGATTTGCATCAAGCACATTCAAAAATACGCCATAATTAACCGTCCCCAGGATGACACCAGGGTAGGTAGCAAAGTCTTTCCTGATCCCAGCTCTGTTCATCTTGGCTTCTTTTAAAAACACAGCAAGCAAGGATTACTCCAAGCGGAGTCTCCCTTTTTTCCAAAAATTGGGCCCCACACACACCCACCCCTTCAGTGGCAGCAGTTGTGCCCCAGTTGTACACTTCACAGCTAGATTTGCATCAAGCACATTCAAAAATACGCCATAATTAACCGTCCCCAGGATGACACCAGGGTAGGTAGCAAAGTCTTTCCTGATCCCAGCTCTGTTCATCTTGGCTTCTTTTAAAAACACAGCAAGCAAGGGTTACTCCAAGCGGAGTCTCCCTTTTTTCCAAAAATTGTGCCCCACACACACCCACCCATTCAGTGGCAGCACTTGTGCCCTAGTTGCAAACATGATGTTTTGATTTGCGTTAAGCACATTCCAAATCCACAAGCATTTACTCTCCCCAGGATGACACAGGGGTAGTAAATTCCTTCTGGATCCATGACTTGTTCATTTTGATGAACGTCAGTCTGTCCACATTGTCACTGGACAGACGCGTGCGCTTATCTGTCAGCACACACCCAGCAGCACTGAAGACACGTTCAGAGACAACGCTGGCAGCTGGACACGACAAAATCTCCAAGGCGTAACTGGAGAGCTCTGGCTATTTTTCTAGATTTGAAGCCCAAAAGGAGCAAGGCTCCATTTGCAAAGTCATGGCATCGATGTTCATTTGGAGATACTCCTGTATCATCCTCTCCAGCCGTTGACTATGTGTCAGACTTGTTGTCTCTGGTGGCCTTGCAAAAGAGGGTCTAAAAAAATTATGAAAAGATTCCATAAAATTGCTGTTACCAGCACCAGATACGGTCCTACTGGTACGGGTAGACTGTTGTAGATGACGAGACAGTCCCATGTTTGGCAAGTTACAACTGGGAGATTCCCTCCCTGCACCTGCACGGTTGTTTGGTGGAAAAGCCGAGCTAAGATCGAGTAACAGCTTCTGCTGATACTCCTGCATACGTGTGTCCCTTTCTATGGCTGGAATTATGTCACAAAATTTGACTTGTACCGGGGATCTAATAGTGTGGCAATCCAGTAGTCATCATCACTTCTAATTTTGACAATACGAGAGTCATGTTGGAGGTAGTGCAACAAGAAGGCACTCATGTGTCTTGCGCAGCCATGCGGACCAAGTCCACGCTGTGTTTGTGGCATAGAGGTGCTACCCGTTCTTTCTTCCTCTGACATCTCCCCCCAACCTCTTTCAACTGAAATTTGACCAAGGTCTCCCTCATCCGCTGAGTCTTCCATGTCCATGGACAGTTCGTCCTCCATTTCTTCATGTTCTCCTGCACCTTCCTCAACATTTCGCCTGCTACTATGCGCCCTTGTTGATCCCTGTCCCCCATGGTCCCATGCCTGCTGCGTTGGTGATGATGAACGTCTGGACCTTGGTGATGTTGTTGTCCCTTGCGCATATGAATCCTCCTGTAGTTCCTCCCCTTCCTGTTGTCCCACCCCCTGACTCCGAATAGTGTTTAGCGTGTGCTCCAGCATGTAAATGACTGGAATCGTCATGCTGATAATGGCATTGTCAGCACTAAACATATTCGTCGCCATGTCGAAACTGTGCAGAAGGGTGCATAGGTCCTTGATCTGAGACCACTCCATCAGGGTAATCTGCCCCACCTCTGCATCTCGTTGGCCCAGGCTATACGTCATGACGTATTGCACCAGGGCTCGGCGGTGCTGCCACAGTCGCTGTAACATGTGGAGAGTTGAATTCCAGCGTGTCGCCACATCGCATTTCAGGCGATGAACCGGCAGGCCGAAAGACTTCTGGAGCGATGCAAGTCGCTCAGCTGTGGCGCTTGAACGGCGGAAGTGAGCAGACAGTTTTCGTGCCCTGTTCAGAAGGCCATCTAGGCCTGGGCTAGTGTGTTAAAAATTGCTGGACGACAAGGTTCAACACGTGAGCCATACAAGGTACATGTGTCACCTTGCCCAGGCGAAGGGCCGCACCCAGGTTTGCAGCATTGTCGCACACGGCCTTACCAGGCTGCAGGTTGAGTGGAGACAACCATTTATTAAACTCGGACCGCAGAGCTGACCACAACTCCTCAGCTGTGTGACTCTTATTCCCAAGACATGTCAAGCTAAAGACCGCCTGATGCCGTTGCGCTCTGCTGCCAGCATAGTAATGAGGGGTGCGTGATTCCTTCTGCGCAGTGAGAACGCTGGTGGCCTGACCAGGTAGGCTTGGGGCGGAGGTGGAGGACCCAGATGAGGTGGAGGATGCAGAAGCAGTGGCGGAACTTGGACAGACAGAGGATTGACACACAAGTCGTGGGGACGGCAAGACTTGTGCAGCAGACCCTTCACCATCTATCACCATAGTTACCCAGTGCCCAGTCAGCGACATGTAACGTCCCTGTCCATGCTTACTGGTCCAAGTATCGGTGGTGAAATGCACCCGTTCACACACAGAGTTTCTCAAGGAAGCGGTGATGTTGTGTGCGACATGCTGGTGTAGCGCGGGCACACCTTTCTTAGAGAAGTAGTGGCGACTAGGCATCTGGTACTGGGGCACAGCGACAGACATAAGGTCTCTAAAATCCTGTGTGTCCACTAGGCGGAAAGGCAGCATTTCGGTAGCCAAGAGCTTACAGAGGGATAGAGTCAACCTCTTAGCTTTGTCATGGGTCGCAGGAAGTGGCCTTTTATTTGACCACATCTGAGGGACAGAGATCTGGCTGCTGTGTGTAGACGGTGTTGAGTAGGGTGTCCCTGGAAAAATGCAGGTTTGTGAGGAAAGTGCAGGCGGAGACATGATGTTGCCTTCATCCAACGTTGGTGCTATCGATGTCTGAGAGAGCTGTACACACTCACTTGTTTCCCCTTCCAAACCAACTGACGACCTACCAAGCAAACTGCCTGTTGCGGTTACAGTGGTGGAAGTTGTGCGTGGAAAAACAGGTGTGACAGCTGTCCCCACAGTCCTAGAAGATGAAGAGTGCGCGGATGCACTGGAAGGGGCAGGCGGTGGATGGTTCGCTCCGCTAGGCCGCATTGCAGCACAGTGAGCTTCCCACCGGGACCTATGATATTTATTCATGTGACGATTCATGGAAGAAGTTGTCAAACTGCTGAGGTTTTGACCTCTACTAAGAGAATCATGACAAAGTTTACAGATCACATAATTTGGGCGATCTTTTTCTATGTCAAAAAAGGACCAGGCTAGGCAAGGCTTAGAGGCCATGCGACCTGTTGATCCACCCCGAATAATGCTCATAGGCAGAGTGGTGGCTGAGGATGCAGTTGTAGACGTGCTACCAGTGCTCCGACTCTGTCCAGGAAGGCGCAAGGTAACTTCGTCGTCGGTTGCATCCTCCTCCACCGCCTCTGTTGACCTCCTCGAGTGCCTGACTGGGGGTTGGCAGTAGGTGGGATCTAGAACTTCATCATCAATTGTTGTGTTTGCACTCCCCTCCCCCTCAGACCGAGCCTCTTCTTGCCCTGACCGAATATTTAAGTTGTCATCCCAATCGGGTATCTGCGTCTCATCTTCATCAGTATGTTCCTCATTGTCTATAACCACAGGTGTTACAGTTTGTGACAAAGGGTCAACATTATGCTCAGAAACTTGGTCCTCACGGCCTGAATCAGAGTCACAAAGGTTCTGGGCATCACTGCAGACCATTTCCTGTTCTGTACTCACTGTAGCTTGGGAGCAGACCTCTGATTCCCAGGCTATAGTGTGACTGAACAGCTCTGCAGACTCAGCCATCTCAGTTCCACCATACTGTGCAGGGCTGATGGAGACTTCAGAGCTGGGAGAAAGCAAGTTTGATTGGGATGACAACTCAGAGGACTGGTGTTTTTTGGATGCGGTACTTGAAGTGGCTGAGAGGGCACTTGTTGGACCACTTGAGATCCATTCAAGCTTTTTTCTTTTTTGGCCATCATCTACCTTTGTTCCTGTTGTTCGTGTCCGTAAAAAAGGGAGCACATTGGATTGTCCACGGTAAGTAGTAGACATCTTACTTTTGCTGGTAGATGGTCTATCTTCAGCAGATGATAATGGAGCTTTGCCACCTTCCCCACGGACAAAACCTTTTTTTCCTTTTCCACCACGCCTCTTCCCCTTTCCACCAGCATCTGTCATTTTGCCACTCATGTTGATTGCGACAAGATTGTGCACTTAAAATGTGGTAGTAAAAATTGAGAGGTGGTGTGAATTGCAGCGGTGGTCTAGCTTTATTAACAGCAGAATAATAAAGAATAATTATCCCTAACAATGCAACTACGGCCCTTAAACTGGCAGCAGTGTTTGCTAGTATAATGGCTTAGTTATAATGAGTTGTAGTGTGCAATGCAGGTAGAGGTGCTGCAAATGTCTTTGCACTAGTGGGACTATAGCAAAGTCCAATAGCCACGTTTAGGATGCCACTAGGTACACTGAGTGTTTGCTAGTATAATGGCTTAGTTATAATGAGTTGGAGTGTGCAATGCAGGTAGAGGTGCTGCAAATGTCTTTGCACTAGTGGGACTATAGCAAAGTCCAATAGCCACGTTTAGGATGCCACTAGGTACACTGAGTGTTTGCTAGTATAATGGCTTAGTTATAATGAGTTGGAGTGTGCAATGCAGGTAGACGTGCTGCAAATGTCTTTGCACTAGTGGGACTATAGCAAAGTCCAATAGCCACGTTTAGGATGCCACTAGGTACACTGAGTGTTTGCTAGTATAATGGCTTAGTTATAATGAGTTGTAGTGTGCAATGCAGGTAGAGGTGCTGCAAATGTCTTTGCACTAGTAGGACTATAGCAAAGTCCAATAGCCACGTTTAGGATGCCACTAGGTACACTGAGTGTTTGCTAGTATAATGGCTTAGTTATAATGAGTTGGAGTGTGCAATGCAGGTAGAGGTGCTGCAAATGTCTTTGCACTAGTGGGACTATAGCAAAGTCCAATAGCCACGTTTAGGATGCCACTAGGTACACTGAGTGTTTGCTAGTATAATGGCTTAGTTATAATGAGTTGGAGTGTGCAATGCAGGTAGAGGTGCTGCAAATGTCTTTGCACTAGTGGGACTATAGCAAAGTCCAATAGCCACGTTTAGGATGCCACTAGGTACACTGAGTGTTTGCTAGTATAATGGCTTAGTTATAATGAGTTGTAGTGTGCAATGCAGGTAGAGGTGCTGCAAATGTCTTTGCACTAGTGGGACTATAGCAAAGTCCAATAGCCACGTTTAGGATGCCACTAGGTACACTGAGTGTTTGCTAGTATAATGGCTTAGTTATAATGAGTTGGAGTGTGCAATGCAGGTAGAGGTGCTGCAAATGTCTTTGCACTAGTGGGACTATAGCAAAGTCCAATAGCCACGTTTAGGATGCCAATAGGTACACTGAGTGTTTGCTAGTATAATGGCTTAGTTATAATGAGTTGTAGTGTGCAATGCAGGTAGAGGTGCTGCAAATGTCTTTGCACTAGTGGGACTATAGCAAAGTCAAATAGCCACGTTTAGGATGCCACTAGGTACACTGAGTGTTTGCTAGTATAATGGCTTAGTTATAATGAGTTGTAGTGTGCAATGCAGGTAGAGGTGCTGCAAATGTCTTTGCACTAGTGGGACTATAGCAAAGTCCAATAGCCGTGTTTAGGATGCCACTAGGTACACTGAGTGTTTGCTAGTATAATGGCTTAGTTATAATGAGTTGGAGTGTGCAATGCAGGTAGAAGTGCTGCAAATGTCTTTGCACTAGTGGGACTATAGCAAAGTCCAATAGCCACGTTTAGGATGCCACTAGGTTCACTGAGTGTTTGCTAGTATAATGGCTTAGTTATAATGAGTTGGAGTGTGCAATGCAGGTAGAGGTGCTGCAAATGTCTTTGCACTAGTAGGACTATAGCAAAGTCCAATAGCCACGTTTAGGATGCCACTAGGTACACTGAGTGTTTGCTAGTATAATGGCTTAGTTATAATGAGTTGGAGTGTGCAATGCAGGTAGAGGTGCTGCAAATGTCTTTGCACTAGTGCGACTATAGCAAAGTCCAATAGCCACGTTTAGGATGCCACTAGGTACACTGAGTGTTTGCTGGTATAATGGCTTAGTTATAATGAGTTGGAGTGTGCAATGCAGGTAGAGGTGCTGCAAATGTCTTTGCACTAGTGCGACTATAGCAAAGTCCAATAGCCACGTTTAGGATGCCACTAGGTACACTGAGTGTTTGCTAGTATAATGGCTTAGTTATAATGAGTTGGAGTGTGCAATGAAGGTAGAGGTGCTGCAAATGTCTTTGCACTAGTGGGACTATAGCAAAGTCCAATAGCCACGTTTAGGATGCCACTAGGTACACTGAGTGTTTGCTAGTATAATGGCTTAGTTATAATGAGTTGGAGTGTGCAATGCAGGTAGAGGTGCTGCAAATGTCTTTGCACTAGTGGGACTATAGCAAAAGTCCAATAGCCACGTTTAGGATGCCACTAGGTACACTGAGTGTTTGCTAGTATAATGGCTTAGTTATGAGTTGGAGTGTGCAATGCAGGCAGACGTGCTGCAAATGTCTTTGCACTAGTGTGACTAGACAAAAGTCCAATAGCCACGTTTAGGATGCCACTAGGTACACTGAGTGTTTGCTAGTATAATGGCTTAGTTATAATGAGTTGGAGTGAGCAATGCAGGTAGAGGTGCTGCAAATGTCTTTGCACTAGTGGGACTATAGCAAAGTCCAATAGCCACGTTTAGGATGCCACTAGGTACACTGAGTGTTTGCTAGTATAATGGCTTAGTTATAATGAGTTGTAGTGTGCAATGCAGGTAGAGGTGCTGCAAATGTCTTTGAACTAGTGGGACTATAGCAAAGTCCAATAGCCACGTTTAGGATGCCACTAGGTACACTGAGTGTTTGCTAGTATAATGGCTTAGTTATAATGAGCTGGAGTGTGCAATGCAGGTAGAGGTGCTGCAAATGTCTTTGCACTAGTGGGACTATAGCAAAGTCCAATAGCCACGTTTAGGATGCCACTAGGTACACTGAGTGTTTGCTAGTATAATGGCTTAGTTATAATGAGTTGGAGTGTGCAATGCAGGTAGAGGTGCTGCAAATGTCTTTGCACTAGTGGGACTATAGCAAAGTCCAATAGCCACGTTTAGGATGCCACTAGGTACACTGAGTGTTTGCTAGTATAATGGCTTAGTTATAATGAGTTGGAGTGTGCAATGCAGGTAGAGGTGCTGCAAATGTCTTTGCACTAGTGGGACTATAGCAAAGTCCAATAGCCACGTTTAGGATGCCACTAGGTACACTGAGTGTTTGCTAGTATAATGGCTTAGTTATAATGAGTTGGAGTGTGCAATGCAGGTAGAGGTGCTGCAAATGTCTTTGCACTAGTGGGACTATAGCAAAGTCCAATAGCCACGTTTAGGATGCCACTAGGTACACTGAGTGTTTGCTAGTATAATGGCTTAGTTATAATGAGTTGTAGTGTGCAATGCAGGTAGAGGTGCTGCAAATGTCTTTGCACTAGTGGGACTATAGCAAAGTCCAATAGCCACGTTTAGGATGCCACTAGGTACACTGAGTGTTTGCTAGTATAATGGCTTAGTTATAATGAGTTGTAGTGTGCAATGCAGGTAGAGGTGCTGCAAATGTCTTTGCACTAGTGGGACTATAGCAAAGTCCAATAGCCACGTTTAGGATGCCACTAGGTACACTGAGTGTTTGCTAGTATAATGGCTTAGTTATAATGAGTTGGAGTGTGCAATGCAGGTAGAGGTGCTGCAAATGTATTTGCACTAGTGGGACTATAGCAAAGTCCAATAGCCACATTTAGGATGCCACTAGGTACACTGAGTGTTTGCTAGTATAATGGCTTAGTTATAATGAGTTGGAGTGTGCAATGCAGGTAGAGGTGCTGCAAATGTCTTTGCACTAGTGGGACTATAGCAAAGTGCAATAGCCACGTTTAGGATGCCACTAGGTACACTGAGTGTTTGCTAGTATAATGGCTTAGTTATAATGAGTTGGAGTGTGCAATGCAGGTAGAGGTGCTGCAAATGTCTTTGCACTAGTGGGACTATAGCAAAAGTCCAATAGCCACGTTTAGGATGCCACTAGGTACACTGAGTGTTTGCTAGTATAATGGCTTAGTTATAATGAGTTGGAGTGTGCAATGCAGGCAGAGGTGCTGCAAATGTCTTTGCACTAGTGTGACTAGACAGCAGTCCAATAGCCATGTTTAGGATGCCACTAGGTACACTGAGTGTTTGCTAGTATAGTGGCTTAGTTATAATGAGTTGGAGTGTGCAGAGGACAGGAGGGTACAGTGCCAGGATTGTGGGGCTCTGGGTAGAGGAAAGGAAGCCTGCCTTTCTATTCCCTCCTAATAGGGAAATGCAGGGAGGAAATCCCTGACCTTTGCTACACAGACGCTGTCGCTGTTTTCAGGACCTGTCACCTATGGCTCTGACCCTGCCGGTACGAGCCCTTAAAAGGACTGATGGAAAGTGCTATCCCTATGCTGTCCAGCGCTGTGTATGGAGCGCATACAGCTGTATCAGCGATAGGACTCAGGACGGAGCTGCGCCAGTGATGTCTGACACCAAGGACGCAGAAGAGATAATGGCGTCCTGGAGGAAAATGTCCGGTTTTATAATGCAGGGACATGTGACATGGACATCCTATCACACATGCCGTTGCTTCTCTGGCTAAAAGTCCACTTAGCTGTGTGTGTGTCTGGGATTGGCTGACATGCTGGCCCGCCCCACAAGACGCACGCGCATAGGGAAGGAAGACAAGGAAAAAAAAAAAAAATGGCGATCGCCATTATACAAACAGGAGTGATCTGAAGGCGCTGTTCACGCACACTATACACTGAAATTTCATAATAGTGTGAGTCACAGAGTGACTTACACTATTACAGTGGAAAGCCAGCTAGGAATTAGCTGTTTTTTTGCTGCTAGAACCGTTCTCGAACGTTTCTAGAACTATCGAGCTTTTGCAAAAAGCTCGAGTTCTAGTTCGATCTAGAACAGGCCCCAAAATCACTCGAGCCTAGAACTGGAGAACCACGAACCACGAACCGCGCTCAACTCTATAAGAGACCTGTTTAGTCTTGAAATTATTAATGAACTGCTGCTTAAGAGGTAAGTATAAGTAAGTATAGTAAGTATAAAGAGGGCTACAGAACCGGGGATAATTTGGTTTTGTTTAAGCATTGATTTTTGTATCTAATAAGAAACTATGAATAAAAGAAGTGTGATAATTATAAAAGTGTTCTAAACTGCTTAGGCACACTATATGTTCAACTCTATCACAGCTATTTTTAAAATTGTTCTGTGAGGATCCCTATGCTCCTCCATTGCAAGAGGAAAATAGAGGAATTTTGGACCATTTAGTCTTACATATTATAAATTGTTTTTTTTCTTTAAAATCTATCAGGACTTATAGAGAAAGGATTGGTGTAAACATCAATTAATTGATAACTTTACAAAAGGAGTTTGTAATCATGAACTCAGAGTTTACCCCCTGTGACTTGCACTGCCATAGCAGCGTAGCCTTTAAAAGGAAGATATCATCAGAAAATGATCTATTGTTTAACTTGTGTTATTTGTTACATGTATTTAAAGAATTACATTTAGTTCTCTATTATAATTTCTATTAAAAAATAGTAATCTTGCAATTTTCACACCTGTTGGTGAGATCAATGTACTAGTAGCAGGATAAGGCATAGCCACAATAGTGAAAGATATTGAGGTGCACTTGTTGGTTTCCACACCATACATCCAATGAATTTGGTACAGGGCACTCTCAGGGGTTAATATTCATGCAATTTTATTCCAATGCAATTTTAAACATGACATTTCGGCCACAAAATGGCCTTCATCAGACAACTGAACTTTCATAATTACTCAAATGAGTTTAAACATACAAAGAAAATGAAGCCATCAGCGTAGATATGCAAAAAGGAAATAAATAGAGATATAATAATTGATATCATGTATAAATGATATGAACAGCACAGATAAATTATGTCAATCATAGACGTGATAGGCCAACCCATAGGAAAAGGGAGAGTTTCACAAAGAGAACATGTAATCACATAGAGTTACATAGGTAGAAATGCTGTGTTACACAGGACACTGGAAAGTCAATGTCAATATAGAACAACATGAAAAAGTGCAAAAAGAAAGCTTACGCATCTCACCTTGTATTATTAAATGGCCAGAATGAGTGTAGAGGCAGCGGTATCCACCGCTATGCTGTATATATTAAGTGCCAGGGTGCCATGTTTAAATAGCTCCCACAACCAATAGGAGCAATCAGGGGCGGTGCTAATAGAGCGCATTGCACAAGCACGAGGCTGGCAGTGTTAGTGACAAAGGCAAGGGTTAATAATAGGTGAGAGGCGGGCTTAATGGAAAAAGCAGTGTCACCGCTAGGGGAGCCAATCAAAGAGGAAGGCATGTATTGTATTAAATGTCCAGCGTTACTGGTAACCTGGGAGACCTTGGAGCATGTGCTCTAATGAAAAAGGGAATTTAGAACCAAAATGGAATAATCAACATAGGGTATATATAGCACAACGTGTGCGTCGTCTATGGTAACCAGGGAAGCCTGGATCATGCGCAATAGAGACAAAAAACGTGCCGACTTTAGGTGTCCCTAACAATCTCTGTGTCGGGATGGATCTGGCTGAGCCAACATCTGCTCTTACAAGGCGATCCTTCAAATTATTTGCGCTCCTAAAAGAGGGGAGAAATTTATTCTGAAATTCAGAATTTTTGGGGTATCCATCACTTAAGAGATGCCAATGTTTACTGATCGTCCCGTGAAGTTTATACATAAATGGATGAAATGGGTGTACAAATGGGATGCGGCCAGAGTTATCGTGAGTGTTAGGTGTTGTCCTTTGGGTGTTTTCCAAAACACTTAGCGGATATCCGCGTTCAACAAATTTATCTTGCATCTCATCAAGTCTTTTTTTCAACGTGTCTAGATCCATTACGATCCTCTTAACTCATCAGAATTGTGAGATTGGTACTGAATTTTTTGTCACTGTGGGATGGCGACCAGTATAATGTAGTAGAGTGTTATGGTCTGTGGGTTTTGTATATAAATCTGATGTTAAAAAACAGGATGAATCTTTTAAGATGTAGGTGTCCAGAAAATTAATTCTCTCTTTATCATGTTGCATGGTGAAATGAAGTGAAGACCAGGCATTATTCATGTCAACAGTAAATTCCTGTAAGGACTTAAACGGCCCCGTCCATATGCAAAAAATGTCATCAATAACACGACGCCATAAAGGGCAATATAGAATAAATAATGGGTCATGGTATATTACTGTTTCTTTGAAATCTGACATAAAACAATTTGCATATGGTGGGGCTACGTTCGAGCCCATTGCGGTTCCTTTCATCTGTAAGAAGAATGTTTCTTGCACCTTATTCACACCATATTGTGTTCCAGACGTCCATTATTAATTAGTATGCATTTTCTGTCTGAGAACCCTGCCCCACCCATAGTCTTATTTCACATATATAGCTTGGTCCTTTGCTTCCCATACAGAGCAAGTTTTTAACTGCAGGTGAGGTTACACATAGGTTAGGGACCCCAAAAATAGAGATTACCTTGGCGTTTGGATTTGGGGCTCCTTTGCATTGATCAATACAATGGCTAAACACTCTCATTCCTATTATTCATAGCAGTTATGCACATTCCATTTTCATGTTTTTCACTTTTTCAGATAGTCCATTGTATTTTCCGTCTAGCATTCCCGTAGCAGTTCTGCTTTTCATTATTCCCCAATCATTGTGACTGGTGTGCAACTTTTTATACTATTGTTTAGTTGTATATTTTTGAGTCTTGCACCTTGTTCACACCATTGGTGTTCCAGACGTCCATTTTTAATTTGTAAGAAGAATGTGTCGTGAAACAAGAAAAATTATTCTCCCAGAACCAAGTTCAGCAAATCCAGACAAAGATCAACTACTGATGGTGTAATAGATGTCGTATTCATCAGTGAGGCACATCTGCTCCTTTCCTCTCCTACTGGAGAACTTAACTCTTGTGTTGGCCCCTAACTCCCCCTAAAAGGCTGCTCCTCCCTGGGTCCCTGTCACTAGTGGGTGGTGCTCCCCATGTTTGAAGGCATCCTTAAGACCCTACCCTAGTCTGGTCCCAATTGGGGAGGGCAATCTGGTGGTGTATTTGAGTGTGTAAGTGGTGAAACTAGTACCGAGCTCCTCAGGATCCGGGTGCAGCATTACACCCTAAATCAGGTGCAATACTCTGGCGACTGAAGCCTAAGGGGTGCCACACAAACAGCTCAAATATAGCCTGGTGCACTAATGCTCTAATAATGTTTGTTGCAATACTGCTATAACATGGCCAAGTTCAAAGAGCTGTAAGACCGGCTGGTTTAATCAACACTAATACCAACTGGTGCAAACAGCTCAAATGTAGCCTGGTGCAATATTGCTCTAATAGTACCTGCTGCAATATTGGTTTTATATGGCCTGGTGCAAATAGCTGAAATACTGGCTGGGTTAATAAACTCTAATACCACCTCGTGCAAACAGCTCTAATATGCTCTGGTGCACTACTGCTCTAATACCACCTGGTGAACTACTGGTCTAAAAAGGCCTGGTGCCGTACTGCCCTAATATGGTCTAGTGCAAACCGCTGTAATACCAGCTGTTTTAATAAGCTCTAATACCTCCTTGTGCAATCAGCTTCAAAAGCATCTGGTGCTGACAGCTCTAATACAGGCTGGTTTATTCAGCTCTAATACCCCCTGGTACAAATAGCTGTAATATCGCCTGTTGCAACCAGCTCTAATATAGCCTGATGCATACAGAATTGATGCAGCCTGGTGCATACTGGTCTAATCTAGTTTTGTGCATTCAGCCCCATTACAGCCTCTTCTCCACTTTGAATTTTTTGGTGCTGTAAAACCATGAGGGGAGCATTAAACAGGGGACATGGTCATGGTTCCAATGATGTAGCTGCTGTAGAGAGAGGATGTGGTCGATCTGTTTCTGCTACTGTCATGATGACTATAGGAAAGTGGGGAACAGGGGCTCCTAAGCTGTCCCTCAATCTAAGGGGTTCTATGCTATCCCTAATCTCAGGGATACTTCTGATGGTGGAGAGGCCTAAGTTACCTTCCTGGCCCTGCTGCTTACCATTCCTGATCTGATTCCCCTTCCCTCTAGGGAAGGATAGGACAGGAGTGTGATGAAACCCACAGATAAAGACAGACAAGGGAAAACCAACACTCTGTCCCAAGCACACACAAACAAAGATAAAGACAATTAGAGGTTTAGGAAGAAAAACAAGAGTGGGAAGGAGGCTACAAAACAAAAGTGGTAATCTACACTGCTGCACCAAGCATGGAGCACAACTTTCACCAATAAGTCTGAAACACTACACCTCACAGACCAACAAAGAATAAACTATAGCTGGCATGGGTGGAAAGTTAAAATAAGCATAAATAAAAAAGGGGCAGATGTGATAAGCCCCCTACAACATGTGACTAAAGGAGCAAGCAGACCAGCAGAGATTAACTCTTGCTAGACTGTCGATGAATCAGCACACATCAGATTAATGCTCGAGTCTGCCTGTGTAGCTCTCCGACACCAGAGAAACCATTCAGCAGTGTGTGAAAATCTGCAGTCTGAACAGCGCCCAACGCTGCCAAGTTTATGCAAAACTACATGTGGCAGTACCCCTCATTCTAAGAGGGGCCTCTGGACCCTCAGGGCCCGTCTATCAGGATTGAGATGATGTAATGTCCTAACCAGGCTCTCAGCATGGATATCTGAGGATTGTACCCAAGCCCTCTCCTCGGGACCATAACCACATGAAGTGAACCAAGTACTGTAAATATTTTCAAACGAAATGAGAATCAATGATTTTGGACATCTGAAATTTTCATAACCCATTGACTATGATCAGAGGTAGAGCCAAGGTTAGACGGGTTCTCAAACCCACATATTTCTTTAACAGAGATCTATGGAAAACATTATGAATCTTGTAAGATGCCAGTAATGCCAGGTGGAAACCAACCAGATAAATGACTACTGTGATTTTGTACTGACCAATAAACCAGTTCAGTGGAGGTATTTTACTTTAAATGCTGCTTACAGATAACCACACCAGATCATCCACCCACCGGTCCGGACAAGGTACACATCTACAGTCAGCTGCAAGTTTATCCTTAGAACCCATGTCACGCAAATGCTGTTGAACCCTCTCCCATGTAGACGATAATGCTGAGACCAATTTGTCCTCCCAAGGAACCCATAATGAATGCCCCTCCTGAAAAGTACAGAACTGGAGATGATGACAATAGACACAAAATAATGGAGATATACCAGAAAATTCATAGTGGTGATTGATGGCAAATTCATTTAAAGGAAGGAATGAGAACTGCTCTTCCTGATCAGAAACAAAACAACGCAAGTACTGCTCCAAATTCTGATTCACATATTCCGTTTGCCCATTAGACTGAGGGTGGAATGCTGAAGAATGAGATAGGTTAATCCCTAACCAAGAGCAGAAAGCTCTCCAAAAGTTGGCAATAAATTGAATTCATCTATCATATCTAGACAATATTAGAGGGGACTTCATGGAGCTTTGACACTCTTCTGTATAAACATCTGGGCTAAAGTCTTGGCATTAGTTAACGATGATAAAGTGATAACATTTGTCATGTTAGAAAACGTATTCACCAACCCCAGAATGACTGTATTACCAGCAGAAGAAGGTAAATCTGTAAAAAGGTCCATGGAAATGTCTGTCCAAGGTTGACTGGTAACACTCAAAGGCTGCAAACATCCCAAAAGACAAAAAAGTGAGGTGCTGTTGAGCATGCACAGGTGGCACATGCAGACACATAGGATACCACATCCCACCGAACTCTAGGCCACCAAAAGCAACACAGTACAAGATTCAGAGTACCTTTAACCCCAGGATGACCAACCAGGACAGAATCATGATGCCCTCCCAGAACTTTAAGATGAAGGTTCAGGGGAACAAATGACTTGTTCTCCGGAACCCCAGATGGCGCATCACTGTAAGCCTTAGCAATCTCAGATTCCACATCAGTATTAAACACCGACACCACCATTTACTTCTGAAGAATGGGGACAGGTTTCTCACAGGGTCCCCCTCAAGGAAAACTCTTGGACAAAGCATCAACTTTAATGTTTTTATAACCAACGTGATTAGTAATGAAAAAAATGAAACCTATTCAAAAATAATGACCACCCAGCTTGTCTTGGCGTAAGACGCTTAGCAGACTCAAGGTAAAGAAGGTGTTTATGGTAAATACTGTCACAGGATGAATAGCTCACACTAAAAAGTGTTGCCATTCCTCAAAAGCTAACCTGATCACCAGTAGTTTTTTGCTAGCAATATCATAATTACATTTGGCTGAAGATAATTTCTTAGAACAGAAGGCGCATGGAGGCAGTTTACAAAGAGACGAGCTTTGAGACAATACAATTCCCACCCCAATTCTAACACATCAACCTCCACTGTAAAAGGTTGAGATACATCAGTATGTATCAATACGGGTGCAGCCGAAAAGCATTTCTTAAGACAATTGAAAATATACAAAGCCCAATTAGAGAAGTCCGTACCCTTCAAAGTCATGTCTGTAAGTGGTCATGCTGTAGCAGAGAAATTCGTAATAAACTTCCGGCAATAATTTGAAGTTCTTAGGACAGCCCTATTTTAAAATAGCATGTAATTTAGTGTTGTTCATCCAAAAACTTGCAGCGGAAATAACATAACCCAAAACCGGAAATTCTTAAATGGCAAACACACATGTTTCTAGTTTAGCGTACAATTTATTCACTCTGAGAATTTGTCATACTTGTCTGACATGTTCCACATGAGACCCATAATTTCATGAATATATGAGAAGGTCATCAAGGTACTCGATTATAAATTTCCCTAAGAGATGAGAAAACACATTATTAACAAAATGCTGGATTGCTAAAAGGCACGTTGGTTAGACTAAATAGCATCATCAGATTTTTTAAGTGCTCCTCTGGTGTATTAAATGGTGTTTTCCACTCATCCCCCTATCTGAATTGGATCAGATTATAGGCCCCCCTAAGTTAAAGTTAAGACAACATTTAGCAATCATAGGTCAGGAATGAGTGGTGGAAGATATGGATTATGAACCATTATCTGGTTGAGCTCACAAAAGCCCAGACATGGCTGAGGTCCACCATAATGTTTTTAACACAAGAAAAGAAGAAACCAGCAGCCACCAGGGATGAGGATGGTCTAATGTGCCCTTTAGCCACACTCTCCATAATATACTCCTTGAGAGCTAATCTCTCAGGGCCCAAGAAACACTAAAAAAACCCAAGAGCAGGAAGGAAGCTACAAAACAACAGGGTAATCTCCACAACCTCATCAATCAAAGAGTACAACTTTCATCAGTAAGTCTTGGACACTACACCTCATGGACCAACATAGAATAAACTATAACTGGGATGGGTGGAAGGTTTCAACCAGCATAAACAGGAGAGGAGCAGATGTGATAAGCCTCCCCACAACATGTGACCAAAGGAGCAAGCAGACCAGCAGAGATTAATTCTTGCTATTTTGACTATGAATTATTACACAGCAGGTCAATGCCGAGTCTGCCTGTGTAGATCCCAGACACCAGAGAAACCATCGGGCAGAGTGTCAGAATATGCAATCTGAAAAGTGCCCAACGCCGCCATGACAGTTATCGAATGTTGTGCAAACCCAGTGTGACAGCGACGTTCCCAAATCAAACACCTTCTTCTGGTGCACACAAACCATAAGACATTCTGTATCACTTTGTAAGCCTGACTATCACTGGGCAAATAAGGAGGCCAGAGCATATAGAGGCAGCTTTAGATTGGATGGCTAACATTGCCTTTAGTTTCTTCACATTATCTTGCACCCACTCCCGTGGTGAAAGATCAGATTTAGCACTTGAGGACCATGAGCATGTTTCTTCCACCTTACCTCCTTACAAATCAGCAAAGCAGTGTGAAACTCAAGTCATGCAGCAGTCACTTCAGCTTTTTGAGGACACCGCTGGCTGGGGTTAAATGGCCCATCCATCTGGATTTGCCCCAGAGGTGCAAGAGAACGACTGCACTGATGCCCAACCACTTGTGTTGGAGCATAAGTATGAGGGAGGACTAATGCACATTGTCAGCAGACCACCGCAGTACATCTCTGAGGATGAGGAAATACAGGTGCCAACTGCTGCGGCTTTCGGCAGTATGCAGACCGGCAAGTTGGGCAGGGGTGAGGAGTGAGTAGTAGATGATGCAGAGGATGATGTGGTCCTAGACCCCACAAGGAGGGAAGGCCATACTACTGATGTGCGCAGTTCAGAGGAAAAAGAAGTGGTTACGCTGAACCAGCAGTACAGTAAAAGAGGTAGCAGGGTGCAAAAGCACAGTGGCCATCCTCTAGCCAGTACAAGCTTGAAGTGAGGCATAAATGTTCTGAACATGCACCACCTGCATGACAAATTCTGAGCATGAGCTGCAATGGAATACACACCTGAAAAATCAGGAAAGATCTGAGGCTCCTCCTCCCTCTTCTGCTGCAGTTTCAGCCTCTTTCTTCTGCTCATGATCAACAGGGACATCTGTCTCAAAGAGAGGATGTGACAGCAGTGCCACCACCAGCAGTGTCACTGAGCATCTGCACACTGTGCCAGGGAACTGTTAAGCTCTCTATCCCCCAAACTCCGGAGAGAAAGAGAAAATATCGCCCTAATCACCCATGAACCCTGGCCATGAACAACAGCTATTCAAAATTCCTGGCCTTTGAATTGCTGCCATTCCAGCTCGTGGAGATGGACATTTAAAAAAATGGATGTTGGTGGCTTTCTTGCAGTATGCTGTTCCCATCCATGACAATTTTTCCAGGGAGGCCATCCTTGTCTTGCACACACATGTTGCAGATCACATCAGGAGTGCTCTGTACAAAGCCATAAATGGCAAGGTTCACATAACCACAAATACTTGCACCAGCACTGGCAGGGATGCCTATATCTCCATAATTTTGCACTGGGTAAAGTTAGTTGCAGCTCTTGGCACTAAGATGGAGCGCATTCTGACACATCTTACCACCACCGAGGAATGCTCAATATAAGGAGGACCCAGCCAACACACATCCGACTGTGGACAGCTTGTCATTATTTCTGGGCAGCCAATACATGCTGCTGTGCCTGCGCAATGACTGCCAAGTTGCCAGGATTGTGACCAGTGCTGATTAGTTTGTGGCCACCCTGTTGGATCCACATTACAAAGCCAAAGTGCCATTGTTGCTTCTGTCTTTGGAGCAGGATCAGAAAATTAGTGAATACAGCGCATACTGGTAGAGGCACTATTAATGTCATATCCACCTAATAGTGGGGCAATCAGTGAAAGAACAAGGCAGAGTAAGATGACGTTGCCAATGAAGCTGGTATATCAGCACCACCCTGGAAAGGAAAGTTATCATGGCTAATATGAGGAAAAAATATTCTGCAGCACGCCACAACATCCATCAGCACCATCTTATAACGTCTGTATTAGCAGGAGGCAGCGTTTCGACAACATGAGGTGACTCGCCTGCCCCAGGGCCTTAGGTGACGGTAGTCAGCGGTGGCGGAGCCCGACTCCGTGACCCTAGCGGAGTCAATTAAAATGGCAGTATGGGGGAGATGGTAATAAAGTTTGTATAAGATTCGTGACGCCACCTATGGATTGCGGCTTTGTAGCCACCGCTGCTGGACAGGACCTCCGGGGCAGGTGTTATGGCAGCTGAGGTGTTTCTGCTCCCCATAGGTGGAGCGGATACCCCGGGGCAACCGTTTGTAAAGGCTAATGTGGATGTTGGTGAGGTGCAGGGCTGACAGGGCAGTGGAACGGAACGGACACGGGCAATGATTTCTTTTACCTTCTCTTTTACTTGTCCTCAACCGGTGACTTCTAGGGAGCCTGTTACAGATGGTAGTGGTGATCCGGTAGCCTGGAAGCAGTCAGGGACTCACACTGGCCAGGTGAGTAATGAGGCCTGATCCCTACGCTCTGTCTGTGTAAGCAGGGTACCGCTGCGTCAGCAATGCTGAGACCCGTTCTGCCGTTCTCTGAGGTAATCTATTACCTCCCCCGTGTGGCAGGCTGCGTGGACTGTCACAGGTGCCGCTCTTCCTATCCTGGCTCCAAGTCCTGGCTTTACAGCTGTGCCTCCGGGTGTGGGGTGGACAGAGACCTGCAGTCCTCTTGTCCTCTGGATACAACCACCGGTACTCGAGTACTCGATTAGCTCCGAACTCCGGAATTCGGTTTTTCAGCGATGATGTCGTCGTGAGCTGGCTGCGCTCCACTCCCCAGTGTCCTTCTCTTTGCCTCTCTGTGGACTGTGTTTTCCTGGGCTGAATGATCCAGCTCAGCTCCCAGCTCACACACCACACTACTCGAGTTCTTTCCTCACTGAACTCTCCTCACAGACTGACTAACTCCTCCCCCAGGTCAGAGCTTAAGGAATGCTCCCTGGAACTCCAGGTTTAGAGCTCCCTCTGCTGGCCCGGGGGAGAAACTGTGTTGGATGATGGTACTTACTGGCCAATGGACTTCCCCAACTACCTCCAGGTTCAGCATTAACCCTTTTGGGGAGGGCAACACTGCTGTGGCATCCAGACCACATGGGTGCCACAGGTGGAAGTGTATGCATCCACAAGTCTATCTGTAGTAAGTCATGAGTCTGCCCCATTTAACCTCTGGGCCTCCAAAATTGGACAAATTGCTTGAGCTTGCCCTTTATGCCTTGTAGATACTAGTTTGCCCTACAGCAAGTGTACTATAAGAACATGTGTTAGCACAGCAGGGAGTTTGATCACAGACAGGTGCACCCGCCTGTGCACAGCCAATGTGGGCAATCTCACAATCATTAAAATGAACCAGATGTGGATATCACTGGACATGTCTGTACCTTTGGCTGACCAGCCTCACCTAGCCATTGGTATACTTTGTTTAGCATTCACAATGTTTTAGGGCCTCCCAAAATAAAAAAAGCTAAATAAAAAAAAATAAATAAAAAACAAAAACTAAATTAAAAAAATGGTTGGCTACGTCCTTCTCCGTCTCTTCCACCTGCATTGTCACATCCACCTCAACTTAAGCGGGCTTTACACGCTGCGACATCGCTAATGCGAACTCGTTGGGGTCACGGAATTCGTGACGCACATCCGGCCGCATTAGCGATGCCGTTGCGTGTAACACCGATAAGCGATTTTGCATCGTTGCAAAAACGTGCAAAATCCCTAATCGGCGACACGGGGGTCCATTCTCAAATCTCGTTACTGCAGCAGTAACGAGGTTGTTCCTCGTTCCTGCGGCAGCACACATCGCTGCGTGTGACGCCGCAGGAATGAGGAAGCTCCCCTTACCTGCCTCCCGGCCGCTATGCAGAAGGAAGGAGGTGGGCGGGATGTTACGTCCCGCTCAGCTCTGCCCCTCCGCTGCTATTGGGCGGCGGTTCAGTGACGTCGCTGTGACGCCGCACAGACCGCCCCCTTAGAAAGGAGGCGGTTCGCCCGTCACAGCGACGTCGCCGGACAGGTATGTATGTGTGACGGGTCTGGGCGATGTTGTGCGGCACGGGCAGCGATTTGCCCGTGTCGCGCAACAGATGGGGGCGGCTACCCACACTAGCGATATCGGGACCGATATCGCAGTGTGTAAAGTAGCCTTTACTCCTCTTTCATGTGGACCTTCCTCTTTGTTCAAGATTTTTTTTTATTATTATATCTTAATTTAAGTACTTTTCTTACACAACCCCAACACCGACTAAAAAAAATGATAGAAAAGGAAAACATTTTTTGTCTTCCTTCTCTCCCTCTTCCACCTACACCGCAACATCCATCTCCACATCCACTTGGATCTCTGCATCCTGGTTGAAACTTTATTTCTTTAGTTCTTCCTATGTTATTTGAAATGGCTTCTGGGTGTTCTGTGGGTCAATTGTGAAAAAAGGCTCTGTAAGAGACTTGTTGAAAAATGTTGCTCTCTGAGTAAAATCTGTAAATCTTGGCTGTGTGGGCCAACTCTGAAAACAGGCTCTTTAAAAGGCTTTTTGAAAATTGTTGCTCTGTGGGTAAACTCTGCCAATGTTGTCTGTCTAGCCAATTTTGAAAACAGATTACTCTGTTACTAACTTGTGTCTCCTGTGTTCCCTTTCTACCATGCACTAAACTCTATACAAACAATATCTAATATCTTACAATAGCCTCTCTAAGGGCTTTTTTAAAAATTCTTTCTCTGTAGGGTAGCTCTTCTCAGCCTCGTGCCAGACCACCAGTTCGATCCTAAATCAATAATCAGCTTTTTAACTGCAACAGCAGTAGTGTAAGGCACTGGAAGTGAAATTTTGATTCTGTAAAGGAACTGTGAAAACAGTCAGTGTAATAATCTGAACAGCACTCTTTCTCTGTATACAAGCCATGTAATATTTTGCAATGTTTTCAGGTGCAAAGAATGTTGAGAGCATCAAATATGGGATGTAGCCATGGTGCTACTGTTGGTAGTGGAGGTGGAGCTGCTGCAAGGAGAGGACATGGTTGATCTGTGCCTGCAACACACCCTAATTAAACAACATCCTCTAGTACACACAAGTGACAGGACGATACTCGGCACATCCCAACATTCAGCAGCAACGTTTTAACAACATGGTAGAAGAGTATGTGTCCATACATCTACATGTACTGAATGATGGCTCTTTACCATTTAGTTTTGCTTCCTTCACTTTGGCTTCCACCGACTCTACTCTTATTCATGGCCCCAGTACCGACTACAAACAAAATAGAAACAGAGTTTTATTCCATTAGTCTTTGCTGTATTATTAAGTTGTGGCTGCTTTGAACAATATTTTTTTCAAAGTAGACACTTCGGGCTCCCGTAACACTCATTCAACAGCATTGGGAAGGCACCTCAAGGAAAAGTGGCTGTGACTGGCATTAGCAAGGCTAGCTATTGAACTGTCAGCTCGATCCCAAATCCAACTATGAGCTTCTTAACTGCAGCAGCAGCTGTAGTGTACGCTACTGGAGTCAAAATTTAGGCTCTGTATGGGGAGCTGTGAAAATAGGCGTGGTATGAACTTTTTAAAAAAAACTGTTGCTCTGTGGAGGAAATCTTGGCTGTGTAGGTTAACTCTGAAAACTGTCTATGAAGGGGCCTTTTCTTACCTTTTGTTATACTTGTTGCTCTGTGGTGGAACTTTAACAATCTTGGCTGTGTGGGTCAACTCGGAAAACCAGCTATAAAGGAACCCTTTTGAGAATTGTTGCTCTGTGGGTGAACTCTGCTAATATAGGCTTTTTGGGTGAACTGTGAAAACAGGTTATGAAGGGTATTTTTTGAGAATTATTGTTCTGTGGGGGAACTTTAACAATCTTGACCATGTGGGTGTACTGTTAAAAAGGGTCTGTAGTGCTCTTTTGAGAATTGTTGCTCATTGGAGAACTGTAACAATCATGACTGTGTGGGTCAACTCAAAAAACAGGCTATGTAGAAGACTTTTTTTTTTACATTGTTGCTCTGGAGGGTACTCTAACAATTGTGACTATGTGGGTGAACTGGGAAAATGGGCTCTGTAGGGGACTTTTTGAGAATTGTTAATCTGTGAGGGAACTCTAACAATCTTCATTGTGTGGGTGAAGTGGAAAACAGGCTATGTATGGGCCTTTTTGAGATTTATTGCTCAGTGGGAGAACTCTGACAATCTTGGCTGTATGGTTCAACTCGAAACAGGATATGTAGGGGTCTTTTGTGACTTGTTGCTTCGGGCGAACTCTTACAATTTTGACTGTGTGGATGAACTGCGAATAAAGGCTCTGTAGGGAAAATTTTGAAACTTGCTGCTCTGTGCGATAACTTTGCCAATTTTGGCTGTGTGGGTCAACTGGGAAAACATGTAGCATTGACCAGGCGGCTCTGATGAGGGTTGTCTCACTACTCGGCATCTGTGAATAGTTGTAATTTACTGCTGTTCAAAGTCACTGGAGCTGCATTCGTTAATCAATGATTACGGTGGAGGTTTGCGGGAACATTTTTATAATAAATTGGTGAACAAGGGAATGTGTCAGTTTTTATTCAAATAAACTATTTTTTCCTGATTATGTTTTTACACTTTGTAATGGGGATGTCTGATAGACACTTCTCCATTACTAAATCTTGGGATTCATGCCCAATGATGTTGTACATCTGATATTAACCCCCCAAAATTTTACTCTGATTCCCATCGCACAAGGGCAAATGGGAATAGCTGTGGTGAAATAGAAAGATTGCTGAATCTAATGTGATGCGCCAATTCTGGTGTGGCTGTGGGCAGCTCTTTTTAGGCTGGGAAGGGCTGAATAACCATGGATATTCCCGGCCTGGTAATATCAGCTTGCAGATGTCTGCTTTGTCTTGGCTGGTGATTAAAAATAGGAAGGACCCCGCACCATTTTTTGGTATTTATTAATTTATTAGGTTAAACCAGTCTAAACACTGTAAGAGTGGTTTAACCTAATAAATTAATAAATAATTAATTAAAATAACTGCATAAATTTCATCAGCAGGCAAGTTAAAGCAGACAGTTGCTTACTGGTATTACCAGGCTGAGAGGATCCATGGTTATATGGCCCTTCCCTACCTAAAAATAGCAGCCCACTGACACCCCAGAATTGGTCCATTGGTTGACTGTCAAGCAGCTTCGAGCATGTTTGCTCATTACTAATCATATTACTTTTGTAAGTCCTGGGGTACTGGATTTTTATGGGGGCAATAAGCCCCAGGTGATGAAGAGCAGAACTACATGACTGGTAAATGCTGACTGTCATGTATGCACATCAGTAAATCATTATGGCCAACAGAAAAATGATGTAAACACATGCTAAAGGTAAGGGTGTAAAATAAAAAAAATTTGTGAACTATCAAGAGTTTATAATGTTATTGATTTAAATAATATGTTGTGTCCACAGTAGTGAGCTCATGCTTTTTTAAATAATTTACTCTTCTAACCTTTTGATTCCTATTGCATTTATTGCAGAATTGATTTCTGGTAGCACAGGGTAATTAATGTACCAGAAGAGTATTGATTCAACATTTCAAATGGACTCGGTCATCATTCACTTGGCTTCAGTTTTAAGGCCCCTTCACACTAAGCAACATCGCTAGCAACATCGCTGGTAACGAACAACTTTTGTGACGTTGCTAGCGATGTTGCTGTGTGTGACATCCAGCAACAACCTGGCCCCTGCTGTGAGGTCGTTGGTTGTTGCTGAATGTCCTGGGCCATTTTTAAGTTGTTGCTGTCCTGCTGTGAAGCACAGATCGCTGTGTGTGACAGCGAGACAGCAACAACTAATGTGCAGTGAGCAGGGAGCCAGCTTCTGCTGAGGCTGGTAACTAATGTAAACATCGGGTAACCAAGAAGCCCTGTCCTTGGTTACCCGATATTTACCTTTGATACCAGCCTCCGCCGCTCTCACTGCCTGTGCTGCCGGCTCCTGCTCTGTGCACATGTAGCTGCAGCACACATCAGGTAATTAACCCGATGTGTGCTGTAACTAGGAGAGCAAGGAGCCAGCACTAAGCAGTGTGCGCTGCTCCCTGCTGTGTGCACATTTAGCTGCAGCACACATCAGGCAATTAACCCGATGTGTGCTGTAACTAGGAGAGCAAGGAGCCAGCACTAAGCAGTGTGCGCTGCTCCCTGCTCTGTGCACATTTAGCTGCAGCACACATCAGGCAATTAACCCGATGTGTGCTGTAACTAGGAGAGCAAGGAGCCAGCGCTCAGTGTGCGCTGCTCCCTGCTCTGTGCACATTTAGCTGCAGCACACATCGGGTTAATTAACCTGATGTGTGCTGTAACTAGGAGACTGGGGGCTGGTCACTGGTTGCTGGTGAGCTCACCAGCAACTCGTGTAGCCACGCTCCAGCGATCCCTGCCAGGTCAGGTTGCTGGTGGGATCGCTGGAGCGTCGCAGTGTGACAGCTCACCAGCAACCTCCTAGCAACTTACCAGCGATCCCTATCGTTGTTGGGATCGCTGGTAAGTTGCTTAGTGTGACTGGACCTTTAATCATTCACAAAACGTGATTTAATCATCTCTCTGACAAGGTATCTCCTCTCTCATTACTGACCAAGATAAGAAGTCAGCTTATTAGGACTCATTACTTAGATCAGCATTTTGGTAAATAACAGGCCAATGTATTTTCATATAATTAACTATGCATACGATCAACAAAATGTCAAACTGCCGTATTACCTTTAGATTATAAATAAATATGCAGGCATGGGCTTTATACTACAAGAAGAGGGGATGGGAAGAAAATGCAGCAAAAGGACATACAAAACAAGGATACAAGATGCAGTAAAGAAAACCCAGGACCAGCTACTCTGAAGGTAGCTATAAAAAGGGGAGCAACAGAGCATAAACTAAAATGTTTTTACACAAACGCACAAAGCATGGGAAACAAACAAGGAAAACACAGCTAGTATTAGAAAATGAAAATTATGATGTATTTGGCATCACAGAAACCTGGTGGAGTGTTAAGTACGATTGGAACATACAGGTGGAAGGATACAACTTATTAAAAAAGAATAGAGCTAACAAAAAGGAGTTGCATTGTATGTTAAAAATATATCTCCACAGAAATTAAAGTTTTAGAGTATGAGAATCTATTACAAGATATCTGTAGTGATGAGCGAGTCTATTTGTTACTATTCACAGAATAGTACGGTATTTGGGCTATTCGTTATATAGCGAGTAATAGTGTATTCGCCTTGCTATATCCAGATGTGCTGCCCAGCCATTTTGGCACCTGATTTGCAGCCAATAAACATGCTGGGCTTCCTAAGCTATCACACTAATGCCGCAGCCATCTTGGCTGTGGCATTAATATGATTGACTGGCCATTCAATGTGCAATGCCATTTTGCGCACACTTCGCCCATAGCCTGCTTCATATCAGCGTAGGGATAGAGCGTGCAGCTGCTAGGGAGAGTATAGGCCTCTTAACACTAGAAGTCCCAGAAATTTTGAGCTCTCCTCTGAAGTCCAGAAAGAGGGTCAAATGACTGATGATAAACTGAATAGAACTAACTAGAAACTAAATGACTAAACTCAATGGAAAACAACAACCTCCTGTGGTGCGACAGTAATGGCCTTAATTACAGAACAAAAGACGGTGATTATATGATGTTATCTAAAATCCTTCAGGTCATTCGACCCGTCTCTGGGTTCCTAAGGTAGAAATGTTAAATGACCCCTCTCTGGGACTTCTAATGTTACGTAATACAAAAGTCCATTTCAGGGCTGCCTACAGCACAGGTCAGTGTAGCTTTCAGAGGGAAAGATTTTGGAGCAGGGAGAGTGTTTAAAGCAGCGTACCTCTATTGTACTTTCCAGAAACAAGAAAACAATAGCTTTTTTAAAAGCTGATAGCTCTTAACAAAGTCACAGTAGGGAGGGAATAGATTGTGGGTAGGTAGATTAGGTAGGGAATCAGGACCTGCTAGTGGCATTTGCAAATAGTTACAAAGCAGGACTCAAGCAATCAGTTTTGCCTTATACAGTAAAGCACCGTTCCTGTTTCCACAATAGTTAGGGTGTCACAGCCTGACTTGTACCGTCTGTCTACAGCAAGCCACATTCATACGTTGCTAGTGGCTTTTGCAAATACAAATAGGGACTCTGCCATTTTGTGCTGCCTGGTACAAAGTACTCACTTGTACTTTCTCCACAATATTTTTGGGGTAAAGTTTGCTTGGCTTGGGCTACCAACATCTGCAAATATGTCAGCAAAACCCAAAATGTCCAACCACTACTATGTCGCCTGTGCTACGTACTTCCCAATCTGCTGTCCAGGAAGCAGGCATTCATACATCCTGCCCACAAGGTGCAATTGCACAGACACAGCAAACATCTAACACATCCACTTCCTTGTCCCAGGGAAACGTCTAGTTGTCCATGCCTGAGCTCTTGGAAAGGAAGCGTAAATACCCAGCCACGCACCCACAGGCACAAATCCTAAACTTACAGATTGCCAAATTACTAGCCGTGGAGATGTTGCCGTTTAGGCTTGTGGGAACAGAGTGTTTCCATGATCTCTTGGCTGTGCCTGCCCCATGATACATATATGTATATAGAAATGTGGCACTCCTTGTTCACTGGTGCTTGGATAGGGTCCCACCCCGATACAAAATATCAAAAAAATCCAGCACTCAAAGCAATGAAATGAAATTGTATGAATTTTTATTCATTCGTTTATAGAAAGCAATTTTGTGTAAATATTAGTTGACGTTTCGGTCTTCCGACCTTCATCAGATTACACTACAATAAAGAAATACATAAAGAATTTTTAGATGTACAGAAATATAATGGCATAATACAATCATAGTATCAGAAAAGGCAGAGATGTCACCAAACAATAATACATTGACCATAAGAAATCACATGAAAACCAAATAATGACAAAAAAAGGGAAAATCGAAATAAATAATCTGTCAACTGAGCCACTTAACTGGCAGACACAATGCCCTCCTAGACATAAAGGTAGGAAATATGCTATTAAAGAATAATTGATAGAAAAAAACAGAAAGAAAGATGTAAGGACCAATAAACATGTCCTGCTAATTCAGTATTAAATTACAAAAAGTGCAAAGTAAAAAATAGGAGCACTCAAGACTAATCAGACAAAGTCAAACAGACAATAACAAACAATGCCATGTAATAACACTCACCAAAAAGGCTCTGATATAACATATGGAAAATCCTGGAGAAGAGGGAAAAGCTGCCCGTCCGGGTCTGCGATCTGTGTGATCTGACAGCCCAATGTCCAAGTTTAAATAGACCGCTTAATTAGCGTATATCATGTTACGGAACGTCACTTCCGGTCCACAAACCGGAAGTGACGATCCTGACTGGCAATATGTAGAACCAAATGGTTGGCAAACACGGACTTACGCAGACTGCCCATGCCACTTCACATCCAACAAACTGGACAAAAAGTGGTGCACCAGCATATAAGATATAGTAGAACAAAAAGGTAATTACAATAGATCGCTTGATTAGCGCATAACATATCGCGGAACGACACTTCCGGTCCGCAAACCGGAAGTGACGATCCTGGCTGGCAAACTGTAAACCAAGTGGTTGGCAAACACGGACTTGCGCAGACAGTCCACCCCACTTTACATTCAATCAACTAGACGAAGAACACGGTCATACGGAACGTTCCGTATGACCGTGTTCTTCGTCTAGTTGATTGAATGTAAAGTGGGGTGGACTGTCTGCGCAAGTCCGTGTTTGCCAACCACTTGGTTTACAGTTTGCCAGCCAGGATCGTCACTTCCGGTTTGCGGACCGGAAGTGTCGTTCCGCGATATGTTATGCGCTAATCAAGCGATCTATTGTAATTACCTTTTTGTTCTACTATATCTTATATGCTGGCGCACCACTTTTTGTCCAGTTTGTTGGATGTGAAGTGGCATGGGCAGTATGCGTAAGTCCGTGTTTGCCAACCATTTGGTTCTACATATTGCCAGTCAGGATCGTCACTTCCGGTTTGTGGACCGGAAGTGACGTTCCGTAACATGATATACGCTAATTAAGCGGTCTATTTAAACTTGGACATTGGGCTGTCAGATCACACAGATCGCAGACCCGGACGGGCAGCTTTTCCCTCTTCTCCAGGATTTTCCATATGTTATATCAGAGCCTTTTTGGTGAGTGTTATTACATGGCATTGTTTGTTATTGTCTGTTTGACTTTGTCTGATTAGTCTTGAGTGCTCCTATTTTTTACTTTGCACTTTTTGTAATTTAATACTGAATTAGCAGGACATGTTTATTGGTCCTTACATCTTTCTTTCTGTTTTTTTCTATCAATTATTCTTTAATAGCATATTTCCTACCTTTATGTCTAGGAGGGCATTGTGTCTGCCAGTTAAGTGGCTCAGTTGACAGATTATTTATTTCGATTTTCCCTTTTTTTGTCATTATTTGGTTGGCATGTGATTTCTTATGGTCAATGTATTATTGTTTGGTGAAATCTCTGCCTTTTCTGATACTATGATTGTATTATGCCATTATATTTCTGTACATCTAAAAATTCTTTATGTATTTCTTTATTGTAGTGTAATCTGATGAAGGTCGGAAGACCGAAATGTCAACTAATATTTACACAAAATTGCTTTCTATAAACGAATGAATAAAAATTCAAAACAATTTCATTTCATTGCTTTGAGTGCTGGATTTTTTTGATATTTTGCCCCATGATATAGTGTTCCCAGCCGCCACTATTTTGCCTGTTGTGCATTACCCAAGCACGTGTTAAACAATCTCAACTGTGCTCTGACCAACACCGTGACCGGGAAGGTTCGCCTAACAACAGACACATGGACAAGTTGTTGTGGACAGGGACAATACCTATCTTTCACAGTACACTGGGTGAACCTGGTGGAGGCTGGGACAAACTCGCGAAATGTAACATCACAAATCCTACCCTCTACCAAAGTGTCCACCTCATCATATGCCACTTCCTGTCTCCCCTCCTCCACCACCTCCTGTTCCTCATCCTCTGCTGAATTACCCTAACCATCACTGCCAAGCTGGGAGCTGTGCACCAGCGCATTGGCAAAGTGGCAACATGCTCTGCTGAAGCTGATCTGTTTAGGTCACAAACCACACACTGCAGCAGAGCTGTGGCAAGGTATAAAAGAGCAGACCGATAAGTGGCTCTTCCCACTGCACCTCCATCCTGGTCTGGTCGTTTGCGACAATGGGCATAACTTGGTGGCAGCTTTAAAGGTCGGCAAGCTGGTACAGGTGCCATGCATGGCTCACATGCTGAAGCAAGTTGTTCAGAAATTTCTGAAAACAGACCCTGACTTGCCGTACCTACTTGACAAGGTGCGACGTATTAGTGCCCATTTCCGCCATTCCTCTACCACTTTTTCTGGTCTTACAGTGCTGCAAGTCACCGGACTCATGTGCGACCCACCCATGCGGTGAAACTCAACATTCTATATGCTGGCAAGGATTACTGAGCAGCAGAGGGCAGTAGCTGAATACTAGCTCCAAAACACCCGTCAGACTGAGAGTCAGCCACCACACATAACTGTTGCGTGGGTATGGATCACTGACATTTCTGAAGTTCTTGAGAACTTTGAGTACTGTACCAAGCTCGTGAGTGTTGATCAGTTTATTATCAACTTAACCATCCTACTGCTATATCTGTTGAAACATTCACTGCATAATCTCAAAGAGGAAGCTTTGAGTGCCCAGCATGTGGCTATGGAGCCAGATTTCCCCATGAGTGACACTACCCAGCCCAGTCAATATTCTGAGGCAACATTGGGTGATGATGAGGAGGATGGGGAGGATGAGGAGGAAGAAGACTTTTTTTTCTGTGCTACCTAGGGGATTCCCAATGCTACACAGGGGACTCTCAACCTCAGCTTCATGTCTGTCCAGCCTGGATGGGCTGGAGAGGAGGAGGAGGTGGAGGAGGAAGAGGCGAGTCAACGTGAGGAGAGGATGAGTATTGATCCTCCTTGTTGGGATACAGAAACTTTGCCTATTTGCAGCTTTACCCACATGGCACAGTTCATGTGTAAGTGTCTGTGGCAAAACCCTAGCATGATACACATTTTATCCAACAACATTTACTGGTAGGCCACCTTTCTGGACCCATAGTACAAGGAGAAATTTCCTTCTCTCATTGTGGAGTCACCAAAGGGTTGCACAATGGAATCCTTCAAGAGAGTCATTGTAGATCAGTTGATGAAAACATCACCCTCAGACAACGCTAGCGGCAGAGTTACCGAATCCTTTCAACACCAAGGAATAATGGGGAGAGACACCAACACCGGGTCCAACAAGAAGGGAGAAGTTGCACAACATGGTCAAGGGGTACTTAAGTGACCATACCTGCGTCCTTTCTGATGCACCAGTTCCCTTTACTTATTGGGTGTACAAGCTGATCACTTGGCCCGACCTCTCCTTATACGCCTTGGAGGTGCTGTCCTGCCCGGCTGCTGGTATGATGTCAGAGTGTGTTTTCAGTTCTGCTAGGGCAATCATAACTGATAGGCACTCACGCCTTTATAAAAAAATTGCAGACAGACTTACTCTGATTAAATTCAACAGGGACTGGATTTCTCCTCAGTTTGCAATCCCTTCAGATGAGAGCAAGCAAAACTAAATTTACCCAAATTGTTCATTTTGGATACTGCTGTTAACATCCACCCCTTGCCATATAAAGCCATTTCTTTCCTGGGTTAAGCATGACTCAGGCCATAAGGCCAATTTTACGCACATTGTGCAGTACACAAACCTGGACAGTACTCCTACTCCAGCCTAAATACTTCCTGCTATTGGAGGCCCTTGTGATGGGGACTCCCTGCCTCAATCATGACTCAGGCCATAGGGCTAATTTTTGTAAACAATGCACATCCATGTGACAACTGCATCCTTTCCGTTCTGTTTATGGCCAATTTTACATCCATGTGCCCTCTGTTGTTTTTTTTAGCGGACCGCAAAAAATAATGAAGGAGGGTTGCATACAGTCAAAATCTAGAAAGATAGATAGCTGGATGGCTAGATACCTGGATGGAAGGATCGATAGATAGATAGATAGATATAATGTCCCACTCCCTTGCATTTTGTAATCTTTCACACTTTAGTGCCTTTCATGTGACATGAAAGCATGCTTAGCCTTGTATTTAGCCAAAAAGTAAATAAATAATTAAAAAAAACGACATGGGGGTCCCCCTATTTTTTGCAGCCAGCTCGGGTAAAGCCTGCAGACGACAGCTGACAGCTTCACCTTGGCTGGTAATCCAAAACAGAGGGCACACCACACTCTTATTTTAAAGTAAATAAATAATTTAAAAACAAAAAACGTGGGGTCCCCCAAAATTTGATCACCAGCCAAGGTAAAGTTGACAGCGTGTGGTAAAGTGGTCTGGTATTCTTAGACTAAGGAAGTCCATGGTTATTGGACCCTCCCCAGCCTAAAAATAGCAGGCCACAGCCACCCCAGAAGTTGCGCATCCATGAGATGCGCTAATCCTGGCACTTCAAAGCTCATCCTCTTGCCCTGGTGTGGTGGCAAATGAGGTAATATATGGGGTTGATACTAGCTGTGTAATCTCACCTAGCATCAAGTCCTGGTATTACTGATGTCTAGAGAAGAGCCACCCCCTAGCGTTCGAGTTCGGTTCGGTTCGCCGAACCGTTTAACTACCCACTCGAACCCCATTGAAAACAATGGGAGGCAAACACAAACACATTGTACATGTACACATACAGTTAATAAACATCACCATAACACTTACAGGAACCCGCGACGCGTCCTGCACTCTCTCTCCCGCCACTTTTCCTTCTGATAATTGCTGCGTCCTTTTGGTAACCAGCACTGATGATAGGATCTTCCGTGACGTCAAAAAAATCATGTGACCAGTCACGTGTCTATTATCTCATTGGCTACAGACTGGTCACATGGCTATGACGTCATGCTAGGTCCAGTCAGGGCATCTCAACGGTAGGCGGTGCTCATTTGAGTATCTCCGTGTACTGGCGAGATGCTCTGGCACATGGTTGGCTTCCCCGTTCTTGCATGTGGGTGCTCTTTACAGAGTCAGCCACATGCAAGGACTGGCTGCCACAGCCGGTAAAATGCGGCACCAGGAATCAAGTGATCGGATCACCGTTGCTATGGTAACCCGCCTGTCAGTGGTGACGTCACCGGTTACAGCACGCAGCTTCTGCTCACTCACTGAGTGAATGGACTGCACGGGAAGCAGCAGCATTCTTCTTCCCATGCAATGCTGTCTGATGTAGCAGAGCTGCATGGGTTGAAGGATAAAGAAGACAGAAGACCATGGATAGTGGAGGGCTGACAGTGAGTAATAAACATGAAGTCTCTAAGTGTGTCTGTGTATTTATTTCTATTAAAGTATTTTTTCTCTGTGTGGTGTCTTTTTTTTAACCCTTTATTGGAGATTCTTAGTGGCCAGGTTAAACTTGCCTGACATTAAGAATCTCTGGCTTAATACTAGCTAGTAAAACAAAGTATTAACTCATTATTACCCAGCAAGCCACCCTGCTTCAGGGCTGCTGGAAGAGTTGGATACAGCGCGAGATGATGGCACTTCTATGAAAGCGCCATTTTCTGGAGCGGCTGCGGACTGCAATTCTCAGCAGAGGGGCCCAGAAAGCTCGGGCTAACCTGTGCTGAGGATTCCAATCCCCAGCTGCCTAGTTGTACCTGGCTGGTCGTTTTTTTTAATTATTTCATGAAACTCATGAAATAATTAAAAAAGGGCTTCCCTATATTTTTAGGTCCCAGCCGGGTACAAACAGGCAGCTGGGGGTTGGTGTCAGCCCGTACCTGCCTGCTGTACCTGGCTAGCATACAAAAATATGGCGAAGCTCACGTCATTTTTTTTTTAGTTTTTTGGCAAAAAAAATAGAAAATGCTTCCCTGGATTTTCCATTGCCAGTGAAGGTAACACCAAGCAGTGGGGGTTAGCAGCCAATAGCTGCTTGGATTACCCTTAGTTAGCAATACAAAAAATGCAGCGGGAGCCCATATATATTTTTTTGATTATTTAATTAACTAAAAAAAAAAAATGTGCTTCTCTGTATTTTGATTGCTTGACATCACAGTACTGTAAATATAAATCATTAAAAAAAATGACGTAGCGCTCCGCGGTATTTTTGATTTTCAGCGCAGATAAAGCAGACCGCTACGGGTTGTCACCCCCATTTGCCTGGCGTTACCTTGGCTGGCAATCAAAATACAGGGAAGCCCATTAATTCTTTTTATTTAAAAAAATAGTTTAAAAAAAAAAATGATGTGGGGTCCCCCCATTTTTCATAGCCAGCTAGGGTAAAGAAGACGGCTGTAGCCTGAAAACCACAGCTTGCAGCTTTACCATGGTTGGTGATATTTTATAAATATAAATTATATTATAAATAATAAAATATAAATATTAATAATTACAAAAAAAAGTAGGGTCCCCCCCAAATTGGATCACCAGCCAAGGTAAAGCTGTGGTCTGATATTCTCAGGGTGGGAAGGTCCATAGTTATTGGCCCTTCACAGGAATCCTAGAAGTGGCGCATCCACTAGATGTGCCTATCCTGGCGCTTCCCCCCAGCTCATCCCGTGCCCTGGTGCAGTGGCAAACGGGGTAATAAATGGGGTTGATACTAGCTGTAAGGTCATCTGACATCAAGCCCAGCAGATTGTGATGTCATGGCATCTATCAGATACCCGACAATCACAAACTGTCAGTACTAACAAGAAAAACTGTCAGTACTAACAAGAAAAATAGGCAAAAAAAATGTATTTGTAAAAACACTCCCCAAAACATTCCCTCTTTCACCAATATATTGTAAGGAAAAAAAAAAGGGGTCCCACGATGACTCTGGACCGTCTCGAAGATGGGGGGGGAGACACGCTCAGGGAACGTATCCCCCATTTTCTAGGAGTACAGACCCTCCATGTGAGGAGTGTGGGTGCAATGAATCTGCACCCACTCTCCCCGGGTCCACAGCAGCAGAGTCCATGTCGTAACTGTTGCTACCAAAGCAGCAATGCCCTGCTCATGAGGTAAGGGCATGCCTAATCAGAAGAACTATTCTACATTTCCAAATATTGGTATTTGCTGATATTATTGCTATTCCACCTACTATACATTGGGGATAGAATCTTGGAGATGAAATACCCCTTTAAGTCCAGTAATCCAGCTGAATGAATACTAAACAACAGAGCTCGCTATTTAGATATGTTTTCTTGTGGCATGTAACGGACTCTCATGTTTGGTAGTTGCTCAGCAGGGCAACTATAAAATCAAATAGCTCCATTTGGAAATGTAGTATATCTCTCCTGATCAACTATGTTCCTTACCTCATGAGCAGGGCATTGCAGTAGCTTACAGATGCATGGTTACCACCACTCACTGTGTCTGAACACAGGAAGGGAAGCTGACAGCCGCTCTGTGCATGCGGCAGCGTCTATTGTGAAGGAGGGGGCCGCGGGGGGATCAACGCTGCACAGGTACTGTGGGACACCGGGGAACACTGGTGGGGTTATAGCGGGTGACCTGGCAGGGCCTGGGGAGGAGTTTTCTGTCGCATGTGTCATGGCACATGCAACAGAAATCCGAGGAGTAGGGTGAATGCGGCCGGTGCGCTGCTGTGCGCACGGCCATCTTGGATTTCTGGGAGGGGGTCAGGGGAAGGCACTTTATCTCCCATCTGACATGTTTGTTCATGCCAGATGGGAGATAAATAATTTTTTACTGGCGCTGTCATTTACTGTAACGTGATCATTAGTGATGAGCGAGTATGCTTGTTACTACTCGGTACTCGCACGAGTATCACTGTACTCGGGCTACTCGGCGGGTACCGAGTAATTTCGCGATACTCGTGCTTTACTCGTGGTCTTCATTTCTGCATGTTGGCGCTCTTTTGAGAGCCAGCCCTCATGCAGGGATTGGCTGGCAGACCACTGCAATGCCACAGCCCTGTTAGTTGTGGAATTGCAGTGATTGGCCGGCCTGCACAGCGTGACCGAGCCTTTATACCGGCCGGCGCGCTGTGCTCTGTACACAGCCATCTCATATTCCCTGCTTTCCACGCCCACAGGCGCCTATGATTGGTTGCAGTGAGACACGCCCCCACGCTGAGTGACAGGTGTCACACTGCACCCAATCACAGCAGCCGGTGGGCGTGTCTATACTGTGCAGTAAAATAAATAAATAAATAATTAAAAAAACCGGCGTGCGGTCCCCCCAATTTTAATACCAGCCAGATAAAGCCATACGGCTGAAGGCTGGTATTCTCAGGATGGGGAGCTCCACGTTATGGGGAGCCCCCCACCCTAACAATAACAGTCAGCAGCCGCCCAGAATTGCCGCATACATTATATGCGACAGTTCTGGGACTGTACCCGGCTCTTCCCGATTTACCCTGGTGCGTTGGCAAATCGGGGTAATAAGGAGTTATTGACAGCCCATAGCTGCCAATAAGTCCTAGATTAATCATGTCAGGCGTCTATGAGACACCCTCCATGATTAATCTGTAAATTACAGTAAATAAACACACACACATGAAAAAATCCTTTATTAGAAATAAAAAACAATAACAAAGTCCCTCATCACCAATTTATTACCCACAACAAAGCCCTCCATGTCCGGTGTAATCCACGGTCCTCCAGCGTCGCGTCCAGCTCTGCTGCATGCAGGTGACAGGAGCTGCAGAATACACCGCCGCTCCGGTCACCTCCACGCAGCTAATGAGGTGAGTATAGCGATCAGCTGCTGTCACTGAGGTTACCTGGATCCAGCGGTGGCCGTGGGTAACCTCAGTGACAGCAGCTGATCGCGCTACTCACCGCCGCTCCGGTCAGCTTCACACAGCAACTGAGGTAAGAAGCGCGATCAGCTGCTGTCAGTCAGGTAACTCCCGGCCACCGCTGGATCCAGCGGTGGCCGCGATTAACCTCAGTGACAGCGCAGCTGATCGCTATACTCTCCTCAGTTGGTGCATGGAGCTGACCGGAGCGGCGGTGAGTAGCGCGATCAGCTGAGCTGTCACTGAGGTTACCCGCGGCCACCGCTGCATCCACCGCTGGATCCAGGTAACCTCAGTGACAGCTCAGCTGATCGCTATACTCACCTCATTAGCTGCGTGGAGGTGACCGGAGCGGCGGTGTATTCTGCAGCTCCTGTCACCTGCATGCAGCAGAGCTGGACGCGACGCTGGAGGACCGTGGATTACACCGGACATGGAGGGTTTGTCGGAGTTAATAAATTGGTAATGAGGGACTTTGTTATTGTTTTTTATTTCTAATAAAGGATTTTTCGTGTGTGTGTGTTTTTTAACTGTAATTTACAGATTAATCATGGAAGGAATCTCGGGGAGACGCCTGACATGATTAATCTAGGACTTATTGGCAGCTATGGGCTGCCAATAACTCCTTATTACCCCGATTTGCCAACGCACCAGGGTAATTCGGGAAGAGCCGGGTACAGCCCCAGAACTGTCGCATATAATGTATGCGGCAATTCTGGGCGGCTGCTGACTGATATTGTTAGGGTGGGGGGCTCCCCATAACGTGGCGCTCCCCATCCTGAGAATACCAGCCTTCAGCCGTATGGCTTTATCTGGCTGGTATTAAAATTGGGGGGGACCGCACGCCGTTTTTTTTAATTATTTAATTATTTATTTCACTGCACAGTATACACACACACCGGCTGCTGTGATTGGGTGCAGTGTGACACCTGTCACTCAGAGTGGGGGCGTGTCTCACTGCAACCAATCATAGGCGCCGAAAAGCAGGAAATCAGAGAATACGAGATTGATTAATGAGCGGCCGGCTTTTTCAAAAGAGGAAAAGCCGCAGGAGCAGTGTGAATGCCGTGCAGTGCCGCAGCAGTGATCGGCGAACGGTGAGTAAGAGAGAGGGGGGAGAATGACCGACAGACTGTGAGAGGGGGACAGACAAGACAGAGAGAGACCGACAGAGCGAGACCGACCGACGGGAGATAGAATGAAAAAAAAAATGACCGACATCACTAGTAAAAAGCACAAAACGTGCGTTTTGGACATCGGAGTGCCACACAATGTTTATGTAAAATCTTTCATGTATTAATCTCAAAAAGTAACATACACCAGCTCTATCTCACTATTGTGTATGTGCCCTTAACATTTCCGCCATGAAAATTCATTTTGGGGTCATTTTGCAAGGTTTTCTGGTGAGTCCGTAAAAATGGCATAAAACGCGGACAAAATTGTTCACAGCTGTGACTTTTGAGTGATAAATGCTTCAAGGGGTCTTCCCCATGCTGTTGCCATGTCATTTGAGCACTCTTCTGAGACTTTTGTGACATTTTTAGGGTTTCTACATGCTGCCGGGGGGTCATTTCACAAAAATACTCGGGTCTCCCATAGGATAACATTGGGCTCGTTGCTCGGGCCGAGTACACGAGTATCTTGGGATGCTCGGCCCGAGCCTCGAGCACCCGAGCTTTTTAGTACTCGCTCATCACTAGTGATCATCGGTATACGGTGTATACCGGTGATCAGGTGAGCGGGGACCAGAAAAAACGGCCTGAATCATGATCTCCATGGTCTTAGCTACCCCCTGAAACCCTGTAGATTTTCTGATGCTGGGTGGGCGCTATTCACTTATTTCTGCCTGCTGTTTATAAATTATAGAAGGAAGACCGGATGCACAGCTCAACTCAATCAAAAGATGGGTGCTGCAGCCTGCATGAAACCAGGAATGAGGAGAAAACAGAAAGCTCATGCATAACCGGCGCGCAACCCAATCATATAAAATAGTCAGTGACTGGTTCATATGCTAGTATAAATATAATTTTATTAAGTCCAAAAACACACACAACACAAAAACATGATAAAACCAATTAAAATTGTGCAGAATAGCACAGGTGAGGACACGTTCCCTCTGGGATCAGGTGGAAAATTGCCAACATGGAGTCATGCAAGAAAGTCAGCACATAATTAGAAATAACTGACTCCTGTATATATATCAATGATAATTGCACAATTCATGGATTCAGTATATGAACAGGTGAATAATGACAGTACATATACCCCAATATTTCAATGCATACATATCATGGACACATCATATATAAGTAATACATCTCATGGTAGTGGGATCTGAGTGATCATATAAATTGGGCTGTAAATGATGGGCCCTTTAAGGGGTATCAATGATGTCCCAAATATTCTATTGGGTATACCTCATCAGAGTCAGACAATAAGACCTGATGGTAACACAAAGAAAGTCATGCAGTGAATAGTCGTCACCTAGTTATTCAGTCAAAATATAATACTACCCATAATATGGAGCATGAAAAATGAGAGTCATGGCAACACCAGGGGGAGCGTGGCCGGCCCCACGCGTATCGCTGCGGACAGCTTCATCAGGGGAGGGTGTGGGTTAGACCATGTGAAAGGATATATATAAGAACCTTAATTATCTAATTAAAAACAAGTGGTAGAGAATAAACGCATCATTGGTGGTTACTAAGGACGCTACACATGTGTGAAATAGACATACCATTGGTGGTTACTCTGGATGTTATACGTGCACGGAATAAATGTACCATTGATGGTTACCATGAACGTCGTACGTGCACGGAGCTGGGCGCTGCCATAACCGGATATGATGTCATATCCGGAATCCCGGTATCTGGAGGCTACATTAGTACAGCCGATTAAAGAGAAACAGAAAGTAATCGCCCGGTGGGCACAGTGAGAGTTGCAGGGATCCAATGCATCATGAAAACGCATGGCAAGAGGCGTTTCAAACAGTATGCAGAGACCTAGTTATCGCCGCAACCGGAAGTGATGTCATATGCATAACTAAACGGTCTCAGAGTCCTGCGCATGCTCCCTGAAGATACATAAGAGATATCCACAGCACAATATATAGCGTGCGTCTATTATGAGAGCTTCAATCAGGCAACCAATTAATTTACTATATAAGTGCAAATGCCCGAGGGCAACAATGCCTACAAGAGTACATCATAGTTGATGTTGAATCCCACCCATATCCACAGGGACCCCCATGTACCAATACACATTATCAAATGAATGTATGGTACCACCTGCTTTTATATAACCACAAGTTAATACCACAAAATGTGGATTTATTGTATGTACATGGTATCCCCATGTGATAGATCATTCAGAGTGGAATCCCCCCCCTTTTTTTATTTTTGTTTTACTACATTCTTCTTCCCTTTAGTACCGCAATTGCGGATTTATATGTGATCCTTGTCCAAGAGGTACCCCAATACACTACTACGTGATATCAAATAATGAACACCGGATGGATATATGGTACCACATAATACTATGAGACCTCAAGCAAATAAATATCACATAATGTGGGTCTATTATAGATACATGGTGTCTCCATGTGACAACCCATTCAGAATGGGGTAACCCCCTTTACCCTTATAAATCCCGCAGGTACGGGTTTAAATGAAAGTCCCTAGTCACAGAAGAGGGAAAGTCAATCAAAGGATGCCACTGGATAGTGATCCATGGAGACAAAGCCACACATAGTAGTATTTCATACTGCCACCATTTATGAATAATTATTATTCTATATACATAATATCAAATAGATAAGTAACCAATACCACAATATGTGGATTTATCAGGTGATCTCTGAGAGGCTGGGCTGGGGAATCCCAGCATCTATGTATCCCATACCAGTAGGACGAAAGCCATAGGGGAAGGGAAGGAAACAGAAGGGGGGGGAAGAAAAGGGCCGAATGGGAACCGGCTGTGCGTACCAGGTGTGACCACAGAGATGGAACTAGGTCTAATATTAATGAAGGGATGACCCTTCACAATTATATAAGTCCAAAAGGTCACTGCGTCAATTAGTATGTCCATACCCTACTCATCCAATTCAATTCGACTTGAGGCTGTGATGCCAAGATTATATCAACTCTCCCACAGAGGAGAGCCAGGCTCAGATATTCCAACATGTAGGTTGTATCAACATGTCCCAATTGTCTATCAAGAGCTCTTTGTAGTTCTGTAAAAGATGTTGGCAGAAAGGTCCACCCTTTGTTCTTACTTCGTTAAGGAAGCCGGGTAATTATTGTGATGGCAGTCATGATGACCATCTCGATGGGCATTGTTTACTCATTCCAATCGACCGCGGACTCCCAAGTGTTGAATCCATAGTAAGTAAATGCTACAATAAGGAGAGACAAAACCGTGAGAATACTCCATCTCAATAGAGGAATTATTATTCACCTAGAAAGCCAGTATACAGCAATTCTTTATTAAGTCCTGAGGGAGTGAGGGACTTAAGTGTGAAAATCCACCTTGCCTCAGCCCTCAGTAGGGGTTTCCACAGGGACCCACCCCTACCACTGCTCGTAATTTTCTGAAGCCCCACCAACCGTAAATTATGACATGAACCTCCATGTTGTCTGAGGAAATGCGCAGCCACAGATGTCAGAGTTTTCCCTTTCTTTTCGTCTGATTTTGCCAAATTAATCGTGGAGGTGTGCTTTTGTATTCTTTTTCGTAACTCCTGAGAGGTCTGTCCCACGTAGATTTTCTGGCATGGGCATATAATGGCATACACAACATTAGTAGTCTTACAGTTGATATATGTCGACAGAGAATGTGGGGTAGAGTCAGTGGGGTTGATGAACACATTTCGCGTTGGGTGCATGAATTGACATATATTGCACTCAACGCATTTGCACTTATAGAGTAAATTAATTGGTTGGCTGATTGAAGCTCTCATAATAGACGCACGCTACATACTGTGCTGTGGATATCTCTTATGTATCTTCAGGGAGCATGCGCAGGACTCTGAGACCGTTTAGTTATGCATATGACATCACTTCCGGTTGCGGCGATAACTAGGTCTCTGCATACTGTTTGAAACGCCTCTTGCCATGCGTTTTCATGATGCATTGGATCCCTGCAACTCTCACTGTGCCCACCGGGCGATTACTTTCTGTCTCTCTTTAATCGGCTGTACTAAAGTAGCCTCCGGATACCGGGATTCCGGATATGACATCATATCCGGTTATGGCAGCGCCCAGCTCCATGCACGTAGGGCGTTCATGGTAACCATCAATGGTACATTTATTCCGTGCACGTATAACATCCAGAGTAACCACCAATGGTATGTCTATTTCACACATGTGTAGCTTCCTTAGTAACCACCAATGATGCGTTTATTCTCTACCACTTGTTTTTAATTAGATAATTAAGGTTCTTATATATATCCTTTCACATGGTCTAACCCACACCCTCCCCTGATGAAGCTGTCCGCAGCGATACGCGTGGGACCGGCCACGCTCCCCCTGGTGTTGCCATGACTCTCATTTTTCATGCTCCATATTATGGGTAGTATATTTTGACTGAATAACTAGGTGACGACTATTCACTGCATGACTTTCTTTGTGTTACCATCAGGTCTTATTGTCTGACTCTGATGAGGTATACCCAATAGAATATTTGGGACATCATTGATACCCCTTAAAGGGCCCATCGTTTACAGCCCAATTTATGTGATCACTCAGATCCCACTACCATGAGATGTATTACTTATATATGATGTGTCCATGATATGTATGCATTGAAATATTGGGGTATATGTACTGTCATTATTCACCTGTTCATATACTGAATCCATGAATTGTGCAATTATCATTGATATATATACAGGAGTCAGTTATTTCTAATTATGTGCTGACTTTCTTGCATGACTCCATATTGGCAATTTTCCACCTGATCCCAGAGGGAACGTGTCCTCACCTGTGCTATTCTGCACAATTTTAATTGGTTTTATCATGTTTTTGTGTTGTGTGTGTTTTTGGACTTAATAAAATTATATTTATACTAGCATATGAACCAGTCACTGACTATTTTATATGATTGGGTTGCGCGCCGGTTATGCATGAGTGTTACGAGGGTGACCCGGGGAAGCGTGCCAAGATGGGAAATGGACAGCTTCCGCCGGTCAAGGTCCACTGTGCGGTGTAAGGGACCGCCGCTATGGTGGGTGAAGAGTGAGCGGGTTGCTGCTAGCGATCGTCTGGAATGTCACAGACGATCTATGTACACCGATCTGCCCTAACCCGTGAGGGTTGTATGGCACGGATCTCACGGCTCGGTGTACCTGTTGCACGGGGAAGCACAGAGGTGCCCACGCACGTGTGCCAGTGAAAGTCACGAGAATATGGCACGAGGGTAGCACAGAGGTGCCCACGCACGTGTGCTTTCAATAACCAGGTGAGTCCGGTGGAGACTTGAGGAGCTCACCTGGGACAGGAACACGGCCTGTTGAAGGGGATACTGCCGGAGCAGCAAGGCAGGAACACGGCCTGCAAACGAGGTACTGCCTAAGCAGCAAGGGCCAAGCCCACAAAAGACAGTAATGCCTGAGCAGTGGCGTGGCAGCACGCTGCCAGACATCCAAACATAGAAGGACGGTCGCACGCCGCCATGATGGCAGGAGGAGCTTTTAAGGAGGTGTCGTTCCACCCAAGGGCGGGTGCGAGGCGGAGATGACGGACTTGACCCAATCAGGGTCCACGACGTCCCAGCCTGGCCAGTCAGGACTCACCACGTCACCAGCCTTGTCATCAAGCCGTGTGACGTCAGTGGGCGAATCAGAACCCACCACGCATTGCACATGCTCACCCTCCTGCCTCTGGGAAATAGAGGCGGGATCCTCGGTCTCACAATGTGCAGAGATAACGGGAGTCTCACTGCTTCCCTCAGCAGTAAACCTCTGCACATTGCGCAACCTCGCAGACCTTCGGGGCCGCTGAGCAGGAGGGCCTGCGGCAGGCCAGGAATGGGAGACTGCTTCACTCCTTGTAACAGGAGAACCACTAGGTGTCACCCTTCTGCTTCCTCTCTGAGAAGGTATCTCCTGCAGTCTGGCAGACCTTTGGCGCAGCTGAGCAGGAGCGCTCGTGGCAGGCAAGGAATGGGAGACTGCCTCAGTCCTTGCCTCAGGAGAGCCACGAGATGTAACATTACCCCCCGTCTAGGCCCCCCCCCTTGTCCATGCTCAAAGGCCGCTATCAACCCCGGGGCGCGGATATGATCCTCCAACTCCCAGGATCTATGCTCTGGACCACGACCGGCCCACTCCACGAGGTAGTACCTCTTGCCCTGTATGACTTTTGTCTCCACAAGTTTTGCCACCTCAGGGTCGTCGGACGGGGAGTCTGTTTGAGCCGGCAGGGGCCCCGAGAATTTATTAAGTCGTACGGGTTTCAGGAGGGACACGTGAAAGGTGTTGGCTATAGCCCAGCGTGGAGGGAGCTGGAGTCGGTATGCCACCGGGTTTACCTGCTGTAGTACTTTAAATGGACCCAGATACCTAGGGGCGAATTTGGCTGCCTGTACCCGTAGGTTAACATTCTTAGAGGACAGCCATACTAAGTCATCAGGGGCGAAGGATGGTGCAGGGCGGCGGCGAACATCAGCCGTTGTCACCATCCGGTCTTTAGCCCTCTTAAGAGCCTCTTGGGTGTCATCCCAGATCTCCCGGGCCTTGGTCGCCCAATCCTCCACTCTAGTATTGGGTGACGTAATGGGCATCGGAACCGGGATTCTGGGATGTTGTCCGTTATTGAGTAGGAACGGAGTCTGGCCAGAGGATTCATGGACCGAATTGTTAATGGCAAATTCGGCCCAAGGAAGGAGGTTAGCCCAGTTGTCGTGATGCGCGGAGATAAAATGGTGGAGGTAAGTTACCAAGGTCTGATTAGTCCTCTCCACTAGTCCATTGGTCTCGGGATGGTATGCGGAGGAGATATTCAGCTCTATCTGCAGGAGCTTACAGAGCTCTCTCCAGAAGCGAGACGCGAACTGGGGACCTCGGTTGCTCACCACCTTGTCAGGCATGCCATGCAACCTAAATACATGCCGAATGAACAAGGTGGCGAGAGCACGTGACGTCGGGAGTCGTGGGAGAGGCACCAAGTGGACCATTTTAGAGAAGTGGTCCGTGATGACCCATACGACCCTGTGCTCTGCTGACTTGGGCAGATCTCCCAGGAAGTCCATCCCTACCACTTCCCAGGGACGATCCGGCACTGGCAGTGGGTGAAGAAGACCTGCCGGTCTCTGCCGGGACGGCTTATTCCGAGCACACGACATACAGGCTCCCACATACTCCTGTATGTCCTGGGGTAGTCTCGGCCACCAATAATGCCTGGTCACCAGGTCTCTGGTCCTTTTGACCCCGAAGTGACCCCCGACCTTGGAGGCATGGGCCCACGATAGCACCTCGTTCCGTAGTTCAGGGGGAACGAGGGTCTTGCCAGGTGACACCTGGTCCAAAGAAGTGGGAGTGACCATCCTCAAGCTGTCCGGGGGTAGTATAAGACGAGGCTCCTCCTCGTCTTCCTCCAACACAACCATACAACGTGACAAGGCATCGGCCCGTACGTTCTTCTCACCGGCCAGGTGGCGGATAATAAAGCGGAACCGGGAGAAGAATAAAGACCAACGGCCTGCCTTGGGTTCAGGAGTTGTGCTGTCTGGAGGTATGTGAGGTTTTTATGGTCAGAAAATACCTCAAATGGATGCTTCGCACCCTCCAGGAGATGCCGCCATTCCTGGAATGCTAGTTTCATCACCAGTAACTCCCTATCCCCTATGGAGTAGTTCCTCTCGGCCGGAGAAAAGGTCTTGGAGAAAAAGAAACACAGATGCTTCCTTCCTCGTTCGTTTTTCTGGTACAGGACTGCACCTGCACTGACTGAAGAGGCGTCTACCTCCAGTAGGAAGGGTTTGGAGATGTCTGGACGATGAAGGATGGGGGCTCTGGAGAAGAAAGTTTTGAGAGTGTGAAATGCCTCTACCGTTTCCCGTGTCCATGCTTTGGGATTAGCGCCCTTGCGGGTAAGGGCAATGATGGGTGCTGCCACCGTCGAGAAGTTGGGAATGAACTGGCGATAATAATTGATAAACCCCAAGAATCGCTGGATCGCCTTCAGCGAGCGGGGCTCAGGCCAGTTCATCACTGTCTCCAACTTCCCCGGATCCATTGCTAACCCCTGACTGGACACGATGTACCCCAGGAACGGCAAGGATTCCCGTTCAAAAACGCACTTTTCCAGCTTAGCATATAACGAATGAGTGCGGAGCCTCTTAAGTACTCGGATGACATCCCTTCGATGGGTGGTAAGATCGGGGGAGAAGATAAGAATGTCATCCAGGTATGCAACCACGGAAAGATACAAATCCCGGAAAATGTCATTCACAAAGTCTTGAAATACGGCGGGGGCATTGCAGAGTCCGAAGGGCATTACTAGATACTCGTAGTGACCGTCCCTGGTGTTAAAGGCGGTCTTCCACTCATCGCCCTTTCGGACTCGCACTAGATTATACGCCCCGCATAGATCCAGCTTTGTGAAGACCTTTGCCCCGCGGAATCGATCAAATAGCTCAGTAATGAGGGGCAAAGGGTATTTGTTCTTGATCGTGATTGCATTTAATCCCCTGTAATCGATACAGGGGCGCAGATCCCCTTCCTTCTTCTGCACAAAAAAGAACCCTGCACCAGCCGGTGAAATAGACTTGCGAATGAACCCCTTCGCCAGGCTGTCCTGAATATATTTGGACATAGCCTCCGTCTCTGGAGCAGAGAGTGGATACACTCTGCCCCTAGGGGGCTCGGAGCCTGGCTTCAGGTCTATTCGGCAATCATATGGCCGGTGGGGAGGAAGAGTATCTGCGGCCCTTTTGGAAAAGACATCCCTGTAGGCCTCATAAGGTGTCGGTAAACCTGGCCCCCCTGTATTCCCTGAGGACCCAACCGACCTAATGGTAGCGGGTGGTTCGGTAGTCACGAGGTGCTCTCTACAGGATCCTGCCCAGGATGAGATCTCCCCTGATGCCCAGTTGAGTATAGGAGCATGCTGTCTCAACCAGGGAAGGCCCAGTAGGATCTCATCCGTCCCCCCTGGAAGCACCAGGAAGGACACCTGCTCATGTTGTCCCGGTGGTACATCCATCCTGAGAGGGATGGTGATCTGGGTGATGGGATCGAGTAGTAGGGACCCGTCGACTACCCGGACCCTGAGTGGCTTGGGCAACAGAACCAGGGGAACTGAGTATCGGGTTGCCAGGGAGGTCGAGATAAAATTGCCTTCAGCGCCTGAGTCCAAGCAAGCCAGGGCAGAGAAGAGAGTAGTGCCGAACTGCAACTGGGCACTGATAGTCAACCTAGAGGGAGAAGTAGCGTCTAGAGTCCCCCCTCTGATAGAAACTAGACGCTGTCTTTTCCTGATGGTTTGGGACATCGGGTAGCTATGTGTCCCCTCTGCCCACAGGAAAAGCAGATGACACAAGACCGAGAACCTGGGGCAGAGGAGACCACCTTGGACACCTCCATTGACTCCACGGAGTCGCCTACAGGACTGGCTGGAAGACCTGTCTGATGGAAGACGGGAGCCAGACGCTTTTTAGGCCGAGAAGACGTGGGCGTTGAAGAGACCTCGAGCCTTCGCTCCGCCTGGCGGATGTCTATGCGAGAGGCACCCTGAATCAAGGACTCTAAAGTGGCAGGCACCTCACGTGTGGCCAGTGCGTCTTTGACAAACCCTGCCAGGCCCTCCCAAAACACAGGGACAAGGACCTTATCCGGCCAGTCCAGCTCTGCGGCAAGTGTCCTAAAGTGTACAGCAAAATCCCCGACTGAAGCGGACCCTTGCCGAAGTCGTAGGAGGCGCAGCGCGGAATCGTGGGTGACTTGAGGCCCGAGGAACACCATTCTCATGGCCCCAAGATAAGCTGTTAAGTTATTCACCACACGATCTCCGCGCTCCCACAACGGCGTGGACCACTTCAGCGCTCTCCCTGTGAGCAGGGACTGGACGAAGGCTACCTTCGCCTTCTCGGTAGCGTAAAGAGTCGCGGACAGCTCTAAGTAGGTGGTAACATGGTTTATAAAACCACGGCACTCAGAGCTGTTGCCGCTAAAGCGCTCTGGAAGCGCAAGGCGAGGAGACCTTCTGCCCAATAGCACAGCCTGGGTAGCCGCCTGGGTGGCGACTGTCGTCAGAGTAGTCTTATCGGAGGAAGACTGCTCCACTGCTGCCAATCGTGACGCCAACTGCTGCACATAACGCAGCAACTGCTGCTGCTCTTCAGCCATAGCCAGACCTTTGGCGTGACCGTAATGTTATGAGGGGGACCCGGGGAAGCGTGCCAAGATGGGAAATGGACAGCTTCCGCCGGTCAAGGTCCACTGTGCGGTGTAAGGGACCGCCGCTATGGTGGGTGAAGAGTGAGCGGGTTGCTGCTAGCGATCGTCTGGAATGTCACAGACGATCTATGTACACCGATCTGCCCTAACCCCTGAGGGTTGTATGGCACGGATCTCACGGCTCGGTGTACCTGTTGCACGGGGAAGCACAGAGGTGCCCACGCACGTGTGCCAGTGGAAGTCACGAGAATATGGCACGAGTGTAGCACAGAGGTGCCCACGCACGTGTGCTTTCAATAACCAGGTGAGTCCGGTGGAGACTTGAGGAGCTCACCTAGGACAGGAACACGGCCTGTTGAAGGAAATACTGCCGGAGCAGCAAGGCAGGAACACGGCCTGCAAATGAGGTACTGCCTAAGCAGCAAGGGCCAAGCCCACAAAAGACAGTAATGCCTTTGCAGTGGCGTGGCAGCACGCTGCCAGACATCCAAACATAGAAAGACGGTCGTGCGCCGCCATGATGGCAGGAGGAGCTTTTAAGGAGGTGTCGTTCCACCCAAGGGCGGGCGCGAGGCGGAGATGACGGACTTGACCCAATCAGGGTCCACGACATCCCAGCCTGGCCAGTCAGGACTCACCACGTCACCAGCCTTGTCATCAAGCCGTGTGACGTCAGTGGGCGAATCAGAACCCACCACGCATTGCACATGCTCACCCTCCTGCCTCTGGGAAATAGAGGCGGGATCCTTGGTCTCACAATGTGCAGAGATAACGGGAGTCTCACTGCTTCCCTGAGCAGTAAACCTCTGCACATTGCGCAACCTCGCAGACCTTCGGGGCCGCTGAGCAGGAGGGCCTGCGGCAGGCCAGGAATGGGAGACCGCTTCACTCCTTGTAACAGGAGTACCACTAGGTGTCACCCTTCTGCTTCGTCTCTGAGAAGGTATCTCCTGCACACTGCGCAGTCTGGCAGACCTTTGGCGCTGCTGAGCAGGAGTGCTCGTGGCAGGCAAGGAATGGGAGACTGCCTCAGTCCTTGCCTCAGGAGAGCCACAAGATGTAACACATGAGCTTTCTGTTTTCTCCTCATTGCTGTTTATAAATGGCAGATCAGAATATGGCTACATTAACATGACCTATCCGTTTTTGCGGTCCGCAAAAAAGGTCAGTTTTTTTCACGTGTGCATCCATGTAGCATCCGTTTCCGTTCTGTATATGGTCTGTATGTCATCTGTTTGTCATCCATGTCCCTTCCATTTTTTTGCGTACTGCCAAAAAACTGAAGGAGGGAAAATACATAAATTTACCCAGGATCCATAGCATCAACCTACATGAGGCGATCACATGTTCACTCCAGTGCGATTTTCTACTGCTTTTTACAGCGTAGAGCGCTCTGGTAATTTTCTTGTACTTGTACACTTCATATCAGTCTTTTCTGTCATTATAATGGCAGAAAGACACATAATGTCCCACTCTCCTGCATTTTGTAATTTTGCACCCTTTGGTGCCTTTCATGTGGCACTAGGGGGTGCTTAGCTTTGTATTTAGCCAAAAAAAAAATAAATTTAAAAAAAAATGACCCCATTTTTTTAATAGCCAGCTAGGATAAAGCAGACGGCTGCAGCCTGCAGACCACAGCTGGCAGCTTCACCTTGGCTGGTAATCCAAAACTGAGGGCACCCCACGTTGTTATTTTAAATTAAATAAATAATTTAAAAAAAAAACACGTGGGGGTCCCCCCAAAATTGGATCACCAGCCAAGGTAAAGCGGACAGCTGGGGTCTGCTATTCTCAGATTAGGGAGGTCCATGGTTATTGGACTCTCCCCAGCCTAAAAATAGCAGGCCGCAGCCGCCCCAGAAGTGGTGCATCTATTAGATGCGCCAATCCTGGTGCTTCGCTCCAGCTCATCCTGTTGGCCTGGTGCGGTGGCAAATGGGGTAATATACGGGGTTAATAACAGATGTGTAATGTCACCTGGCATCAAGCCCTGGGGTTCTTGATGTCAGGCGTCTATCAGATACCCGACATCACCAACCCAGTCAGTAATAAAAAAAAAATAGACGACAAACACATTTTTATTTGAAAAAAAACTCCCCAAAACATTCCCTCTTTCACCAATTTATTAGAAAGAAAAACAAATCCAGGTCTGGGGTAATCCAAGGGGTTTCCATGACGATCCATACCATAGTCAATGTCCCAGTCAATGAAGAACAGAATGTTCAATATTGGCTGGGAGAGTAGTGCAGTGACCTGAGCTAACATCAGTAGGTCTTCCCAGGTCACTGCAGGGCATGACAAGTGCTGCTGTTAGGAGGTTAGTGAGGTACATTACCTGCGGTGATCGCTGCACTCCTGATAGCAGAGCTGTCACTGCAAGGCATGACAAGTGCTGCTGTCAGGAGGATAGCGAGGTACATTATCAGTGAGTTATCGCTGCACTCCTGATAGCAGAGCTGTCACTTAGTTCAATGAGTTAGTGACAGTCTCGGGTTGGCAGCAAGAAGAGATGTGACAAGCGGCGGCCATGGAGGACAGTGACAGCGCTGACGTTGGGAGGCCAGGACTTCATCACCGCAGGTAAGGAACTTCACTAACCTCCTGACGGCAGCGCTTGTCATCCCCGTAGCTGCTGTCACTGCAGTGTGGGCAGCTGAGGACACATTACAGTGCCGGCAGCTGCAGACACTGCTGAGGCTGGGGCTGGAGCAGGACACAGACTGCAGCGGCATCCAACGGAAGTCACAGGAAGTGCTTCTGTGTGGCTTTCGGGGATTTTTGCACACGTAGCCAGGGTAAACATCAGGTTACTAAGCAAAGCGCTTTGCTTGGATACCCAATATTTACCTTGGTTACCAGCTTACCGCAGGCTGCCAGCGATGGCTTCCTGCACACTGTAGCTGTAAAAACCACGCTTTTAGTGATCGAACCATTCTCGAACATAACTCGAACTGCTGAACTTTTAGCAAAACGTTCCAGTTAGTCGAACGACTCGAACACCCCCCAAAATCACTCGAACATGAAATTGGCGAACCTCGAACTTTGAACATTGCTCATCTCTAGTGATGTCACGGCATCTATCAGATACCCAACATCATAACCCAGTCAGTAATAAAAAATTAGACAAAAAAAAAATTATTTGAGAAAACACTCCTCTAAACATTCCTTCTTTCACCAGTTTATTGAAAAGAAAAACAAATCCTGGTCCGGCGTAATCCAATAAGGGGGTCCCACGATGATCCATACCATACTCACTGTTCCAGTCAATGAAAAATAGAATGTTCCCCATTGGCTGTGAGAGCAGTACAGTGACCTGAGCTAACATCATTAGGTCAGGCCAGGTCACTGCAGGGCATAACGTGCACTGATGTCATGAATTTGTGAGGTCAGCACTTGTCACTGAGTTGCATGGCAACCGCGTTCTCACACGAACTGTCCTGTGAGCTCATAACATCACCGCTAGTTACAGTCTTGGCTTGTTCGCGAGACTTAATGTGAGAACGTGGTGTCATGGAAGTCAGAGACGAGCGCTGATGTCACAAGTTCAGCGGAGATCATAACAGCCGTTAATGATCTGAGCTAACCTTCTGATGTCGGCGCTCTTCATTCCGCAGCTGCTTGCACGCTGCTGTGTGAGTCACTGCAGGGCTGAACAGGGCAGTGTGACATAGACTGCAGGGGCACTGATAGACTGAAGCCACACGTACGTTCTTCCGTGTGGTTTCATGGGATCCCAGAAACCATACATCAGATATGCATGCATGCATATCCTCTATTCTCTCCCCATTGAGTTTCTTCTTTTTTTCATCCATTTCAGCCTTTTCCCCAGGCCCCCAGATCTCTCTCTTGAGTCTAGCAGAAAATTACTTGCATTTCCCATTGACTTGCATTGTACTTGCTATTCGTAATGAATATACGAGTATTACAAAGTACTCGCTACGAGTTTAGCGATTACGAATATTGCGGTACTCGCTCATCTCTAGATATCTGGGTATGAATTCATGGAGAAATATTGGGAAGAACATCATAATAGAAGACACACAGAGGATATGGATGAGATTTTTTCCCACCAAATGGACACTTTCTCAAAAAAAACATGAAATAGTGATCGTGGGAGATTTCAACTACCCAGACATTCATTGTCAATACCTCACAGATAAGAGTAAAGGCTCCCTCCAATTTTCATCCTCCCTTGCAGACAACTTAATCTCCCAGCTGGTAGATGAAAATACAAGGGGCACAACCATCTTAGACCCAGTCCTAACAAAGAGCATATGGTTAAGGGCCTAGGGGTAAAAGGGACAATGGAACACAGCGATCATGCTATCCTTGAATTTGGGGTTGCAAGAGGACAAGAACCTGAGAAGATACAGACTTTAAGACTCAACTTTACTGGGGAAGACTTCAAGGGCCTAAAAGCAAGGGATTGTAAAATTCTATGGCACATAATTTTTAAACACACAACTGTATATGTAGGGTGGGAAATCTTATGTAAGGAAATCCTTAATGTACAAGAACTAGCAATACCTCAAAGGAAGAAAAATGGGAAAAACCTGAAGAAACCTGGATGGATGACCAAAAAATAATGTCACCTGTTAAAAAAGAAAAAGGAAGCATACAACAAGTTGAAGATGGGGATTATACCGGAAGAATACATGGCAGTTTGCAGACTCTTCAAGACAAGCGTCAAAGTAGCTAAGGCTGAACACGAAATGAGGCTTGCAAAAGAGGCCAAGAAAAGCGTAAAAGGATTTTGGGGTATGTTAAAAAAGTGAACATGACCATTAGAGTCCTGCAGAATGAAAGAGGTGAAACAGTCAACAAGGTGGAGCAGCAGGTGGAACTATTAATTTTGTACTTCGTATGTGTCTTCTCCCAAAAACTAATACAAGCATCAACAATAATCATGATAACGATGATGGTCAGGAGAAATCCAAGTTAACAATAAGCAATGTATTTATAGGAGAATACTTAGCCAAGTTAAGCGAAACCAATCCCTACAACTAGATGATTTACACTTCTGAATATTGAAAAAGATAGCTGAGGAAATAATAGTACCGTTTGTCATAATGTTCTATAAGTCATTGGAATCAGTAGTGGTCCCTCTAGATTGTAAATCGTCAAATGTGGTCCCTATTTACAAAAAGGTGTATTCAGGAAATTACAGGCCAGTAATCCTGGCCTCCATAACAGGAAAATATATTGAGCAAATTGTCAAGGAACATTTACTTAGAAAATTGGATGTGAAGGCATTAATTAACCAGAGCCAGCATGGCTTTATGACCAATAAATCTTGTCAGACCAACCTGATTTCCTTCTACAGCAAAGTCATTGAATTTTTGGACCAGGTAAATGCTGTGGATATAGTATAAGTTGACTTCAGTAAGGCATTCGATTAAGTATCACATAACCTCCTCATTGAAAAAAATTATCAGGTACAGAATCAACAAAAAATCAGTTAGATAGATTTGCAACTGACTTAATGATCGGCCACGAGTAATACTAATTGGCTGTCCATCAAACTGAAGGAAAGTCAAAAGCAGTGTGCTGCAAGGCTCTGTCCTGGGCCCAATATTGTTTAATATCTTTATCAATGATCTGGACAATAGAATTATTGGGTAACTCATAAAATTCACAGATGATATGAAGATAGGAGGAAGAACCAATTCTAGAGAGGAGAGAGAGAATGCATTCAGAAGGATCTAGACACACTCCAACAATGGGCTGTGGTAAACAGAATGGGGTTTAACAGGGACACATGCAAAGTCCTACATGTGGTTAAAGAAAATGTAAAAAGCATATATAATATGGGAGGAATAAAACTAAGCAATAGCACAGGGGAAAAGGACTTGGGCATAATAGTAAATCACAGATTCAACATGAGCCAACAGTGTGGTGCTGCATCTAAAAAGGCTAACAAAATTCTGAGAGGTATCAAGACACAAATTGAATCTAGATACAGAGAGGTAATTATTCCCTTATATTCTGCCCTGGTAAGACCACCGGGAATACTGTGTACAGTTCTGGGCTCCCCAATTCACGAAAGACATTGATATATTGGAGCAAGTCCAGAGAAGAGCAACCAAAATAATTGAAGATTTGCAAACCATGTGCTATGAAGACTGGCTAAAAAAACTTGAAATGTTTAGTTTGCAAAACAGAAGGCTGAGAGGAGAATTAATAGCAGTCTACAAATATTTGAAAGGTAGTGTTACGGGGGAACCAACAGATTAGGACCAGGGAGTAGATATCTGTCAGGGCCAGGTGGACAGGCAGACCCAGGAGGTGGATCCACTGGGCCGAACTCCTAGATGGTAGTAAAGAGTCCGGTAGCTGGAGCACTATAAACAGCAGAACAGTCCGTGCACACGAGTATAGCGGAGAAGTCCCTGGGACCACGGAGTCACGGGTGGTAGTCCGGGTGACGCAGCTCTGGTTCGGAAGCCGAGATGATGTCAGGCGGGGTCCGGAACCTTTGGAGCGAGGTGATGAGTCACCGCAGGGATCCGGGATGGTGCGGACTGTCAGGATGGCAGATGGACAGCGTTCGGGGTTCGGGATACGGCAGGACTGGATGGCGAGGCAGGCACGGCTCTACGAGAGAGATAGGTAAGTACATGCACAGAAACACCAGGAGACCTGACTCCTAGCTTAGGAAACACGAAGATCAGGCCCCGCCCCCTTGGACAATAACCCCCTATATACCCTGTACCTGTTTAGCCTCATTTCCTGTTAATGGACGCTGGCCCTTTAAGAAAGGGTCAGTGACCGCGCGCGCGCCCTAATGCGCATGCGCGCCGCCCGGGTGCCAGAAGCCAGGGAAGGAGGCTGCGAGGAGGACGCAGGGGAGCCGGCCAGGGCCTGGGAAGCCGTCGGGCGCCGGGATCGGAGACCAGGGGACCTGGGAAGGACGGGCACCGGAGGCTGGAGAGCGGGGAGCGTGGCAGGTGAGCCGGGGAGCGGGGGTGAGGACCCGGGGAGCGTGACAGTACCCCCCCCCCCCACGCCCCCCTCCCCGCAACCGGGACATGAAGGCACGGATCAGAGGAGTGCCCACGTTCTCCCTGGGCTCCCAGGACCTATCCTCAGGACCATACCCTTCCCAGTCCACCAGGAAGAACTGTCGACCTCGTACGGTCTTCATGGCCACGATATCCCTTACCGCATAGATGTCGTCATCGGCAATAGGTGGAGGAGCCGGACTGGCAGCAGCGGAGAAGGGACCAAGGACAACCGGCTTGAGCAGGGAGACGTGGAATGAGTTGGGTATCCTCATCGTGGCCGGGAGCTGTAGCTTGTAGGAGACCTCATTGATCTTGTTGAGGACTTTAAACGGCCCGATGTAGCGAGGGCCCAGCTTGTATGATGGTATCTTCAGGCGGACGTACTGGGAAGCAAGCCAGACGAGATCTCCAGGAGAGAAACACGGAGGGTCCAGACGTTTCTTGTCAGCGTGTCTTTTCATCCGCAGGGAAGCACGTCCAAGGGACGCTTTGACAGAGTCCCAAATGGTTGCAAAGTCACGGGCTACTGTATCTGCAGCAGGGACATCCGAAGAAGGAGATACAGGCAATGGGATGGAAGGCTGAAGTCCGTAAACGACATGGAAGGGAGAGCTGGAGGAGGACTCACTGACGTGGTGGTTGTGGGAGAATTCAGCCCAAGGAAGAAGAGCGGACCAGTCGTCGTGATGGGCGTTAACATAGTGACGTAGGAAAGTGGTCAAGATTTGATTGACCCTCTCTACCTGGCCATTAGACTGAGGATGGTATGCAGATGAAAAGTCCAGAGTCACTCCCAGATGTTTACAGAGAGCCCTCCAGAAGCGGGAGGTGAACTGAGTTCCTCTGTCGGATACGATGTGTAATGGGAAGCCATGCAAGCGGAAGATGTGTTGTATAAAGGCGTCCGCCAGTTCCTGAGCAGAGGGCAGTCCAGCCATAGGGACGAAATGGGCCATTTTAGAGAACCGGTCCACCACGACCCATATGACTGTGTGTCCGGAGGACAATGGCAAGTCCGTAATAAAGTCCATTGCTATGTGTTGCCACGGAACTGACGGTATCGGCAGAGGCAGAAGACGGCCATATGGGAGGTGTTTGGGCGTCTTGTTCCTGGCACAAGAGGAACAGGCGGATACAAAAGCAGCGACGTCCGTGCGAAGGGATGGCCACCAGTAATGACGTACAATCGCACCCCATGTCTTTTTCTGACCAGCATGACCGGCTGTTTTCGAGGCATGACCCCAGTGTAACACTTTTTCCCTGTCTACCTCGGAGACATAGGTCTTCCCAGGCGGTATCTGGGCCAGGGTGACAGGGGCCACCGGAATGATTTTGCTAGGACAGATGATGGGTTGGGTAGTCTCTTCCTCCTGCTCCATGGGCATGAAAGACCTGGACAAGGCATCAGCACGTACATTCTTGTCCGCGGGTCGGAAGTGGAGCTGGAAATCAAACCTGGCAAAGAATAGGGACCACCTGGCTTGCCGTGGGTTCAGTCGCTGAGCAGACCGCAGGTATTCCAGGTTTTTGTGGTCCGTGTAAATAATCACGGGGTACACTGCCCCTTCCAGGAGGTAGCGCCATTCCTCCAAAGCCAGTTTGACTGCCAAGAGCTCTCGGTCACCGATGGTGTAGTTGCGTTCAGGCGCTGAGAAGCCCTTGGAGAAGAATCCGCAAGTCACCATCTTCCCGGAGGAGGACTTTTGCATGAGCACTGCTCCGGCTCCTGAGGAGGAGGCATCCACCTCCAAGGTGAACTGGCGGTTTAACTCCGGACGGTGAAGTACAGGAGAGGAGGCAAATGCCCGCTTCAGAGAGCCAAACGCGGCGTCAGCCGCAGGTGACCAGTCCTTAGGATTAGCCTCCTTCTTAGTCAGGGCGGAGAGAGGAGCAGTCAAGGCAGAGAAGTGAGGGATGAACTGGCGGTAGTAGTTGGCGAATCCCAGGAAGCGTTGGATTGCCTTCAGTCCAGAAGGAGGAGGCCAGTTGAGAATGGCGGAGACCTTCTTGGGATCCATCTGCAGTCCGGTATCAGAGATGATGTACCCCAGGAAGGGGAGAGAAGACTGCTCAAAGACACACTTCTCATACTTTGCGTACAGACGATTCTCTCTCAGTCTTTGTAGAACCAGCTGTACGTTTTCTCTGTGGGTTTGGAGGTCCGGAGAGAAGACAAGGATGTCATCTAGATACACTACCACACAGATGTAGAGAAGGTCCCGGAACACGTCGTTCACCAGTTCTTGAAAGACGGCAGGAGCGTTACACAGGCCGAAGGGCATCACGCAGTATTCATAATGTCCATCGCGCGTATTGAACGCGGTTTTCCATTCGTCACCAGAGCGGATGCGTACCAGATTGTAAGCACCCCGAAGATCCAGCTTGGTGAACACACGAGCTCCTCTAAGCCGGTCAAACAATTCGGGAATGAGCGGCAGTGGGTACTTGTTTTTTACGGTGATTTGATTCAAACCCCGGTAGTCTATGCATGGGCGTAAGTCGCCCTCTTTCTTCTTGACAAAGAAGAAGCCTGCTCCAGCAGGAGAGGAGGATCTCCGAATGAACCCCCTTGCCAGGCTCTCTGAGATGTAAGCAGACATGGCCCTTGTTTCGGCTGGAGATAAAGGATATATCCGTCCTCGTGGTGGTGTTGTTCCTGGGAGCAGGTCGATGGCACAATCGTATGGGCGATGTGGCGGCAGTACCTCGGATTCCTTTTTATCAAAAACATCTGCAAAGGACCAATAGGCCGAGGGCAGCCCCGGTAGGTTCTCTGGAACCGGAGGTCGTCGGATGGGTTGTATGGACTTTAGGCACCTCTCATGACACGAAGAGCCCCATCGGGTGATTTCGCCAGTGCCCCAACTGACTGATGGTTCGTGTGTCCGCAACCATGGAAGTCCCAGCAGGATCTGGTGGGACATGTGTGGGAGGACGTAGAAAGCGATGTTCTCGGTGTGAAGGGCACCGATACGCAGTTCGACCGGCCTGGTGATCCAGGAGATGGTGTCAGAGAGGGGTCTCCCATCCACCGAGGCAATCACTAGGGGCTTGTCGAGTGGAATAACAGGCACCCGGTACTTGTCCACCGTGGTCTGCTGGATGAAATTGCCTGCTGCCCCGGAATCGAGGTAGGCATCAGCCGTGAACCGCGTCTCTCCCGTTGTCACTTGCACTGTCCATGTAACCGGGTCAGAGAGAGTCCCAGCACCTAGGGTGGCCTCTCCTACCAACCCTAGGCTTTGGAGTTTCCCGGCCTCTCTGGACAGGAGCGTAGCAGGTGTGTGCCCTCACCGCAGTAAAAGCAGAGACCCTTGGCGAGCCGCTCTGCTCGACGTTGTTCAGACTGACGCACTCGGTCGATCTGCATGGGCTCGTGGACGGGAGCCCCAGCTGTCGATGACTGAAGTACGGAGGGTTTCTGCGGAGGAGGGGAATGCCGTACCGGACGTCTCTCACGGGACGCTTCCTTGGATCGCTCCTGAAAGCGAATGTCCACTCGAGTCGCTAGGGCAATCAGGGCATCTAGGGTGGTCGGTACGTCACGACCCGCCAGCTCGTCTTTAATTCGCCCTGAGAGTCCTTCCCAGAAGGCGGCGGTTAGGGCCTCGTTGTTCCACCCTAGTTCTGAGGCCAGGGTGCGAAACCGGATCGCGTATTGACCCACCGTCAGAGTCCCCTGACGTAAGCGGAGAAGAGACGAAGCAGACGCGGAGGCGCGTCCGGGCTCATCGAAGGTACCACGGAATGCCTGCAGGAAGTCCTGGATGTTCGTGGTCACAGGATCCCCCTTCTCCCACAAGGGGTTCATCCACGCCAGTGCCTCACCCTCTAGATGGGACATGATGAAGGCGACCTTGGCTTGGTCGGAGGCAAACAAATGCGGCAGCTGCGTGAAATGGAGGGAGCATTGGTTTAAGAATCCCCTGCAGGTCTTGGGGTCTCCGGCGTACCGGGGTGGTGAAGCCAACCGAAGTCTGGTGGTATCTGAAGAAGTCGCCACAGGAGCGGGAGCCGTGGCTTGACTAGTCGAAGCCCGGGATGTCGAAGTCGTAACTGCCGCTTGTAGCGTGTTCAGGCGGGCGTCCACAGAAGACATGAATTGCAGCATGCGGGTCTGAGTCTCACGCTGGCGTTGGAGTTCCTCCTGTACGGCTGCTAGTGCTGCAGCGGGATCCATGGCCTGATCTTACTGTCAGGGCCAGGTGGACAGGCAGACCCAGGAGGTGGATCCACTGGGCCGAACTCCTAGATGGTAGTAAAGAGTCCGGTAGCTGGAGCACTATAAACAGCAGAACAGTCCGTGCACACGAGTATAGCGGAGAAGTCCCTGGGACCACGGAGTCACGGGTGGTAGTCCGGGTGACGCAGCTCTGGTTCGGAAGCCGAGATGATGTCAGGCGGGGTCCGGAACCTTTGGAGCGAGGTGATGAGTCACCGCAGGGATCCGGGATGGTGCGGACTGTCAGGATGGCAGATGGACAGCGTTCGGGGTTCGGGATACGGCAGGACTGGATGGCGAGGCAGGCACGGCTCTACGAGAGAGATAGGTAAGTACATGCACAGAAACACCAGGAGACCTGACTCCTAGCTTAGGAAACACGAAGATCAGGCCCCGCCCCCTTGGACAATAACCCCCTATATACCCTGTACCTGTTTAGCCTCATTTCCTGTTAATGGACGCAGGCCCTTTAAGAAAGGGTCAGTGACCGCGCGCGCGCCCTAATGCGCATGCGCGCCGCCCGGGTGCCAGAAGCCAGGGAAGGAGGCTGCGAGGAGGACGCAGGGGAGCCGGCCAGGGCCTGGGAAGCCGTCGGGCGCCGGGATCGGAGACCAGGGGACCTGGGAAGGACGGGCACCGGAGGCTGGAGAGCGGGGAGCGTGGCAGGTGAGCCGGGGAGCGGGGGTGAGGACCCGGGGAGCGTGACAATATCCCAATCGCCAGTCGGGGCCCACCGTGCTCCAGATGGTAATGGAGCTGCTGGCACCAGGCCGGATGGTGACCAGGTAGCGTTGACCGAGAAGACCGCTGTTACAGCGCCCTGTCGGCCACGTGTGTCAGACACGACAGGCCGAGCGGTCCTTCGATTAGCGTTTCTGGTCACTACTCGAATGGCCACATGTGTAGAGGACACGTCAGGCCAAGGGATCACACCAGTAGCATTGACTGGGAAACCAAGGAGGATAATAGGTTCACACACCCAATCCTGGAACACCCTATTAACTCCACAGGTGTCCTGAGGTATGCTGTCCATGCGCGTAGGAGGCACAACTGAACAGGTGGTGCAACAGGTGCGTTGTCCGTGAGCATAGAGGGCACTCTCGGACAGGTGATGCAGCAGGTATGCTGTCCATGTGCGTAGGAGGCACAACTGGACAGGTGACGCAGCAGCCGCAGCCCAGTTAACGCCACTGGACTGCTATAGCACAACATGAACGGTAGCAAGGAAGCCCAGCGCCTGACCCTCATGTGCTGAGCCACGAATCTTGGCATGACAGGCACCGTTCGCCTAGCCCTACCTACCGCTTCCAACAAGGCTTATGCCACCATGAATTCTAAGTGAATATGAGTGAAGACTGCGCATCTCCATGTTGTGTCCAGCCCCTTTTATAACCTAGATCCGCCCCAAACCCAGGGTGGAACCACCAAGGTCCAATAGCAGAGTGAAATATCATCAGCGACGTCACCAGCGGCCTATCCGGAACCGCCACGTCACTGATGATGTCATGGCAGCCACGCCCCAAACACATCCCCAGTCATTGTCTGATGACCAATGGTGAGGTGCCAGATCATAGGGGCGGGCCTCTGCGAGCCAGTCCGGAGTGGCCATGTCATCAGGACACCTGACACCCTCTGCCCTATCAGGGCCTGCCACCTCCCGGACATGCTCAGTGAGGTCCTTACCGGACCTAGCCTCTGATGCACTAAGTGCCTGAGCATGCTCAGTAGCCTGAACAACAGACTCAGAAATCAGACTATGTGCCTGAGCATGCTCAGTAGGCACATCCCAGAACTTAGACACAGCATGAAGTCCAAGTACCTGTGCAAACAGGCTGTTAGGGTTAATTATGGGAGTATGCTCAGAAGCCTGAACTGAGGACTTAGTCTCAGAAATGACACAATCAGGCTGAGCATGCTCTCTAGGCAAAACACCAGACTTAGACTCTGGCTGGGGTAAATCGGCGCACGCATGCGCACTAGCCGCCTCTCCACACTTAGACGTGGTGGAAGAAGCAGCCAACTGGACGACTCGAGGCACGGACAAGAACGGCAGCCAGCGCCTGGGTGCAACAGGGACCACAGCAGGCTGCTTGCGGCTATGATGGCGCCGTTTCGTAACAGGTATTCACAGTGCAGAGGGAACTAGCCTATTCTCAGTAGCAGACGGAAGTACAAGAGGCAATGGGATGAAATTAAACGCAAGGAGATTCAGATTAGACATTAGGAAAAACTTTCTGACAGTGAGAACAGTCAGAAAGTAGAACAGGTTGCCATAGGAGGTAGTGAGCGCTTCATGTCATGATTAAGACTGACCTGCACAATGCGAGTCTTAACGAATTAGTGCCATCATTCTCATTAGCACATCACCCTGTGTAAACAAGAGATTTGCTACCAACAACATGATATCTATGGGGACAAATTGATCTGTAAGCCTGTGTAGAGGGGCAGGTACTAGAGATAAGTGATCCTGATTGGTAAAGATCAGAAAATGTTAAAATGGTATGATCTTTGGCTGGATCGGGATGGGACATGTGATATTTATGGCAAAAGTCTATGATCCTGCCAAGGATTGATAAATGATCAGATATCAAAAACCATCCTCTCTTTGCCCATGACAGCCATGTCAAGTATTGGCATGGCCGTGACTGGCCACTGTAAAAAAAGGAAGCAAAAGGGTTAAAGCAGTACACACTTACTGGGTCTCCCCGTGGCTGCAGTGCTACTTTCGGGCCCAATAATTATAACCCAATCATATTCACTGCTTTCCCCGCCCACCGGTGTCTTTGATTGGCTGCAGTCAGACTGCAACCCCACCCTCTCTGACAGCATTATACTGCTGCTAATATTTTTTTCTTCTGGAAACAATTCTTTGAAAATCCAACACTTTGTCTCATATGGATGTTCAAGCCTTTTTGTATTTCCGAGCTCATCAATACCCTCTTTTCTGCACAATGTATCAAACTGTTGATTTGAATACTCCTACCATTTTTGCTATATTTCTTTTTTTTTTTTTTTTTTTTAAACTAATAATGGTCTGTTTCTCTTGTATTGAGAGCTCTTTTCATTTCTTGTCGTGGGTTCACAGCAACAGCTTCCAAATAAAAATGCCACACCTGGAATCAGGTCAAGATCTTTTCCTGCTTAATTGATAAAGGATCTAAAGGGTGCTTTACACACTGCGACACGCTGGTCAACACTACACAAGAGCTGCAGGCATTGGGAGCAGCAGCAGAGACTTATAATGTTTTACAAGATTGTAGCCACGGGCAAGCACTGCATCATTACCACCCTGCCTTGCTACTTAGAATATACATTGTTCTTAGGATTCTTTGGATCTCTTATGTGTTTGTGTTGTGTTTATGTTTCTGTAGAGGGAGCTTTCATGATCACTTCTGCCTTGCCAAGTGGATCACCGTCCTCTTGGACCCCAAGATGAGGAAACTACACTAGCTTGAGAAAATGTAGTCAAATTTACTTACAAACACACTGACATACAGGGAGTAATGCATAGTAAATTCTCCACCTTCTTCTGTACAATATAACGGCACATTTCTATTGGTCACAGAACATTTCAGCGATATTCCCATAAAGATTATGAAAGAAAAAATTGGCATAATGATTAACTCCATAATTCTTAGTAGTCTTACTGTACAGTCAGGCTCCGGATTCACCCTCTATTCAATGTTTCCCTATAAACTAAGTACACTGACTTCAAATGCTGCATTTCAGCTTGTAAGTGCTAAAGTGCCCCTTCTTCGAGGGTTAACTTCCACACCTGTAGGTCTTCCCACTCTATATGCTCCCTTAGTGCTTGACACACAAAATCTGACATTTCTTGCTCCAGAATAGACTGTCTCTTTCCCTGAGTGCTAACCTCTTCTTTATGGGCTTGTTCCAACATTGACTATTTCTGTCCCTGCAGTCTGTTGCTGGGCAGACGTAACCTTTCACCAAGTTCTATGCCAACATTATAATATCTTACCAACTCTGCTATGCATTACACGTTTTACCTTATCCTAATACACATTTATTACATTATCAACACTGCTACATCTAATACATAGGAGAAGGTGACTAAAACTGTTGCTTATGTTTTAACAAACTGCAGACAAGCCAACCATTATCTAAAAAAATCAACACCTTTAAAGATATTTTTTTCCTACTAGAGACAGAGTGAAGATGAGGCTACTGCTAAAGCTAGTTGTCTCATGGCCAGATGCAGGTGAGCACAGGAGGGGATGGGAGACTACTGATCATGTGGGATACAGAGAAACATTCTTATCTTTTCTTGCAAATAGAAGAAAATAAAATAAAAAAAGGCAAGTAATATACACTAATGCGTCATATTTTCATGTGTTCTGTATTAGGTGAAGCGTCACTAGAAGTTTTCTATGTACACCTGACAGTTGATACTGTATGTATGTAAGAAAACACACAAACAACAGATATGTATAAAAATGTAGATTCTATAGAGAACCAGAAAATATAAAGAGCACCAATACTACTTGAGATAAATTTGTTTAACATCATGAATGTAAATAGTGCACAATATTTAAACCATAAAATGTGTTTCTTCAGAAGAGAAAACATGAATCATTAAACTATAAAATGAATATAAAGCTCAGTAAAATTCTATATCTGTTACAAGGATGCCTGTTGCATTAAGCAGAACTGTATTTAATGAGGCTGTTTTATTCATTTACATTTTGTGCTCACAGGGGGAATTTAAATTGCAGACATTATAGCAGAGAACAGATTGTGTTGGAACAATGTATAGCTCTTTTTAAGTAATGATCTTGTTTAACCAGTATCCCACGACAAGAATCAATATTCAGGCCACAGAACTTGCATTAATTTACTGTTGGTTTGTCTCTAAATCCTGTAATAGTCTTACTTATTTGACACTCATAATTAACCTTGAATATAACCTAAGAAATAAATAAAGCAGTGAAAGCTTATTTTCATGATGGGGGTCAGTTATGCTCCCAAGTGTATTTATGATTGAATTTTCAATACATCTTTATTAACAAGATGCATGAACCAATTTCTTTGCTTACACCATTAAACAATGAATCAGAAACTCTTTACAAAACAATTCAGTAAAGTATAGGCGATTTTAATTGTTCATTTGTGAACAAGCTTCACTTAATTCTGGTTATCCTGTGTGCAGTAAAAAGTCCGGCATGCCTATGGTGACCCAATGCCCTTCCTGTAACTATTTTCCCCAAACTTTTTTTGTATTATTCTTTAGTTTTTACAGTATCTAAAGGGTGCTTTACACGCTGCGACATCGCTACCAATATATCGTCGGTGTCACGTGACGCACATTCGGCGCCGGTAGCGACATCGCAGCGTGTGACACCAAGGAGCGTCGATCAACGATCGCAAAATCATTAAAAAATGGTGATCGTTGACATGTCACTCCTTTCCTTAATATCATTGCTGCTGCAGGTACGATGTTGTTCGTCGTTCCTGCGGCAGCACACAACGCTATGTGGGACACCGGAGGAGCGACGAACATCTCCTTACCTGCGTCCACCGGCAATGAGGAAGGAAGAAGGTGGGCGGGATGTTATGTCCCGCTCATCTGAGCCCCTCCGCGTCTATTGATCGCTTAGTGACGCCGCTGTGACGCCGCTATGACGGCGAACGCACCTCCTCCTTGAAGGAGGGATTGTTTGGCGGTCACAGCGACGTCGCTGACAAGGTATGTGTGTGTGACGCTGCTTTAGCGATAATGTTCGCTATGGCAGCAATCTCCAAATGTCGCACGAGCGACGGGGGCGGGTGCTATCGCGCTCGACATTGCTAGCAATCACTAGCGATGTCGCAGCATGTAAAGCACCCTTTAGTCTGAGACAGGAGTAAAGAACATTAGAACAAACTCTAAGGCCACTTTACACACTGCGATATCGCTACCGATATCGCCAGCGTGCGTACCCGCCCCCATTGGTTGTGCAACACGGGCAAATTGCTGCCCGTATTGCACAACATCGCCCGGACCCGTCACACGGACTTACCTTCCCTGCGACGTCGCTGTGACCGGCGAACCGCCTCCTTTCTAAGGGGGCGGTTCGTTCAGCGTCACAGCGACGTCACAGCAGCGTCACTGAACCGCCGCCCAATAGAAGCGGAGGGGCGGAGATGAGCGGGACGTAACATCCCGCCCACCTCCTTCCTTCCGCATTGTGGCCGGGACACAGGTAAGGTGAGGTTCCTCGTTCCTGCGGTGTCACACGGAGCGATGTGTGCTGCCGCAGGAACGAGGAACAACTTCGTTACTGCTGCAGTAACGATATTTGAGAATGGACCCCCATGTCACCGATGAGCGATTTTGCATGTTTTTGCGATGATGCAAAATCGCTCATAGGTGTCACACGCAACGGCATCGCTAAAGCGCCCGGATGTGCGTCACAAATTCCGTGACCCCAACGAGATCACTTGAGCGATGTCGTAGCGTGTAAAGCCCGCTTTAGGCAAAATATTGGGTGCAATGAGCTCTTTTCTAAATGATTTTTCTAATATATTATAATGAGGTATTTAATTTATATTAGAGGGAAACAGACAGTTTCACCAGTCGGCCTTTATAACCTTCCTAACAACCCTACTTTATTGTCTTATTGATTTCTTCATATGGCAAAAATCAATTTATAGTGGTGATATACTAATGAATGGATGACTAGTCATAAGGGTGTTATTTTCCTCAGACTCGTCATCCCATGAGGACATGAGTAACATGATTTGCAAGAGCGGTGTTAATGCTGGCTCATTGTAAAGCTTTCCTTTGCTAACAATGGGCAGTAACTCAGGTGTATGCACCCCAGCATTATCGGCGCACTACCCATGCTTAGGGTGGCAGAGATGACATTGGATACACCAGCCATGAGACTTTCAGAAGCACAAAAAATGGCTAGGTGTAATCCTATGTATTATTTAGAATGTATTATTTTAATATTTTATTTAAATCACCACCTTTTTTTTATTGCACCGCTGGAGTGGTGATTTAAATCTAAGCCCCCTGACCTTTGTCTCACTTTCTGGCTGTTTCAACTTATAACACCGCTGCTCCTGACAGTCTCTGGTGATTTGTTAACTGTCGCAAACACATTGTTTGCTGGAGCATGCCTGAGGTCAAATTTAAATACAACTCTATGAGAGCCTTATTCTGGCTCACATAGAATTCCATTGAGAGCTTGTGACGTAACTTTTGACTTCCGGCCAGTTAGAAGTTACAGTAACAAGATGGCACCACAGTCCCAGAACAGCAGAAAAAAAGCATGAAAACACCAGAGGGTGAGTATAAGGGTGAAGTCACACTCGTGTATCGCTTCCGAAGTGAGAGCATTGGATGCGATATGCTAATGACCCTCAGCTCAGGCTCTTCTGCGAGCTTTGTCTGAATGTCATGCAACTGTAATTCGATCCTGAGATTGAAGCACAGCTGCGGAGGAGAGGGAGGGATTAATCATCTCCTCAATTGTCAGCTGATGCGTATATCGCACTGCACTTGAATGACATCGGAGTGCAGTCCGATGTTTTTCTCGCACCCATAAATTTGTATGGGTGTGAGTGACATGGCTCTTGCAGACAATCATAGCAGGGCTGAGGAAAAACCCGCAAATGTTAGCTGCAGCATTGTTTTACATAGGGCCGAGTGCAATTTTTTCACTGCACTCGTGCAAGTCATACACAAGTGTGACTCTACCCTAAGGCTATGTGCAGATGCTGCATTTTTTTTTTGCATTTTTTCATGTGTTTTTTCTTACAGATTTTAATCGATACTGCAAAGAAAAATGCATCCCAGCAAAGTCTATGAGATTCCTGAAGTGAAGATTTTTTCCTTGCAGTTTTATGTGCACTAAAAATACTGCACCAAACAATAGACATGTCAATTGTTTCTGCATTTTTCCCAATGTTTTCCCTCTGCTCAATGCATAAAAAAATGCATGAAACAACGCATACGCTCGGCGAAAATGCAGGTTTTTGCCACAGCTTTTTTTCCTGCCAAGAGATGCAGTTCTTTGTGCAGAAAAAAAATCTGTTACATGGGCACATATCCTTAGAGAGTGGGAAGCAAGCTTACACTCAAAGCACCACTCCAGGACTGAAAATACCCCCACAAAACTGCTGGAGGGGTGCTTCAATTAAAGGAGAATGATTGTAGTTATGAAAAGAAACTTTTATTTGGTTAAGTATAAGAAATAGGACCATGATGAAACTAACGCAGACTGTAATACACAATTAAATTCATAACTAAGTTACAAACTCTTGCCCATTTACTAATTAACACATGCTCTTCATTTTCCCATGGCTTACCATTAACCCCTTCACAACTGATGAAGTATATTTATGTCATCGGCCCTGTCCCTGCCTTTGATGCAGGCTCACACGTTGAGCTTACATCTCTCCCTGCATTTACTGGCTTATGTAATCAGCCATCAAGTGCCTCAAACAGCCATGGGTTAATCTGAGATCCACCCACAGCTGTTAACCAGTTAAATGCTGCTGTCAATCACATCTAACTGTGATCATTGATGAACGGCTGATTTATGATGGCCCAGGTACTGACCACCACTTTACATGGTATGATAATCTGTAATATGTCATAGCTGTAGGACATTATGGAGAATCCTGTGTGGCAACTAAAAATGTCATTAGCTTACTTAATGAATGGTTAAACAGTGATGGAAATAGTGTTGGGCAAGTTTTTAGATTCGTAAATCAAATTTTAAAATGCTCAAATTTGCATGAAACCTCGAATTTTAGGAAATTCAATTCAAACGTGATCCTCAATGGATCTATATTAACTCATCTCTCTATATAACCAATGTTAGAAATGAATTAAACATGCAGTTATGCATGTATAACAGATAGAGAACTGGAATAAGGTATCCCTTACTAATGAAAGCCATAAAATAGGTAATGTAAAGCAGGAGCTGCTTTCCTTTTTACAAGTTTTCTCATTTTCAGTATAATTACTTGGGAATACAAAGCTACATTAACTCTTTTAAGACGTTATCTCTTCCTATTTAGAGCGGTTGAGAACCTCAATCTGAAATAATGGTATTTTCACTGTGAGTAAGGAGATATCTGTATAAACATGTGAGTGAAAAGCATATCGTATATCTTACAATAAACATTATCCAATTTAGGGTATTACAGACAATAGAAAATTGTAATTGCCCCGATTTAGGTCAAGATGACAATTCAACCAAGTTAAAGAAGTAGTAACAAAACATGTACCATTTCTGTTTTACAGAACTTTAAATTAACTGTCTTTTTGTTGCATCCAAAAAAATGTTCTTGGTTGTAAACCACTTTACATTATTTTACTGAAATTGGCACATCACAGAAAAGTTTCTATTTCCAAGAGTATTTAATTCCTAAGAGAACATCTTGCCAATTAAATTTACTGTGCTAATCGTATTACACAAAATATCTATTCTCTCCACAAAGAACTTGTTAACAGTAATTAAATTTTAAGACATTCAATGATGAAAAACCAAGTACGTGAATATAGCGGAACTCTAATTACAATAACTGGAGATTTCGTATTGAAATGATGCTTAAGAAATAAGGATTTAATTCTAAAGACAAGAAGAACACTTTGTTTCATCTATAAATGTAACTCAACACAAAACAAAAATCAAATGTTGTCTATAATTCATTATGTTTTTGGCATAGAAGGCCAAAGCTCCCAGCAGAGATGTGCAGTGATCCAAAACCCTGATTTGTAGCAAATCAAAACTGGTAGGGGGTGTCTGACTTGAAGGAAAGATAAGTCTGGTCATTTTTTTGATGTGATATTGTGTGTTGCTCTTTTGTTAATTCAAGAAAACCATTAATATTTTCCATTCTACTTCTGATATTTACTGTGGAGACAACCACTGAGTTAGAAAGCTACGAGGGTGGAACGGAAGTTTCAATCATTTCATTGAAAAGTCTTGCATTCACAAAAACCTTTGTAGTAATATTCATAGGGGTACCATTACTTTGGTAGCATTTCTGTATGATGGGAACTATTTTTCTGATACTAATGTACTTGTGGAATTACATGGTGTCTATAAGGCAATATTCACATCTGCATTGAAGGTTTACTTGCAGATTCCATGATATTAATCTGAAAAAATAGAATTGCATGCTCTGCTGGGTTTTTTCATTAAGTGTCATTTGTCGACTTCTGTCCTTGCCCTTCTTGCTGAGTGGTAGGCTGTGGAGGTGGGTCTTACCATCAGGGACAAGGACACCAGATATTGAGACCAGACTTTGCTACCTTTAAGCATACCTCTGGGTTGAGGGAAACCCTTGGGTATGCTTAGTCTGAGGTTCAGCATTGGGGCTCCCTTCCAGTCACCCCCTGTTACAGAGGGACTGGCAAATTAGGATAAGGTGGTGTATATCCCAATTGCCAGATGGGGCCCACCGTGCTCCCAGATGAAAAAGGAGCTGCTGGCAACCCAAAGGTTAGGCAGAGAATACAGAGCTGGGTGGCTCTGAAATAATAGGGGCCTGATCCAAGTTAAATAGCACTTGGATCAGAAGACTCTGTGTTAGCGTCACAGGGTCCCCTTACCCAGCCTAGGAATTCCCTGTTAACGCCACAGGGGTCCTGGGGTATGCTGTCCGTGCACGTTGGGGGCACAACCGGACAAGTGGCGCAGCAGCCACAGCCCAGTTGACTCCACTAGGCTGCACTAGCAGGACTAGATGGTAGGAGGTGGAAACCCGGTGCCTGACCCTAATGTGCTGAGCCACGGGTGTCTTGGAGTGACAAGCACCAGACCCCTAACCCTGCCTACAGCTTCCAATCTCAAGGCTTATGCTGCAATCAGGCTTTAAACATGGAGTTGTGCTCTGTATGAGCATATGAGAAGACTGCGCACCTCCATGTTGTCTCCAGCCCCTTTTATAACGTAGGTCCTCCTCAAACCCAGGGTGGACCACAATGGCACCTCCAGGAGCCAATAGCAGAGTGACACATCAGTGACATCACCAGCGGCCTATTCGGAACTGATGACCTCATGGCAGCCACGCCCCAAACATCTCACTAGTCATCATCTGCCGACCAATGGTGAGGTGCCATGTCATAAGGGCGGGCCTTTGCAAGCCAGTCCGGAGTAGACACATCATCAGGACACCTGATGCGTGCTGGCCTATTAGGGCCTGCCACCTCACGGACATGCCCAATGAGGTCCTTACCGGACTTAGCCTCCGATGCACTAAGTGCCTGAGCATGCTCAGTAGCCTGAACAACAGGCTCAGAAATCAGACTATCTGCCTGAGCATGCTCATTAGGCACAACACAGGACTTAGACATGGCACGAAGTCCAAGTACCTGTGCAAAGATTCTTTTTGGATTAAGTGTGGAAGCATGCTCAGTAGCCCGAACTGAGGACTTAGCCTCAGAAATGACACAATCAGGATGAGCATGCTCCCTAGGCAAAACACTGGACTTAGGCTCTGGCTGAGGTAAATCGGCGTGCGCATGCGCACTAGCCGCCTCTCCACACTTAGACGTGGTGGAAGCAGCCAGCTGGACAACTTGAGGCATGGCCAAAAATGGCAGCCGGCGCCTGGGCGCAACTGGAGCCGCAGCAGGCTGCTTATGGCTATGGTGGCGCCGATTCATAACACCCCCTTTCCTGACACTAATATAACATTAGCTCCAAATTTAGAAAAAAACTTTAAGGCTAAGTTCCCACAATGAGTTCTTGGTTAGTTTCTGACACTGCATATTTTTGCTAAGCAGAAAACACAGCATCTTACTATTCCAGCAAAGTAGATAGTATGTAAAAATATCTCAAGCCTTCTATACTATTTTTTACACTAATAAAACTGACTTGCGGTGCAACATGTCAATTTTTTTTGTGAGTATGCTGATTATTATGTGCTGATTTTCCCCATAGAATTAAATTAGATGCAAATACAGAGATGCAACTAAAAATAGATGGAATCTACACAACCATATAAGTAAAGTTTTGTTGAAGCCAAATACCATGAAGTATTAAAATCAAAGCATCTTATTTGAAAACGTGACACACCAACACAGACAAAAATCACAGGCGCAAAAATGAGATAAAATGGATGTTTAAAAATGCACTCAAAACCTTTAATGAAAAGTGGAAAGTAATCTAATTTTGCTAAGGATCTTTGTCATTTTGAACTAAATTTCAATATGGATTTTGTACCTTTGTATGCTAGTTTTTTCAGTCCTTGTAGTTTTTTGGGGGCTCAACAATTTTATTTGAATGTTTTTGTCAAATTCAAAAATTAAGACTTTGCAGTTGAAAATGAGCATGGAACATTTTAAAACTTATTGAAATGTTCAAACAATATTTTACTCTAAAAAGGCACAAAAAAGAGCAAAAAACGCACCATTTAATTTGCACCAAAATTCAGCAAACATCATCTGCTATTTGCTAAATGTGATGAAAAGTCCACTTGTCATAAAGGAAAACAAGACAGAAACATGACTTGGGGGAAATAAACTGTGACAAATTTAAGTCTAAATGTGGACATGATAGGTTGATCTTTCAAGGGTGTTGACGGTTGACTTGGATGCAATTAGATAATGACTAGTGAGGTGAAAATATATTCAGCACTATTCATTACTTGCATGAATATTAAGGTATTCATTATATTCGTTACTCATCGAGTATTTGTCATCTCCTCTTGCGTTTCAAGTCCCTTCACCGCATGTTTTGGGCAATCTTTTCAGCCACTAAACATGCGAGGATTGCCTGCCAATCACAGTAATGTCATAGCCATCTTTGCTACTGGCATTACTGTGATTGGCAGGTGCAGTGAAAAATAAAAAGATGTGTGGTCCCCGGGTATTTGTGATAACCAGCTGTGGTAAAATAGACAGCTGTGAGCGGCAACTCCCAGCTGTGTGCTTTATCTTGGGTTGTTATCAAAACTAGAGGCTCTACCATGACTTTTGTTACATTATTTAAATAAATATTAAAAAAATCTACATGAGCTTCTGTCAATTTTTGATAACCAGCACAGATAAAGCAGACATCTGGGGACTGGTATTCTCAGGCAAGGAAAGTCCATGGTTATTGGGCCCCTCCAGCCTAAAAATAGAAGCCCACAGTAACCCCACAATTTGTGCAGCCATTTTATGCGCAAATTGTGGCGTTTTACCCTGCTCATCCAATTGCCCTGGTGCAA